>NC_086446.1:451547141-451895641 GCF_028390025.1 Pseudophryne corroboree
GCAACATGGTTTTGCCCAGGTGCACTTGCTGTTACTTGCTGTTTCTTACTTTATTCCCAAATCAGAAGACCAAAACTGCCCGCTCACAGTACGCACACTTCCCCCCCATTGTGTATATCTGTTGATTCCAGTTCCATTGATTGGCGAGACAGGCTGCTCGGTACTGGGTATGGTCTCTCTTTCTTATTATTGAGACATAAACAGACACCTCTACCCTGGCTGTTTGAGCACCCTCTTTAAATAACATTGCAGACAGTGACATAAATATTTATACCAGGATTTACCACTTGCCACTTGTATCCTGAGACTTTAGCTATTGTTTCCACACCTTAACATTTTTTTATTTAACATTCTTATTCATTTTCATCCTTTCCATACATGTCTTATTTTTAATCATTGTCTTGTGTCATTTCAAATTTGCGTCAAATCAATTGTGCCATTGCTCTTATGACCAAATAGTTATATTGTAGCATTCTGGTTGTCTTCTGCTCTTGCTTTGTTCTCCAGATGGGAATGACAAAGTGCCTTTGTGTGATGTTACACACACAGTGCTTGCCACTCGATACCATGTATGGTACCTACTTAATCATACACGATATGCCTCTACAATGAAGAAGGGTGATAGGTGTCGTACGTCCCCATGGAAGGCTTGTCTTTTACCTCTGACATACTAAAGTGTTGTTTTGAGAATAAATGATTTTATAGGACTTACACTAGGCAATGCTATCCCTAGGGATCAACTAAAATATGATTTTCTCTGAATTTTTCAAATGTTTTCACAGGATTTATGAACTTCATTTTTATCTGCGTACATATTGCATGTTTGTTTTTACCAGGCCCTCAGGACGGCTGGAGGAATACTTGAGCTGTATTGCCAAGATTCAGAAGGCGGTAGAATACTTTCAAGATAACAATCCAGACAGTCCTGAGCTAAATAGAGTGGTACGTTGTAAAGTCTAACCCTTGATTAAAGGGTAAAAAAAACACAAAAAACCTTTTAATGGAGTTTAATTTGTCTGTCTTAAGGTTCTCTTTTGCAGATGTGATATTTTAATCATGCGCTTGTTGCACTTTCTACCAAATTGTGGGGGAGATGGATCAAACATTGAAGAGATATACAGTGGAGAGAGATAAAGTAGCAACCAGCCAGCTTCTATCATTTCACATCATACCTCACAACTTTTCTGGAGAGAAAGCCAGGACCAATGCGTGCACCCAGAGTTAGGGGGAGTGGCTTACCAGTGAATGGGCATGACTTGGTGGGTTTACCAACCTCCACAAGCCACGCCCGTTTTAATTTTCATCATGCTGGGGGCTTGTCAAGCGCTCCCAGGAGCTGCTGGACAGCCCCAGTCTTATTCCTGAGCCGGCACAGTGTGTGTAGATGACACATTTTCCCATCATCCATTCTCTGCTGCTCAACAGTTGTCAGTGTGCCCCATCCCCCCACTGTGGGATGCTGCGGCCCGTTGGTGGAACAGCGATACAGTCCCAGAAAAAAAACGGACAGTTGGGAGGTCTACAGTATGGTCAGGATTTATGAACTTGCATAGAGACCATTAAAGTTGAACAGGAACAACAAAACTAAAATGAGTTACAGAAGAGCTTCTTAGTTGAAATCCAGCTATCAGGTTTGTGACGCACCGGTGGCAGCTGGGCATTGACAGGAGACCTCTGCAAATGTGTGTAGTGTGAGTCTTCTCTTATATATGACACTAGACGTACATGTAACTCACTTGTGCCCTACGGTATAACTATCTGTATGACTATAACCCCCCCCCCACCACCTGCTTATCTGTTATCTACTTGGTTGTTGTATAGCAAACCGAATACAAATTCCTAGTATACCTGCTCAGTAAAGCTGACTCTGATTCTGAAGTTGGGTCCCCAATGAAACTACAACTGCTGATATCAGTACGCAATCAAGTTTTGTGCTTTTGTCTCCTTTCAATTTGTTCCACAAATGGCAAGTTAATAACCTGGAGGGAAAAGGTATGTTCCCCATGCCTACTGCAATTAAAAAGGTCCTAAACCTGCAATCTGCAGTGTTTTGATAATGTGAGCCCTGGGGGTTGCCTAGGCCTTCTAGTGTCTATAACCGTGCAAGAATATGAGTTCAGTCATTCTATCTGGAGGCATTATTGTCTAAGGATAGATATAAATGCAGGTGTACAGTTTTGTAGGGAATGCACATTGTCGCAGTATATTAATGGAAACAAGGTTCTCTGTAATGGGTTGCTGATCAATTTTTGCAGAAATCACTATTTGAAAAGGGAAAAGAGTCGCTGGATGCGGAGTTCCGCAACCTACTGCAGAGACACAGTAAGCCAGTTCCTCCTATTCTCATCTTGGACTTGATTGGTACAGACGAAGAGATAGAAGGACAGGAGGAAGGGATACTGGACCATCTCCCGGAGGGAATCTTACAGGATATTATACGCATCTCACAGTGGTTGGTGGAGTTTGGCAGGAACCAAGGTGAGAACTTTCTAGGGAACAAGATATATAAAAAATATAATATAATTTTTCCAGTTTTCCAACCAGAACCTGGCCCCCCTCCTGCTTTTTTTACTCCTATGCCCAGTCAGCTCGTAACTTTTATTCCTTGCTGGAAACCTAAGACAGAAATCAATACAAGTTGCTCTGTTTGGAAAACCAACTAGTAAAATTGTCAGCTATTATAGAAACTTTCAAATATATCAAGGGTTTTAACAAGGTACAGGAGGGAGACATTCTCCAAAGGAAGAGAAGTATTAGAACACGGGTACATGCACTGAAACTGGAGGGTGATAGGTTCAGAGGAAATTTGAGGAAAAATTACTTCATAGAAAGGGTAGTGCATGGGTGGAATAGCCTCCCATCAGAGGTGGTAGAGGCTAAGACAGTAGTGCAATTTAAACATGCATGGGATAGACATAAGGATATCCTTACAAAGAAATAAGGATCAAATTAGGTTTGAGGTAAAAATATGGTAAAAAAAAAGGGGCAGACTAGATGGGTCTAGTGGTTCTTATCTGCCGTCACATTCTATGTTTCTGTGTAACAGTAAAATGTAGACAGATACAGTCAAAATGTCAACATCGAAAAATTAAATGATAGTCATAATATCAACAGTTAAAATGTCAACAGTCATAACCCCTGGGTGGTGGGTGTGCGTTTAATGGTAACAAAATAGTTAATAACATTGTTCTTAACAGGTGGCCTACAAATCCCAGCAAGCCTGCTCTGACTTGATGGCACCTGTAGAACCACAAGTTCCAGCATTCCCTGTTATTAAGGGCCTGTTTGTGATTCTACTCCACGTGTAATAAAAAATATTAAAATAAGGACAGAACACACAAAGAGTGTTGTAAAATATCAATAAATAATTACTCCCTCACAAATGCCTCATTTACCACATCATTCCATATAACATTCGCAAAATTAAAAACCCAATGTTTTGTCCTTTTGTGGGGTCCTGTCACGAGTGTGAATATGTTAGCCCTGGTCATTCTATAAAAATGAACGGGATGCGCAGATTAGCTGAGAGCGGCGTTCTTCGCCAAACAGTGCATACCTATTCATTTCTATGGAGAGTGACCGCAAATGACTCTTCATAGATAAAGTTTGTCAGTTTATTATTTTGCTAAGACCCTTAATGACTGCATTCTGACACTTGCGGTTCTACAATTTATGTAGGCTTTTCTCAGTTTATATAGACTGAATGACTGACTATGGGATGGACGATATGTGTGATGCTAATTCAAGAAAGTAGATAATTACTAGAATACAATTATTTTATATCTTTTCTAAGGGGTAGCAACAAATCTTAGAATATATTAGGAGAATAAGGAATGATTTCCTGGCCTCGCTTCTCCTTGCTTCTGTTGGCCAGCTGTGCAAGCTGAGGCTTACTCAGCTGGCCGACTGCGTGTAACATCACGACCGATGTCGCAATGTTGGATCCCATGCATGAGGTGTCTCTTCTACTGAGATTTCTCCTACATGTTCCCTCCTTCAAATCGGATGGTAATACAATGCTGCTTGCATGCGGCATTGAACTTCCATCGATCTCTGAATCAGGCCCTTAATCTTATATGAAGGCCATCTTTGTGTATCCAGTAAATGAAAGAATTGAGTCATGTAGGATTGAGCAGGGGGTGACCGTTGTCAATTTGTCCTTTCATATGTTCAGAGCATGATCTGATATTTCTTTTTTTCTTCTGCTGCGTTGGTTGTTTCCCTGCTCTCATCTTTCACTACTCTACTTCTTTTCTAGGTTACATTTCAAATCTTATTCTTTCCTGTTCAATCTCTCTTCTCATTTGTCCCTTTCCATCATGATTGCTTAAACTCTTCTTCTAGACTTCATGAATGTGTACTACCAGATTCGCTCCAGTCAGCTAGACCGCTCTATTAAAGGACTGAAGGAACATTTTCGAAAGAGCAGCTCATCCAGCGTGGTCCCTTATTCACCTGCTGTTCAAAACAAAAGGAAGGATACGCCAACCAAGAAGCCAGCCAAGAGACCAGGTCAGACTAGATCTATCTAATCTTATTTCAGCACAAACCACCATCGTTTTTACAGGCAAGATCTATAGAATGAATGCTGCAGAGACGCATGCTAACTGCCCTATAACTGACCTAGTATCTCTGTCACAGCTGTACTTATTGAGATCTAGAATCCATCTCCTGTCAGTACAGCTGTATTACTACTAATGTTATATTACCCCCGTATATTGCCCATCCTTTGCTCCAGAAAGCGTATATCGTCCAATGTAATTTTCACCTAAAACCTTTAAAGCTGAAGATAGTTATTTTAATCCAATGCGTTATTGGCAGGCTCCATTTTTTTTTTTTTAAATGTACCAAATATGCTATAATAAGAAATGATCCCTTTCTGTCTTAGTATTCAATATAATGTCATTAAAGGACGTATTAAGCCACTATTTTACATTATTATATAGTAAGAGTTATGTATTACTGAGTAATATACATCAAATATGCTTCTCTAACTAAGCAGACCAAAGATATCAGGCTTGCTTTGCCGATGTGCACTGCGTTGTTTGGTTGTTTTATAAACCGGAAAAATAAGTGTTGAACTTTAGCCAAAATGCCTGCAGAATCATATTTTTAGTTTCTGTGGTATCACAATGGAATACTGCCCTAAAGATGTGGGAGCAGCTTCCGCTGTGTGTATTGGGGATGATATTGGGAACCCGGTGCTTGTGATGCTAGCAGTCAGAAGACCAACAGCGGGTCCCTGATGGTCAGTTTCCCAACACCTTTTAGGTACGTATGCTAACCCTACCCTCTAACCCTCCCTCCCTCCCTACATGCAGCCTAACCCTAAACTTGCCCATCAGTGTCTAACCCTAGACCCCCCTTCAGCCTGACCCTAACCCTCCCTCTAGTGCGTAAACCTAATCTGAGAGCGATGTTGGGATCCCGGCGTCGCTCTTCTGACTAGTGTTGGGATTCTGGCGTCAGTACTCCGACTGCCGGGATCCCGATTGCCGCTATGCTCACCGGATTCTGTGTATTGCAGTGGGGATATATTACTTCACTATTTTGCTGGAAGGGTAATAGTTAATTTTTTTGAAAAGTTCTTTGTCATTCGACAGAAAACCCTTATGTAATGAGCATATTCCTAATACAGCCAGTTCTGCATGGTGTCTGCCAGTTTTTTCCACAGCCCATTCCACAAATAATACCTGCAGTAATACAGGGTAGTAGTGTTTGGCTTTGTTGTGCCAGTTAAATTCATATGTATAATTATATATGATCTGGCACATTGCTGGAAAATGTGTTAACTAGGCGAAAAACTGATGCATTTGAAAGGAAAATAGATTGGAAGATTATAATCAACCAATCTGCCCACTTGCAACACTACAGTCATTTATTACAAACCCCCCCCCCCACAAAACTACATATAACGGATAACTACATTTCTCTATATGGTCTTAGATGGTCTTCTATAAAGTCTCCAGCTGTTCATGTTGAGACATGTAGCCACAGTTGTAAGATTGCTTCGGAATATATTCGTTTTGCATGCGAGAAGATACGGAAGAGAGATGTTCTTTTCCACATCTCTGAAGCACTCCTTATGTTTGTTATATGCCCATGTGCACAAAAGACAGGATAGTCACATAGGAACAGTGTCATTTAAGCAGATCCTATAAATACGCGCAATTCCCCATCCCTAGATATCTTCATTTCCAAGCTTCAGACTGTACTGTGTTATAGATGAGAAATAACTCCTTTTTCTTCCTGCCTGGGAGATACTGACACAGCTGTTTCCTCTCTTGTATGTCCTGATGACAAGCAGTCTTCCTGCCAGGTAAAAAAAAAAAAAAATCCAGTTTTAAAATAATAATTCCCTGCAGTGTGCAGTGCCAGCACTAACAAAAATAGACGCCTCACACGTGTGTGCAGCGTGGTCAGTCACTCTGCTTTAAGCCAGCTTCCTTGTTTAATAAGCAAGCATTATTCTTTTCTCCTATCTGTCCTGTAACCAGTATACCATAGATGGTCAGCTGTGGGTAGTAATCCTGTTGCAGTACTGGCGTGCTCAGCTAGTCCCAGATTAGCTAAGCATCCTATGTGATAAAGGCAAGCACTAGCTGGATTGCAAAGATGCTGTACGTGCTGTACTCAGTCTCAGGGCATCGCAAGGTGTCATTCTATTCCCTAACAACACAGTATGTTTTTATACGTTATACATTTCATTGTCTTGTGTTTCTTGCCATGCTGTTAAATAAGTATTTGTGTAACATGTTAACCATTGTTTTGTCAGCCTGCAGCCTCCCCAGAGTTAAGGCCTCTCCGCGTGTCCGGGCTAGTGATTGGGAGAAAAGAGTTCTCACTTTCTTCCCTGCCTCCCCTAACAGACGGTTGGCCTGGGTCTTTGCTGCCAGTCTCAATAACTCTGGGTGTATTCTCTGTGTCATGCATGCTTTAATCTGCTGCAAATCTCCTATGAAAGTCTTGTATGCCCCAGCTGCACGTTCTTATGAATACGAATTGCTGAATCTATACTGCAGTTTAATTTATTAGACCATTTGTTAAATTCCCAATCCATTGAACCTCCTTGTGCCAAATTGGCTATGAAGCTTTTGGAAATATCTGCATTTATTGTACGATACCACATTGAGCCAAAATATTAGAATCTGCTGAGTGTCTGGTTTGGTTCTTACAAAAGTAAAGTAAAAAATGGAGAGACAAGAAAGTATTTCAGGGGAGGCACTTACAGGGTTAAGTCATTAATATATATATATTTATTGCCATTCAGAGAGGGGTAATGTGTAAGTGTGTGTGGGGGGTTAAGTGATAGATACCCAGGTGTATATTTACTAAAGTGCCTAGTTTACAAAAGTGGAGATGTTGCCCATAGCTACCAATCATTTTCTGTGGGGGGAATTACATTGTTATTTTCACCAGCAGATGGTGCCCATGTAGCTATTCAAGTCACCCCAGGGGTGGCGAGCTGAAATGCATGACCCGTTTGATCGCTCAACGGGACTTTTCGCGTCACGCCCATTCTTTTAATCTGGTTTAGCTGCTTTACGCGGTTAAAGCCGACACTAATGGGCGCGATAGTCGCAATAACAGGCATCAATTGAATATCGTCCCTGTGATCTCCCATCACTTTACACAGGAGATTGGGGGGTGATAACATTGAAATTCCCCCCTTTATATTATCATCTAGAAGGTGCTAGATAAATAAGTAGAATCTAATTGGTTGCTATGGACAATATCTCCCCTAGTGTAAACCCACACTTTAGAAAATAAACCCTATAACCTCTCCTGATTTTTATTTTATATTTCACCTTTCTGAAGTGGTTTGATTCTTTTTTTCTTATAAATCTTTATTTTGTATAGGCAAGACTAATACAATTGAACAGCACAGAAAAAAGCAACAGATACAGAATTATGTTCTATGTGGGCGTACATTTAAAGGCATTGCTGAGCTACTATCAAGCCTAGACAATAATAAACATGGGAACATTTTAAAAGGCATAGGATGGTGATACAGATGTGTCCTCATACATCTTTGCTGCAGTTGTGCTTAACAGCCCCTCTTGGCATGCCAGGTCTCATGAGAATCTTCCTGTGTCTTAATTTGATATGACACTTGTATATCTCTGTGCGACTGAGTCTCTGAATCTGTATACGAAGTGCTACTATGTAGCAGTCGCAGCTATTACCCAATACAAGTTCTGTTCTGCTCATTAGACTCAGTCACACACAATATACAAGTGCCATATATCAAATTAATCAGCAGTCTCCTTGTGCGTCCTAGTCACATTTTTGGCAGAAAGACGCCCGACGTTAGCAGAGTTGCACAGACCTGGTGGCTCACTCACGCCAGGCATCTATTGCTGCACGGCATATTGAGGTTAGATGTATGAGTATGCATCTGTTTGTAGCGAGTGGGTGAAGTAAGGGGAGGAGATGAGGGTACAGGACAAATGAGGAGAAAGATGGTTTCTAGTAAAATCAGAGTAGCTGGGTAAGGGAGAAGTCTTTGGAGGATGTTGCTGAGGCAGGCTGAAGGGAAATATATAGGTAGAGACACTGGCCACCATGTATGGGCCAAGAAGGAAGATCAGAGGACAGTGAGAGGCAGACGTCTGCTCTCTGCGAACAGCCAGGGGGTCCAGGCATAATGGGATGTATGACTGCTATTGTGGTAGTGCGTTATTTCCTTTGTTTTTTTAAGTGTTACGTGCCAGGGTTTGATTTTTTTTTTTATATATTCCTACAGCATAAAGATTGATTTGACCTTGTGGGTGCCACCTTTGAAATACTCTGTACGTTTATATGTTTATATGCATCATCCTCTGTGACCAGTCTGTCACATTTATATGTTACTCGTAAGTTAACTTTGACAATTTTAAATTTAGGAAGAGGTCCTTTTCTTTTATCTGGTGTGCATACATCTTACATAGAAGCCTCATTTTATGCCTGTTATAATGAGACTTCACCTGCAGCATTGTAAATCTCAAAATAGAGAATAAGTACATACAGTATTAGGCTGAGTTAACATTAGAGGTATATCTTATATTTTAGTAGTTTAATCTGATAGTCAGAGAGAGTCACGGTGTGGGCTCTATACTGTAATATTACTTGGGGAAGAATGAGCTAGCCATTGTACAAATGTTAACAATCCACTTATGACCAGGTTGTCCTTTACCGTTTATATTAACCACAACTTCTCTTTGGTTCGGGAGAAGGCTTCCATTCTGGTGTTGCAAGAGCATTCAATTTAGATGCTGGGACAAGGCATCAAAGCCAAGACCCCTTCCTGTTTAACCATTTAACTGACGATTTATTTAGCCAAAAACCGATCCGTAGTGAATTAGGTGAAGAACATGAATTTAACCCTATCCCAAATGATTTTAGTTAAAAAAAAATATATATATATTTTTCTTAACCCCACACAACATCGAAACATTGTTCGGGAACATCGCGACCATCGGAACATCGCGGCTTTCATTTTGAAAGCCGGGACAGCCTGCAGGTATGCAGGGGGGGTCAGGGGGTGGCTTGGGAGGGTTATTTACACTCCCCAGCGGCTGCTATTGTCTGCAGCCGCTGGAGGGGGGGGGGGGGGGGGGAGGGGATCCTGCCGTGCTGACCGATCAGTAGTGATCAGCAGCACGGCAGACACAGGGGCAGAGTGCAGAGAGGCAGAGGGACCTTATGGGTCCTTCTGACAGCAGCAGCGGAGGGAAGTTTCTCTTCCCTCCCTCTGCTAACACACTCTATCTGACTAGTCGCATCCTGTGTGACCAGGTCAGATAGAGCACTTGCAGGGCATGTGGTTAAAGATAGTGTGGAATGTTTTTCATGCTAGATCACAATAGCCATAGTTTACTAATGGTATATGGCCTGTCAGTTGTGCACTACAAAGAAAACTTAGTATAGTGTTGTCTCTCCAGTCATCTCATGCAGCACATGCTGAGGCTAGAAATAAGGGAATTATACTTTCGTTCATGTTTGTCCTATAAAGTCTTGAGTATAACATTAACCAAAAAATAATACTACTAGTACAGTGTGGACTAAATCGATATATTTTAAGTAATAATTTTCTAAGCCTATTTTTAGATGTAATTCATACTTTTCAGCAGGCAGTTGTAATAATGGATATTGGGGAGTGCCGGTTTTTCTACCAATCACAAATATTAAGAACCAAATCCCATTTTCCAGTATCCGTTTAGCAGGAATTTTTATATTTTGGCTTGAATGAATACAGTAGTTTCTATTTTCAAGTGTTGTATTCAAAATCACTTGTCGGTGGCTTAACAGCATGCAATGGGATATAGCGGCAGTCACATGTTTCTCAGACCCCTTTCATAAAGGACCTTTTTAACACATGCGGGACGTCATGCTTTTCTGAGCTACTGCTTGGTGATCTTTCATCTTATATTTTGGTGTTTGGATATCTTCCTGCTCAAAATGTTTCCCTTCCTTGTTGCTCTCCTTTTTCCCACTTTCCTCTTGGTGACAGGCACTATCCGAAAGGCTCAGAATCTTCTCAAACAGTACTCACAACACGGGCTTGATGGGAAAAAGGGAGGGTCCAGCCTCGGAGTTCTTGAAGGTAATTGTGCTTCCCTTTTGTGGCTGATTGGGTTTTAAGTACAAGAAAGACTTGGTCTGAATCTGAAGTCTGTGTCCTGTTTGGAGTGGTCCTGACGGAAGATGTAAAACCAGGACTGTGCATGCATATAATCTCGTGGTGGGGATCTCTAAATGCAGGCCACATCCTTCTGAAAAAATAGAATCCTTGCTACTCTGTGAAACAGGGAAAACATTACTTTACAACTTGCTTGGTAAACAAATTGAGGATTCTAAAAATAATTGGAATATAGAAGATTGTAGCCTGCATGGACTGTGGGATGGCCTTAGTTTGGGAAGGAATCCTCAATTGATCATACTCCCTGCTACAAATCCTCTCCCATTTCGGACACCGGACAGCCACTCTGTGTGGCCCAGGCCTAAGTGTGACATACTGGATAACGGTCTCCCCTGCCTCCCCCCTCCACACTGATCAGGTCATGAACAAGATGCCATGGGAGAAAAACACGGGACAACTTTAGGTGAGTACAGATTCCCTTGGATTCTGGGGATTTCCTTGACTGACAGATATAAAATGAATTTAGTGGATTGAAATAGATCTAGAAGTTATTTTGCAAGGCTTGACTGTTCCTATGACGTATGCACTCTTATTGTGACCTTCTATGCGGTTAGCATACCGCTCGTCAGGATCCCGGCTGTCACAATACCGACGCCGGGATCCCGACGAGGGCACAATACCGCCTCCAGTATACCGGCAAGGTAGATGATTCTGCCTCTATGGGTGTCTACAGCACCCATAGAGGGAGAATAGAAACTCGCCACCGAGCTCGTATAGTGACAAACGCAGAGAGCCCGCAAGGGGCTTCATTGCGCTCGCCCCCCTGCCGGCATTCTCCCGCCTGGGAATGCCGATGTCTGTATACTGACATCCGGCATCCCGTGCGGCGGTAAATCATACCAAACCCTTGTGACCATTTATATGATTTCTTCCTATTAACCATTACAGGAAAGGAGGATGTGCTGGATCTTGAGACTGATACATACATTTACTGTGTAAGTGCCTTTGTGCACCTTGCACAGAGCGAGTACCGATTACTTATGGACATCATTCCTGAACACCACCAGAAGAAGACCTTTGATTCTCTAATTCAGGTCTGCCATTATTGTCTGTTATAGGCACTTGCGGTTGTTTGTGAAGGAAATATTGTATACATGATGGTGATAAAGTTTTGCTGGTCTTCATCCACTTTTATGTTCCATCAGGAGACCTTGGATAACCTTATTCTAGAGGGAGAGAACATTGTCTTGGCTGCCAAGAAGGCCAACTCCCGGCATGATTTTACCTCTGTTCTCAGTATCTTCCCCATATTACGGCACCTCAAACTTACCAAACCTGAGTTTGACAAAGTTCTTCAGGTTAGTAGAAGAGCAAACATGGCACTTATTCAATGTCTGATGAATAAACTTGGTAGTTTTTATGGTACTAGCTATGGCCAGCCCATGAGAAACCCTTTGGAAGCAATACCTTTCATTGTGGTGCATCTCAGATGATTGCATGATGAATAATGGAAGTAATCAGCCAGGGGATACATTCATTAGGTCAACAAGACTTAGGTTGACAGTCATTAGTTTGACCACTATTGGTCGACATGGTCATTAGGTCGACATGAACTAGGTCGACATGAGTTTAATCCCCAGAAACAGGGGCTGTTTCACACAAAAACACACAGGTTTCACTGAACCTGTGTGTTTTCGGGAGGAAGTTGCTTTTTTTGTTTTTTTTTGTTTACAGGCGATCAATCTGGATAGCCTGTGAAACATCGGAAAAAACGTCATAAAACGGCCGTTATTCGGACCCGATGTTTTACCTGGGATAATTGGATATCCCCCATATTCTCTCTACAAAATACATGGGGAGGGGGTATTCAATTAGTGCCGTTTTTTTGACCAGTCGAAAAAACTGCAGTTTTCGCCCATTTTTAGGTCGAATTTACATTCAACCTATTCAATGCCCATGCCTTTTTTTTTGACTGGTCGAAAAATCCAGCACTGGCGAAAACCACGTGTATTGCACCTGATGTTTTGGTGTTTTCGCTCTTTTTTGGTGCAATTTTCGCCCATGCCGTTTCGACAAAAAATAAAGTGAAATGGCATGGACAAAAATGGATTAAAAAACGGGTGAAAATGCCCGCAATTGAATACCCTGTGTCTGATTAGTGCTGTTTTTTCAACCAGTCGAAAAACGGCACTTAATTGAATACCCCCATAATAGGGATTCATTTATTCCCATTTTAATTTGTCCTCTTTTTTAATAAAAGGTCTGTCCTGGTGATAGAGAGAGTGAGCACTATGCCAGAAAATAACACCAGGGGCCAAATGAGAATTTCAAAAAGTGACAGATTTGGTAAGGTTTTGCAGTTTTTTTTAAAAGTGGCAATCATTTACACAACAAGATCAACCTGGTTGTGCAGTGTAAATGATTGAAACTTAAAAAAAAAATGCAAAACCTTTTCAAATCTCTAACTTTCTGAAACTCTCACTCTCATGTTGTGTTTTCAGATGCTTATTATTAGGTGTTTATATTTCTTTTTCGTCCACTAGGGGGCACCGGACCAAAGGCTTAACACTGGGTATAGGCTGGCTGGGAGCAGACAGGCACCAAAAGGGTTACTTTTAAGTACCCAGCATACCTTGCCTCCCTATACCCCGCCCTCGCCGACAGGCCCGACAGTTTTTCTTTTGGTGCCGCAGGAGCAGCACCGTTGTTTAGAGATGGCTGTTAAAACAGCCATGGTTACTTTTTTTTTTTTTTTTTTTCTTTCTCCAGTGCTGCAGCGCATCGCTCAGAGCGGAACGTTGGCGCACTTAGAGCCCAGCATGCCCTCTCCAGCACCCGGACTCTGGTGGCAACGTCGGTAATGGGGCCGGGGTCTTCCACTGGGGGAGACTAACAGCATGCTCAGTAGCATCCCCCACAGCCACAACGGGTTCCGAGGGTGAGTAGACATGCGGCGATCCCCTCCCGCTGAAGGGAACCAGTGTGTGTGTGGGGGGGGGGGGGGCAGATGAGTGGGGGCCCAGTGCACTGGGCCTGTTTTCCACTAGACCATCAGGGCATCAGCCAGCAGGGTAGGTGGGCATAGCCCTGGGGTGTAACATCTGAGGGGGTAGGGTGCCAGCCCCACCCCCGACCCAGGACAGACCAGTAGCTTGCTCAAGGTCTGCCCATGGGCTATATCTCCTCCCTCCTCTCCCAGTCGCTCCCCTTCCACACTCGGCAGCCATTTTAGAGCACATGCTGGCTGGGAGTAGATGAGAGAGGAGGGTCTGGCCACTCTCTCCCCTGTACCCCGCTTCTGCAGCCGGGTTCAGTTATTTTCTCCTGCCTGTTGATATCACAGTTGAGAAGCTTGGCTTCTCTTGTTGTAGCATTTGAGTGGCTGAGTAACTGTGTCTGTGAGTGTTTTAACACTGAGTGGAGCTTGATTCTTGCACAAGGACTTGTTTCAGCATAGGTTGCTCAGGGACAGGCCGCTGCTTATTAAGGGGCACTTTTACAATATACAGTGCTGTTTTCCAGTATATTGTGCAATGTCATCCAGGGGAAAAAAGGTGATCACACCTAAGCCTCCCACTTGTGCTGCGTGTTATGCTATTTTGTCTCCTCAGGATCCCCAGGATACTGGCAGATGCAGAGCCTGCATGGTAGTACAACCGCAACAGGATCCCCCACCTCCACCGGTTCCTAAGGATCCAGCATGGGCAACCACACTGTTGCAGGTTATGACGCAACTAGAGGACCGTTTGAATACGCAGCAGGTGGCTCCACAAATGGCACCGCCGTCAACTTCGGCACAAGGTCAGTCACATATATATCCGCTCCCACAGGTGGATTCCCCATGGGTTGACACTCTAGCACAATCAGTCCAGGGATTATCTCAGATCTCTGCTTCCATGCAGCAATTTTTGGATAGAGGGAAGCGTCCCAGGCTGATGCGCACTTGTAGCGGAACTGCTACCCCACGCTCAGTAGGGGGTTTGGACTCAGACACCCCAGATTCTGACCAAGAAAGCAGGTCATGGGAGTCTGCTCTGGGCGCAGCTTCAGGTCTAGGAGATTCTCTTTCTGTAGCTGAAGTAGAGGCCCTAGTCAAACAAGTGATGTTAGTACTGGATATTGAGCAAGACTCCAGAGTTTAAGAAACCTAAAAAGGATTCGGCACAGTTTCCTTCCTCTGCACAGTTGGAAGATTTACTAGAGGCAGCATGGGCTAAACTGGATAAACGGTATCCGCTCTCTAAGCGGTATCAATCATTCTATCCGTTCCCGGCTAAGGAGAGGCCCAAGTGTGAAACTCCCCCACCAGTGGACGCGCATGTAGCGTGCATAGAGCGTTCCTCGATTCTCCCGAGCCTGGATACTTCATCTCTTAAAGATTCCACGGATCGCAAATTGGATACCTTTCTTAAGACAGCATATTATCATGCGGGAGCTATAACCAGACCGGCATTAGCTTCGGCATGGGTAACCAAAGCAGTTTCCTGTTGAGCTGACCAACTTCAACAGGACCTATCCTCCTCAGTTAGTAGGAAACCACTACTGACACTGGTAGCTCATATTCAAACAGCAACCGCATATCTGTCGGAAGCAGCCCTAGACACGGCCGTGCTTACATCTAAAGTGTCTGCTTCTACAGTGGCAGCAAGGCGATCCTCATGGTGCGCTTTCTCCCAAAAAAAACTCTGGAAGCTCTGCCATGTGCAGCAGATACCCTATTCGGGAAAGAGCTCAATGATCTTGTCACTCAACTTGCTACTGCTAAGACTTCTTTTCTACCCTCAGCATCAGCCCCCAAACATAAAACTGTCTTTCGTCCCTTTCGTGTCCAGGGACGAGCTAAGGGCCAGGCCCAAGCAAAGACCACCAAGCCTCGCACAAAACAACCTTGGTCTTCAAGACGCCCAGCCGAACAACAAGCCGACAAACCTGCAGCGCAGCGTGAAGGGGTGGGCCCTCCTCTGGGGGATCCCAGAGTGTGGGGCCGACTTCTGTCTTTTCCTCCAAAGTGCTGGGACATCACGACGGATGCCTGGGTCAGGGACATCGTGACACAAGGTTACGCCTTGACATTTTGGCGCCGTCCCCCAAACGGGTTCTTCACCACGGGAATTCCGAGGGATTTCGGAGAGGCAGAAGCTCTACACAACTCGGTCGGCTCTTTACTCGCCTCCAACGTCATTGTTCCGGTACCCCGGGACCAGAGAGGACGGGGGTTTTACACGTCAATCTTTCTGGTCCAGAAACCGGACGGTTCCCACCGTCCTATTCTCAGCCTGAAGACGTGAACCTAAACCTGCGAGTCCCCAAGTTTCGCATGGAATCCCTCGGAACGATCATCATGGCGCTGTAACCGGGAGACTATATGGCATCCCTGGACATACAGGATGCATATTTACATATCCCAATTCGTTCAAGTCATCAAATGTTTCTCCGGTTTGCTGTCCAGGACAAACATTTCCAATTCCGAGCCTCACTATTTGGTCTCTCCACGGCTCCAAGAGTCTTCACGAAAGTCATGGCAGTCATCGCAACACATCTCAGACGCAGCGGAATCCGAATTCTGCCCTACCTGGACGATCTCCTACTATTAGGACAATCGCAACAAACGCTTACACTCCACATTCAGTCAACAATAGATATGTTACAATCTCATGGCTGGAGGATAAATTGTAAAAAATCATCGTTGACGCCTTCTCGAACAATCCCTCACTTAGGGGCGCTCCTCAATTCCACAGAACAGCGTGTCTTTCTGCCACTGGAGAAACTCATGGTCATGCAGTCCAAAATTCGGACATCAGCGCACGGGTTCAGTCCATGCTTGCATTGGAATCCTGGGCTCGATGGTAGCAACATTCGATATGGTGGAGTACGCGCAGTTCCATTCTCGTCCTCTACAATTAGAAGTTCTTTGCAAATGGAATGGTTCCCATTTCCATATCCGTTCACAGACCATAACACACACTCCGAAAGTTCGACTGTCCTTAGCATGGTGGCTCATTCATGACAACCTAGGCAAAGGTCGCCCCTTTTGGATTCAGCACTGGACTGTTGTCACCACAGATGCAAGTCTTCGAGGTTGGGGAGCGGTATCGAATCCCACACATTCCAGGGTCGCTGGACTCCTTAAGAAAGTTCACTCCCCATCAATGTACTGGAATCGAGGGCAATCCTCAACACGCTGCGATCAGCACAATTTCTGGTCAGGGGTTGCCCACTCAAAGTCCAGTCGGGCAATGCGACAGCGGTAGCTTACCTAAATCGACAAGAGGGCACTCGCAGTCGAGGAGCCATGCGAGAGGTGTCCAAGATATTTCAATGGGCAGAACAAAACCTTCCAGCACTGTCCGCTATCTTCATCGCAGGAGTAATCAACTGGGAAGCGGATTTCCTAAGTCGACAGGAAGTGCACTCAGGGAGTGGATGCTCCACCCAGAAGTGATCGAACAATTGGTGTCCAAGTGGGGGATGCCAGACATAGTCCTCATGGCATACCGACACAACAACCAAATAAGCAAGTTTGGCTCTCGGACAGGAAACCCAAAGGCATGTCTTGTAGACGCCCTCGCGGCTCATTGGTAGTTTCACCTGATATACGTCTTTCCACCGATCTCCATGATTCTCAGACTACTCAGGAAATTCAAACAGGAAGGAGGCGAGATGATGCTGGTGGTTATCAGGCTGGCCACGTCGCCCATGGTGTGCGGAACTGCTAAGTCTGTCCATAGACAAACCGTGGCGCCTCACTCTACGCCCGGACCTTCTGTCTCAGGGTCCTTGTGTACACCCAGATCCTCAGCGCCTCGCTTTGACGGCCTGGCTATTGAGACATCCGTCCTGAAGTCTTAAGGATTTTCCCAGCACTCTGATAGAGCAGTTCTTCGTACTCGGGCATGGTTCCTTCCTAAAGTGGTTTCCAAATTTCACCTCAGTCAGGAAATTGTGGTACCATCATTATCAGCGGCTTCTCCAGAGGAGGCCTCTTTGGACGTTGTCCGAGCGCTTCACATCTACGTGGACAAGACCAAGGATCTCAGACGTTCGGACTCCCTGTTCGTCTTGTTGGATGCTCGCAGAAGAGGTTGTCCTGCATCCACACAGACCTTAGCCAGATGGCTATAGTTGACTATTCACCATGTCTATTCCATGGCCAACCTTCCTACCCCTTTGGGGGTCAAGGCTCATTCCACAGGGGCTGTGGGAGCCTCCTGGGCAGCTTTGCATGGGGCCTTAGTTGAACAGCTCTGTAAGGCTGCTGCATGGTCCTCTGTCCAGACTTTCATTAAATTTTATGCGTGCGACACCTTTGCGTCTGAGGACGCAGTCTTCGGGCAAAGGGTCC
Source organism: Pseudophryne corroboree (assembly GCF_028390025.1). Classification (NCBI taxonomy): domain Eukaryota; kingdom Metazoa; phylum Chordata; class Amphibia; order Anura; family Myobatrachidae; genus Pseudophryne; species Pseudophryne corroboree. Next base: position 451,565,105 of record NC_086446.1, read on the forward strand.
TGAATGCAGGCCAGGAGCGTTCGTGCCCGGGTGGGGACAGCTGTAGGATGTCCCAGCGTTAAGCCTTTGGTCCCCTAGTGGACGAAAAAGAAAATAGGATTTATGTATTACCTTGTTAAATCCTTTTCTTTGAGTCCATAGGGGACACCGGACACCCTCCCTATCGCACTTGTCCTGCAGGATTGTGTTCTTGTGTAGGTTGTGTGCTATCATCCTTCTTCGAAGTGTTCTTCTGTGTGAGGTGTTCTTCCTTCCTCTTTTGGCTTTCTATAACAAACTGGCGGGCCTATCTTTGGGGGCGGGGTATAGTCAGGTAAGGCCTGCTGGGTACTTTAAAAGTAAACCTTTTGGTGCCTGTTTGCTCCCAGCCAGCCTATCCACAGCGTTAAGACTTTGGTCCGGTGCCCCCTATGGACTCAAAGATAAGGATTTAACCAGGTAAGACATAAATCCTATTATTTCTTTCCTCTGCCTTTCCCAGGGCACTGCTGCGAGCACCAAGAACAAGCTGCCAAACCTTATAACCTCTATAGAGACAACAGGAGCCAAAGCCTTAGAGGATTTTGCAGACAGTATTAAGGTAATTACATGTTGTAATTCCATCTGTGTGACATGATCTATCTATAATTTGTTGCTAAGTAATTGATTCAAACATAACATTTGCATTATTAGCAGTTATGCTGATCTAGAGATTACGAGTGGTTTCAATCTTGCTCCATATCCCATAGAATGACCCTGATAAGGAGAACAGCATGTCCAAGGATGGTACAGTACATGAATTGACCAGCAATGTGAGTAGCAGTTGCCCAGCTGGGATGTTAGTGGAAGTTTTATGTGTAGATATAGTTACCGTTTTGTTTTATTCCAGTTATTCTATTATATTGGTTTTCTGCTAGTCAGCTACCAATATAACTGTGTTTAGGTGTGTGTGTCTTGTACAAAATCTCTGGGGTACATTTACTAAGATGGGAGTTCTATTTAAGATGGGATGTGGCCCATAGCAACCAATCAGATTCCAGGTATTATCTTCTAGAAGGTGCTAGGTAAATGAGAAGAAGAATATGATTGGTTGCTATAGGCAACATCCCAGCTTGGTAAATTTCCACCCTCCCTGTGTCTATTTACAAGTGTTTATATAATGTGTGGCCATGGTAATTTTAAATTTTTATTGTAGCTTTGGGTGTCTTGAGTGATTTTACCTTCTGCTCTCTGCCCAGGCAATCCTGTTCCTGCAACAGCTGTTGGAATTCCAGGAGACTGCAGGAGCCATGCTGGCCTCACAAGGTAATTGGTTCTTCCGTTGTCTCACATCCATGAACCCGGAGCATCTACACAAGCACTTTCACTCACAAGACGTTTTCTCTAGCTTCCATAAGGGATATTGGGGACAGATTAGTACGATGGGGTATAGACTGGTCCAAAGGAGCCAGTGCACTTTACATTTCTTCAACTGGGTGTGCTGGCTCCTCCCCTCTATGCCTCATCCTACAGGTCAGTTTAGAAAAAAGTGACCTCAGGAGCTCCAGAGTTTTTGTTCAATTTCTTTTGACGTTTTATTTCTTTCAGTATGCTGTTTGGGCAACAGCATACCTGCACCGTGGGAGTTAGGGGGGTAACGGTCACTGGCCTCTTGAGGTGCAGAGCCTCTTCCCCGCTGCAGGACCACAGTCCTGAGATTCTGTTTGTTCAGTGGGGCATGGCGCCTTGGCTGTGGCTGCATGCCGCACACCCCTAACGCTGCCTGAAGGTGATCATCGGTAGTGAGTACTCGCCGGGGACCCCACTAGGGGGGTCCCCCCCGGGTCACTGTGCGGCTGAAGCGCGGCTGAGGCGTACGGGTCCCTCCTGGGGGCGACCCGCTGTAGCCCCTGCGTGAGACTGGCTAAAATACATTGTACCAAGCATTTATGTGAGGATACAAACATAGGGAGACATGGCCAGTATAAATATAAAACAGTAGCTCCGGCGCCATGATGGGGGGGCGGAGCTACATGAGAGCGTGCTTAGCGACATTTTGGTGCCTTCTTCTGCATAGCAGCAGCCTCAACAGCTCCTCCATAACAGTCCCTGGATCACTGGTACCGGGTGTAGAGGGGGAGAGCCGCTATGGTGTGCACAAGTAACATCCTTCTGAGGGATTTTTCATAATACAGTCTCACTGTTGTTTACATATATAAAGTCCTCACTGGGGCTGTGCAGCGTTGGGTGCGCTGGTGTCCTCTCTCCTGTGTCTCCTCTCACATGCATTAGGGCAGGCTTGTATTGTATTTCAGGCTGTGTTGTATGTGTATTGTACCTGTTTTTGTTATTCAACATGGTAAAACAGAAGTTATGCAGTGTTTGTAATGCTAGATTCTCCCCTAGTTCATCTGGCTCAATATCATGTGAGCAGTGTAATCAATCATCTCAGAATGCTGACATCAATGTGGGCTAGAGTCCAGAGCCCTCCTGGTTGGGGGCTATCAAAACTATGATGTCTGATATGTCATCTCACTGCAAATGCAAATAAAACTCAGGAACTGCAACAAGCAGTGGCAAGTCTAACTGCTAAACATTTCCCCCCTGTCTGCAACAGGTGCACAAAAACGTGCTCTACCTGCACTTCTATCAGATACTGATGATGATATACAGGATGATGGGGATGATGTGGACCCCATAAGTGGGGATTCCACCCTTACCCAGGGTATTGAACCCCTCATATTGGCTATTCGGGATGTGTTAAAGCTCCCCCTGGAGGATGCTAATACTCAGCAGTCCTTTTTCCTCCCACAAGACAAACTGACTGTCACATTTCCTGATTCCAAGGAATTTGATGACTTATTTAAAATAGCCTGGAAAAATCCAGATAAAAAATATCAGGTGTCCAAATGGTTTCTGCATACATTCCTATTTGCCCCTGAAGGCAGAAAATTCTGGGAAGAATCTACGGCAGTACTAAAAAGGCAGTACTTTATGCTCCGGGCTCCTTTACGGTAAAGGACCCGGCAGATTGGAAAATTGAGGCCACTCTAAAATCTATCTACACTGCTGCAGGTGTAGCTCAAAGACCGGTCATTGCTGGTTGCTGGATGACACATGCAATTCATTCCTGGGGTTCTCAAATTCAGAAAGGTCTTTCGGGTGATATGACCTTAGTTACTACTGTAACTTTTCTAAAACACATTCAGGACACGGCAAAGAGATTGGCAATATTAATGCTAGGACCTCTGCTGTGGCTGTGTCTGCGCGCAGAGCCATATGGTTGCGTCAGTGGATTGCTAATGCTGACTCCAAACGTAATGTGGAATCTCTTCCCTTAACAGGTGAATGGCTCTTTTGGAGATCCATGCATCCAATTCACCTCCAAACTACTGCTGGTAAATCCACGTTTCTCCCTTCAGGAGCTCCGCCTGCTCGACGTACCTACCCGGGACGGTCTACTCAGACCTTTCGGTCCTCTAGATTTCGATCTAGGGCCAGGGGGGCCTCCAACGCAGCTAGAGGCACCAGTGGTAAGCCTAAGAAACCAGCCGTTGCCGGATCTTAGGATCAGAGCACCAATTCTGCTTCTGCAAAGACTTCATCGGTACGGTGCTCACCCACCCTGAGGGGGGATCTCATGGTGGGAGCTCGGTTACGTCACTACAGCCACATCTGGGACGGTTCCTGCCAGGATGCCTGGGTAAGGGACCTTATCTCTCAGGGTTACAAGCTGGAGTTCGACGGTGCTCCTCCCCAATGATTTTTCAAATCAAGCTTACCAGCTTTGGAAAATATGCGAGGTACGCTGCTACTGGCCATCAACAAGTTGGTCCAGTCCCAGGTCATTGTTCCAGTACCCCTACAACAACAAGGACAAGGTTACTGCTCCAGTCTGTTCGTAGTACCAAAACCAGACGGGTCTGTGAGACCCATTCTGAATCTGAAGTCCTTGAATCCTTACCTGAAGGTTTTCAAATTCAAGATGGAATCTTTTGAGAGCTGTGATCGCAGGCCTGGAACAACAGGAATTCATAGTGTCTCTGGATATCAAGGACGCTTACCTCTATATCCCAATTTGGCCTCCTCATCAGACCTATCTGCGGTTTGCCCTGCTGAACGATCACTACCAGTTTCAGGTGTTACCTTTTCGGCCTGTCTACAGCTCCAAGGGTGTTCACGAAGGTGATGGCGCATATGATGTTTCAGCTCAGGGTGCAGGGGGTCAACGTAATTTCATACCTGGACGATCTCCTGATAAAAGTGAGTTCCATGGAGCTTCTATTGCTCCATATAGATCGCACTATCCAACTTCTGTCTCACCACGGGTGGATCCTCAACCTGCAGAAGTCCAATCTGGAACCGTCTCAGTGGCTCCTGTTTCTGGGAATGCTACTGGATACTGTAGGACAGAAAGTGTTCCTCCCAGAGGAAAAAGTGAGAACTCTTCAAGAAATGGTTCGCATGGTCCTCTGACCTGCTCGAGTCTCCTTTCATCTTTGCATAAAATTGTTGGGAAAGATGCTGGCCTCGTACGAGGCGATTAAGTTCAGAAGGTTTCATGCCAGACCGTTCCAATTGGACATCCTGAACAAGTGGTCTGGTTCCCATCTTCAGATGCACCGGATGATTTGGCTGTCACCCCAGGCCAGGATTTCCCTCCTGTGGTGGCTACAGTCTTCCAACCTGCTGAAAGGTCGACGCTTTGGGATTCAGTATTGGATCCTCCTCCCGACGGATGCGAGTCTGAGAGTATGGGGAGCTGTCACCCAGGGGGCGCAGTTCCAGGGCAGGTGGTCTGCCCAAGAGGCCCTCCTTCCGATCAACATCCTGGAACTTCGGGCCATTTACAATGCTCTGATTCAGGCCTCCCCTCTACTCCGGGATCAGGCGATCCAAGTTCAGTCGGACATCGCCTTGGCCTTACCAGCTGGTCTACCTATTTCCTCCGATTCCGTTGATCCCAAGGGTGCTCAAGCGGATCAGGCATAAAAGAGTGAGAGCAATCTTGATTGGCACCGAAGAGCGTGGTACGCGGCTCTTCTGGACATGTCCGTAGAGGACTCTTGGCCTCTACCGCTAAGAAGGGATCTTCTTCAACAAGGTCCACTCGGACTTACGACGGCTTCGTTTGATGGCATGGAAGTTGAGTGGAACATCCTAGCTCACAAAGGGCTTTCCATGAAACTGTGGTGCAAGCCAGAAAACCTGACGTCAAAGCACTATCATCATATCTGGTGGAGATATGTCTCCTGGTGCGAGGAACGCACATAACCCTCTGCGGTATTCCACTTGGGAAGGTTCCTACGTTTCCTGCAGGCTGGAGTGGATAAAGGCTTATGTCTGGGATCCATTAAGGTCCACATTTCAGCTCTTTTCATCTTCTTCCAGAAGAGTTGGCTCTCTTGCCGGAAGTTCAGACCTTCTTGCAAGAGGTGCTTCACATACATCCTCCATTCGTGCCACCTACGACACCTTGGGATCTGGGTGTAGTGTTATGCTTTCTACAGTCCTCCTGGTTTGAACCTCTGACGACTGTAGAAGATAAGTACCTCACGTGGAAACCGGTGATGTTACTGGCCCTGGCTACTGTTAGGCGTGTCTCAGAATTGGGGGCCTTGTCGTACAAAAGTCCGTACTTGGTCTTTTACGAGAACAGAGCGGAACTCAGGATTAGACAGCAGTTCCTGACGAAGGTTGATTCAAGTGAAATGCAGAGACCACCTATTGTGATTCCGTCCAGTTCTGACACTTCTGCTCATCTGGAGGCATTGGATGCAGTGCGAGCCTTGAAAGTCTATGTCAAGAGGACGGCTCGGATCAGAAAGACGGATTCCTTGTTCGTGCTCTATGATGCACGGAAAAAGGGTTGTCCTGCTTCAAAGCAGTCCATTGCTCATTGGAGTAGGCTTACTATCCAACAGGCTTATGCGTCAGCAGCCTTACCTGTTCCACAGTCTCTGAAGGCCCACATTACCAGGTTGGTGGGCTCTTCCTGGGCGGCTGCCCGTGGAGTCTCGGCCCTACAACTATGCCGAGCTGCTACCTGGTCGGGGAAGAACACCTTTGTGAAGTTCTACAAGTTTGATACCCTGGCCAAATAGGATACCCAGTTTGGGCAGGCGGTGCTGCAGATGTCTCCACACGTTCCTGCCCGTTCTGGATCTATGGGACATCCCCATCGTACTAATCTGTCCCCAATATCCCTTATGGATGCTATAGAAAATATGATTTTAAATACCTACCAGTAAATCCTTTTCTCATAGTCCATAAGGGGTATTGGGCGCCCGCCTCTGTGCGGTAACTTTCTGCAGGTTCTCTGTTCTGTGTTTCCTGTTCAGCTGTTGCTGTTAATGTTGCCAGGCGTTGCTGGCTAAGTTATATGTTGGTGTGCTGGTGTGTAAATCTCACCACACCTTTTGTTATGTTCCTTCTCTCAAGTATGTCATTCTCCTTCGGGCACTGTTTTATCTATAACTGACCTGTAGGAGGAGGCATAGAGGGGAGGAGCCAGCACACCCAGTTGAGGAAATTTAAAGTGCACTGGCTTCTTTGGACCCGTCTATACCCCATCATACTAATCTGTCCCCAATATCCCTTATGGACTACGAGAAAAGGATTTACCGGTAGGTACTTAAAATCCTATTTTCCCATTCAGCGTTCATTCCTCTTACTGCTAAACTACTGCTGCCTCACATATCGCATGAACCACATCTACCCCTTTCTTATACTTTGTATATCTGCAATGATGTCATGAACGCCCCCTTAATTGGTAGACTGTGTTCTCACAACTTTGTTTCACACCACAAAATATCTGCCTACACTGTGTGTAGGTGACGTGTCCATATTCAGTATCCCCTATTACTAAATCCCATCTCGTCATTACTCCCTCTTCGCCTTCTGTCTCATTGATTCTACTGCCTGCTCAGTCTGCCTGTGTCTCTAATGTCTGTTTTATTTATTTCCCTGTATCTCCTTTGCTTGTTTTCATTACTATTTGCTCATCCATTGGTTTCCTTTCATCCTCTTAGATATTCATATTGGGGGTCATTCCGAGTTTATCGCTCGCTGACGATTTTCGCAGCACAGCGATCAGGTAAAAAAAGGCAAAACTGCGTATGCACCGCAATGCGCAGGCGCGTCGTACGGGTACAAAGAGGATCGGTGATGGGCGATGGATTTAGCGAAGATTCCATTCGCACAGCCGAACGCAAGGTGATTGACAGAGGGCGTTTATGGGTGTCACCTGACTGTTTTCTGGGAGTGTTTGGGAAAACGCAGGCGTGTCCAGGCATTTGCAGGGCGGGTGTCTGATGTCAAATCCGGCACCAAAAATACTGAAGTGATCGCAAGGGCTGAGTAAGTGCAGAGCTACTCTGAAACTGCACAAAATGTTTTTGCTGCGCTCGGCTGCACACACTTCAAGTTCACACACTTGCAAAGCGAAAATACACTCCCCCGTGGGCGGCGACTATGCGTTTGCACGGCTGCTAAAAGTAGCTAGCGAGTGATCAACTCGGAATGACCCCCGTTGTCTTTCTGATTATCATTAAGGTGGTGTTTTTGGTTCTTTCCATTCCCACTGTTTCCTTAGTAGCTCCTATGACAATTTCCTCCTATTCATCCCATATTATGTGTTTCTTTCTTATCTGTATCTGTTTTAGTTTTTAACCACATCTTCTCCATTGCGTTATCTCACTCACCTCTGTTCTAAGTAAAGCTATACTAGTAATTTTTGCTTTGTAATTTTGATCTTCTCCTTTTAGTGCACTAAACTGATATTCTGTTCTGTCCTCTTGTTCTTCTGCCCCTTCCTTTCCCTTCTGCTTCTGTTTCCTGTCTCCCTTCCCTCCCTTGCTAATAGTTCTTGGGGACACTTACAATATACCTATCGATCCCAGAGGTAAGCAGGGTAACACTTCTAGGGGTTCCCTTCTTCATAGTTTTCAGTACCCATACAGTATGTCTGATTATTCGCTGCATGACTTCCAGATTCCATTATGTGTATCTGCATACATTCCTGTGAGCATTTCAGTATTAGTCTAGTATTTCCCAGGTGTTATGTAAGCCTATGTCTTCTGACTTACAAAGTCACAATTTATGCACTATAGGCAGTGTAAGCACCACATCCTCATTTCACAAGCATTGAAACCCCTTTTTGAGCTGTGTTTGACGATCATTATCTTTGGTTTTGTAGTAGGAAAGGATATAAATTAGAACAACATCTAGCCAATCATATCATCCAAATGATCACAGCACATCAGGAGATTAGCACGTAAACTTGTGGGAACCTTTGACTTGTCAATCTATGTGTGTCACAAAGGCAGTGTTAGTGTGTAAGCAGGAAAACCAGAAATCACAACATTGAGGGTTAGACGTTAGAAAGAGAATGCAACAGAAGACTATATTACGTTAAGGTGTCACAACATTCTAATCCGGGCAATCGTGACGTATGGCAGTGAAAGAGTTGATCATAAACCAAAGCATCTGGTCTCTCAAAGTACAAAAATCCCCCAAATAGTATGTCACACTCACTATTAAACACCCAGGGATTTGTGCAATAATCTGCAAGATACTAGCAGTTGGTACCTATGGATGATTCCTTTCATGTTGAGGGATTCACCTATTACAGATTTATACAGCAGTTTTCTCAAAATATGGATTATAAATTGATTGTGTTGATGAATGTAGTTCCACTTGTAAATACATCTCTCTCTCTATCTATCTATCTATCTATCTATCTATCTATCTATCTATCTATCTATCTATCTATCTATAGCAATTGGAGTAGTGTCCCCCCCCCCCCCCCCCCTCCCCACCCACTGATTCTTCAAGTGTCATTTTTTTAAAAAATCTCCCAGCATCTGGTTAGCACAATAATGTGGGCATCTCCACAAAACACTCCTTATTAGGTGACCAAACACATAGCTCTGACGCACCATCAAGCCATATTAGTTCCAGAGTTAGTTACATGATACAAAGCACAAATTTGGAGATAGATAAAGTTGTTATTTTTGTTTGTTCATTCTGGCATTACGCAAAAACTACTGGATGAGTTTGGTTTGCGTCTTCACTACTGTTTATCTTAGTGACCTAGAAAGAAACTGAGGTTTGTATTATTTTGATGTGACATCAGGGAGACTGGCAATAGAGGAAAACACAGACGCTTGACATTTGGCTCATGCAATTTGCAAGTCCAAGATGACTATATGCGTATAAATATACTTCCAGGGACTGTTTATGAACTATGGAGGCAAAGCAAACGCTAGTATGTATATATATGTATGTATGTATGTATGTATGTATGTATGTGTACAGCAAATTAGTCATTATCTCACTTGTGTTAAACAAAAAAAAAAAAATGTATATTGGATATCGGAGACTCCCCTCTATATGTAACAAACTCGTATATCTAATGTGCAGTGTAATAGTAGGTCCCTGAATACAAGTTGATGGTAAGTCAGTTTTGGGGATGTCTTGCTTGCTACGGTGTTGGTGCACTACTTTTGGTTTAGAGCGGAGAGTATGCACCTGCAGATAATGCAGAGTCATACGCACATAGGGGTCATTCCGAGTTGATCGCACGTAGCAACTTTTTGCTGCTCGTGCGATGAACCTGACGCCGCCTATGGGGGAGTGTATTTTAGCATAGCAGGGCTGCGAACGCTTGTGCAGCCCTGCTATGCTACAAAAGTTTCAAGCAAAACAAGACTAGCCCTGCAGTTACTCACCCAGTGCGATGATCCAGCGATGAAGGTCCCGGTCCTGACGTCAGACATCCGCCCTCCAAACGCCTGGATCCGCCCGCGTTGGACTCACCACGCCTGGAAAACGGTGAGTATCCGCCCTGGAACGCCTCCTGCCTGTCCGTTTTTTTGCGATCGCCGCTGTGATCACATGTTTCGTTGGCGGCGTCAGGCAACGGCGCACATGCACAATGCTGCCGGCGCACATGCGCGTTTCCGACCCATTTGCACCACAGCGAAAAACCGCTGCGTGTGAACGGGTCGGAATGACCCCCTTAAGCCACAGCTCTACTTGTGGCTGAAGGAGGAATTGGGTGGTCACAGGGCGTTAACACTCATTTTTCAGACGGATGTTTTGCACCAGGGATAGAGTGGTTACAAGTGCCCGCTGATAATGACAGACAGTAGCTGTTTGGCCACAGAGATAAGTACAACTGTGTATACAGGCGAATTACTACATTTTGGCCCAAAAAGACTTAACAAGAGAAAGTGGAGACGGAGAAAGAGTGATAAATGACCAGCCAGCCAGCTAGCTCCTAACTACCATGTTACAGGCTGTGTTTGAAAAATGACAGGAGCTGATTGGCTGGTCATTTATCACACTTTATCTTTCTCCACTTTATCTTTTAGTAAGGCTTAATATATTTGGGCCTTTGTTCTGTGCATGGAATGCAGGAGCGGTTACCGCTGGCTTGTGTTGAACTCTGTATTGACCATTTTGTGTCTATTGACCATTTTGTATCTACACAGCCATTTTCTATAGATTAGTTTTACAGTGGATTAAAAACTGCAAATTTATAGATGTTTCCAGTGGCTTCATGTATAATATATCGCACACTAATCGCAATGTTTTATGCATTGCTGTTTTTATTTATCCCCCTACACGGTTTATTGTATGGACACAATAAGGCTGCAGTGCACCATATGAGACCTAAGGCTTCTATTTATAGCTTTTCGTTAGTAGAAACTCTATCTAGGGCCGGGGAGACAATGGAGCACGTTGTGTATTCCCAGCCGCCATCATTTGCTTATTTCCTAACCATTAGTGCTCCATATGCTGAATGCTGTGAGTCAACACTCCAGGTGCTTCTTCAAATCCACCAAGAATATGACCTCTTTAGCTGCTAATAAAATACATGATTATAGCTTGTATAGTTATTAACCAATGTAAATAAAGAGTAGTTGTTGACGTGTTTAGATAATATAGGAAAGCGGTCCTACTAATTATCTCTCACACTGAGCCTGTGTTCTGTATAATTGCAATACACAATGGACAGTCTGACAGTGATCACGTTACACAAGCCTGAAACATACCTTTATACCAGGAATTTAATTGAATCTAGAATTAGTATTTAGTTTTCTAGCATTTAGTATTTGGTTGTTGTGCAGTGACAGAACTTAGGTAAGATATTTAACACTGTAGGTTCCCTTCCTGGTCTAGCTGTCTTCCTCTGTAATCATCTACATCATATTTCCATGCGTGTTGTCTGTAATAACCAGAAATACAACAGGATCGCAGGCCAGCAGATGTGTGTTACCGGATAACCTGATACGCTAACATAATTACCTGACCAAATCGGCCAGTGCCTCTCTAAATGAATGTTTAGTATCCCAACAAAACACAGCAATATGAAGCAATGTTTCTTCACATCAGGAGTTCTATAGTCTCTCCCAGGCAGTGTTACCTGCTACTTTCCCAGATCTGAGAGCTAAATTGTTTCTTAAACCACACATTTTAAAAAGAAAACCACAGTATTTGCCACTTTTTTTTTACCTGTTAACAGCTGAACAAACTGTACGTTTGAGTGGTATCTGCCTATCATTCCCCACTTCAACAAACCAGTCCTTTAACCAGCTGTGAACACTAAATACAGCAAAGGCAAGAACAACCTCCTGTATATCCACAAACAATTCCATGTTATTGTGCCTTATCTTAAGGCTTTAATTACAGTAGTAACAGTGGGTTTTATTGCTAATAAAAAATAATAATTCTGCAGTGATATTGTTGTATATTGTGAACAAACATGTCCCCCATTGTACTTTCTATCAGGTATTACTAATGGGTGTGGATTATTACACCTACACTAAAAAAGGTCTACAGTCAGTAGGTCTACCAATAGTGGTAGACATTCACTAGGTCAACAGGGTCAAAAGGTCGACATAGAATAGGTAGACAGAAAAGGTTGACGGTCAAAAGGTCAACTTGGAAATGGTCGACACAAAAAAGGTAAACTATTATATTGGGTTTTTGTTTTTTTTTTGGGGGGGGGGGGTTTGTTACTTTCTGCCACAAACAAGCCCCATTAGTGCACCACGTTCCCTCTCGTGGCTCGCTTCGGGCAAGGTGCCTTGCTACACTACTTCTGCGCTTGGCACAGGTTACCTTTTCCAATCGTAGTTCACGTGGATGGTAAAGTATGAATTTTTTTTTAAAAATGTAACATTGAAAAAACAAAAAAACTGTGCCGACTATTGTCATGTCGACCTTTTGACCATGTCGATCTAGTGCATGTCTACCTTTAGTGATCGACCTATTGATTTAGACTTTTTTAGTGTAGATCTATAGATCGGATACCATTATGAACTCTCTGATCAGAGCACTATCTTGTAATCATTAGAATAACAAGTGGATGTTTTAAAAATTATTATTACTATCTTTTATTTATAAGGAGCCACAAAGGTTCTGCAGTGCCGAACAAGGGGAAATAAACTTAGAGTTACATAAGAACAGACAAATACAAAATATTTAGCAATGTCACATAAATACGTAATTGCCCTGCTCTCACAAATTTACAATCTATTGGGGATATATGTGTACACAGGGAAGTCCCATTTTTGTAATCCCGTGATTTGGGATTGAAAAAAAATCTCAATCCCAGCATTGAATTGTAAACACACAAACAGAAATACACGCACCACCAGGGACGTGCTGGGAGGTAAATGGCTCAGGAGGCACTGGCTAGAACCAGAGCCAGATTTACACACAATATATGAGCCAAAGCGCTCATGTAGGCATTATATACAGGTGCAGCAGTATATACTGCTGGAAATTTCGTTAGTTTTGACCAGAGATGTGAGGAAAAGGTAGGCAGTGCCTCACCTGCCATAGACTTTTTGCTCCAGAGTTTTAACTATTAAAATGATCAGAATAATACAAAGAAGATGGGGGTCATTCCGAGTTGTTCGCTCGCAAGCGGATTTTAGCAGATTTGCTCATGCTAAGCCGCCGCCTACTGGGAGTGAATCTTAGCATCTTAAAATTGCGAACGATGTATTCGCAATATTGCGATTACACACCTCGTAGCAGTTTCTGAGTAGCTTCAGACTTACTCGGCATCTGCGATCAGTTCAGTGCTTGTCGTTCCTGGTTTGACGTCACAAACACACCCAGCGTTCGCCCAGACACTCCCCCGTTTCTCCGGCCACTCCTGCGTTTTTTCCGGAAACTGTAGCGTTTTTTCCCACACGCCCATAAAACGGCCTGTTTCCGCCCAGTAACACCCATTTCCTGTCAATCACATTACGATCGCCAGAACGATGAAAAAGCCGTGAGTAAAATTCCTAACTGCATAGCAAATTTACTTGGCGCAGTCGCAGTGTGGACATTGCGCATGCGCATTAAGCGGAAAATCGCTGCGATGCGAAGATTTTTACAGAGCGAACAACTTGGAATGACCCCCGATATTTCTAATATATTCTTTGTATTTTTCATATACTTTATATAGTCAGAACTCTGGCGTATACATTAGTATGACAGGAAAGGCTCTGCCTCACCCCACCGCACGTCACTGTGTATACTGGAGTATGACAGGAAAGGCTTTACCTCACCTCACTGCATGTCACTGACACACACACACAAGACACAATACGTGGTTCTGTTAAAATGTCAAGTCACAGAACAGAATATAAGCAGCACTGTACACCAAGAAGTGAACATGTTCAATTCCTTCACAAACTCATTATGGAGCTTAGCAGAGGCCACTTATGATCTTCTACGACTAGAGAGGTCCGCGACAGCAGGAGAGTTTTGACTGACTGTGAGCTGCTTTTAGTGAGGAAGTAATATCCCGAACCACTGTGTTTTGAGTGGTTTGCAGAACTTCGGAGTGGGAGACTTGGAAGCTTAGTGCTGTGGCCAACCTGTGTCCACCATCACAGAGGACAACGTTGCTGCCGTATGGGCCGTAGTTGAGGAGTACGCCAGGGTGGCCATAACCCAGTTAGAGAAGGAATTTGGCATCTCACCAGGATCCATAGCTTGATGTGTCACGAAAAGCTTGGCCTGAGCAAGGTTTCTGCATGTTGGGTGCCCCATCAGCTGACTTGAGAGCAGAAGGAGGCTTGGGTGACTTGGTGCCGCAACATTCTGGCCAGGTTTGATGGCAGTAGTACAAACTCTGTTTGGGAGATCATCAGTGGCGATGAACTCTGGATCTACAGTTTCAATCCCCCCAAGACCAAACAACAATCGGTCCAGTGGACCAGAGTTGGAGGGGCACTGCTACAAAAGTTCTGACATAAGCACAGCATGGCCACGCAGACGGTGGTTGTTTTTGTGACCAAGACTCGTCATGTAGCTATCGTTCCACTCATGCAGTAACGTACAGTCACTGGGGGCTGATACGACAACTAATGTCTGCCGCAAGTGCTGGTGGCCATTTCCAGGTGCTGTCCAAGAACTCTCACTCGTCGTGCCCTTCTCCATCATGACAATGCACCTGTCTGCAAGTTCAGGAAAGTGGTGCATTTTCTGGCCCAAGAAAGCATCCAGGAGCTTGGTCATCCACCGCACAGTCCAGACCTGACTGCCTGCGATTTCTTTGTGTTTTCACAAATCAAGCACAAGATGCTTAGGATTTGTTTTGAGTCACCGGAGGCTGCAGTGGAGACCGTCATCCAGCATGTAGAAGACATACCTGCTTCGGTCTGGTCCAGCTGCTTCACCAAGTGGTTTGAGCGCATGCAACTTTGCATAGACTCCTCTGGCGAATACTTTGAAAAAATGTAATGTTCACTTTGGATGGAAATATAATTCTTTTGTGCATCTGGAAACTTATTGCACACCCCTCATATATATACACACAATCCTGCTGAGAGTTACTTGCAGGCAGTTGCTGCATTAACAGCATCCAGTGATCCACAAACCTCTACAATACATCAGGTATTTTGGAAATCAGAGAGCACCAAGCGGATAATTGTCTTCAGCTCCTTGTTCACCAAATAATAGGGCTGATGTGTGATGCGGCTGCTTTCAATCACTGATTGAAAGGCTGGTAGTACACCAATTAGTGATCATGTCACCACTCAGTGTGTTTCCAGCCTATCAATTACTGAAAGTAACTTCATCATGGTACGCCATGGGCGGTATTCAATTATTTTTACTCCCTTCCACATCCGTTCTGTTTCTGCTGACTGGGCGTGGTATCATCATTTCAGCTCGCTACCCCCAGGGTAGTGAGGCGCCCTAACTCTTTACACAGCTAAAGCTGATTACTATGAGCGCGATATGCGCGATAACGGGGATCACTTTAGAAAGGAGATTGGGCGTGATATATCATTTGAATACACTCCATCTATTCTACGGGTAGCAGGGAGTGCCTAAAAGGACATGAACTGTCAAGGTACATATTAACCCACTGCCTTCTTGCCCAGTGTGTTTTGAATTCCGTAATACCTGGGATTTAATGATTATAATCCCAGGTATTTTTAGGACTCAAAAACATATGTGATCGGGAATCCTGGAATTGGCTACCCTAGGTGGACACACCCACAGAAGAGGGCAGAGACTGCAGAGTCAGGAGGTAGTAGAGAAAAAACAAAACAAAAAAACATTATATTAAGGGCATATTTGAAGGCTGGGATGCTGGATGTAAGTCTAATGGAGCGTGGGTAGGCATTGAAAAGGATAAGAGTAACATGGGAGAAATCCTGATTGTGAGAGTGGGAAGTGGTGATCGGGGAGGGGGTAAGATGGCAGTCATTAGCAGAGGTAAATGAGGCTAGAGCTGTAGGAAGGAATAGGTTATTCAAGACCTAATTGAACAGCAAACATTGTGCCTTGGATATTACAGTATGTCCTTTGTTTATTTATGTAGCACACACACATTCTGCAGTGCTTTACAGAGAATATTTAGTTATTCATCATTCCCTGTACTATTGGAGCTTATAATCTATATTCCCTACCACCTGGTCTTGCTGACTGTAATTCAAGTATACCAATACTCCGACAGGACAGGGGTATTGCTTTGTAAATAACATTTTTCGTTTGTTTAAAGGGATCTTCAAGTCATTGATGGGTCAATTGAAAAAAAAAAAATATATATATATATATATATATATATATACTTGCCCATAGTATACATTAGTATTTAGTTAGTAGAACTACATAACTTGTATTTCAGGTTTTCTGGTCACTAACTGTATTGGTGTGTACTACTAGTTGGCTATGTAATAATATACAATACATGATAAATTGTGAATGTAACAATCTTGTGATGTTATCACCCTTGCATGTGTTTTAGAGACAAGCTCCACGGCCAGTAGCAACATCTCTGAATTCAGCAGGCGCCTACTCAGTACTTATATATGTGAGTATGGGACCTCCTATTAGACGTGTTTAGTGGAATACAGGACGTAGGGCCTGATTCACTATGCCGATGTTTTCATAATTGAGTGATTATCTGTAAACTGCACATGCGTCACTGCTGCAAGGGGCAAGCGCAGCGATTGTTTTGCGATTCCGCTTGTAGTGAGGATTAATTAGCAAATGATTGACAGGAAGTGGCTGTTTTTTGTGTCAGGTAACGGGGAGTGGCGGCAAAAACATGGACGCGTTGGAACCATTTTCAAGGCGTCGCCTACATTTGCAAAATGTCCACCCTGTGCATCTAATGTCCTTCATTGTTTCTAACAATTACTGCCTCTTGCTGCTAATATAGCTAGCAGGGCTGTCTTACCTACACACATCTAGTATGGAATCTACCTGCTGCCAATTCTACACTTTGTAGTGGCTTACATGCAATGTCTGTGTATCTGTGCCTCCTTGTGTATAGCAAATGATGGATGTGATGTACCTGTCACTCTTCTTCCTGCAGGCAAAGTTCTTGGTTACTTGCAGCTGAAACTTCTGTCCAAGTCTAAGATGTATGAGGACCTGGCACTGGGAGCCATATTTCTGCACAACAACTATAACTATATCCTGAAGTCACTGGAGAAGTAAGGAGGAACTGGTTGGTGAATTACTGTGGGGGGATAATGAGCAGGTCTCATTGACAAATGGAAAAACTCATAGTGACAAATGGTGGTATTGTTTGCTGCCCATCAGAGCTGTTCCACACTGAAATCGGTGACTCTACTGATGGATTTGCGAACAGTGAGAATTGGTGGGACATATAGTCAGGGCGACCTTAATGTATAGGCACATTGGGCAGTTGCCCAGCCCCACAATTCTAGGGGTGGGTGGTGGTCACACAATAAGCATTCTCTATCTGCCTCCCAGCCTGCAGCCATACAGTGAATGGCAGTGAGCATGCTCATTGGTGGATGGTTGGAGCTATCCACCAGTGCTGACAGCCATTCAATGTATGGAAGCATGTAGAGAGGAGGCATGGAACCGCAGGAGGTGCAGGTTATTATGGGCCATATGCAATTGCGGTCGAATTGCCGCAAATGTCGAAAAACGGGCCATTTTCGACACAAAAAAATGATTCGACAATGCAATACAGTACTTTTCGACAAAAAAAACGTCTGTTTCAAATTCGACTTTTTGCAATTCGACATTTGTCAAATTCGACATGTCTGCAATGGTAAAAATGCGGCTTTTCGACAAAAGTATATTCAACTGAAGAATGTCGATTCGACAACAGTGCTTTTCGACAGTCATTTCGTCAATTTCAGTCCGCCTCATTTTGCTGGCGGGATCTAATAACATTTTTTAAAAACATGTGTTTGTTTTTTTATTGCTAATAGCATATCTATTTATATTAGAATGTATTATTATCTACTTGGTTTGTCTATTAGGAGCCACAAGTATTATTTAATATATTTTTTAAAAGAATATTTTTTATTTTTTTTTACTGGTGGGAACTTTGCGGTCAGCGGTTGAGGTTACTCGCGGTCAACCGCTGACCGCAAAGTTCCCACCATTGAATATAATGGAGCGGCATAGTGCTATGCGCCGCCTGACAGCTCAGACGCGCAGAGCCAATCAGGAGAGTGCTACAACGTGGCGCTCCCTGATTGGCTGAAGGGACCCTCTGTGACAGGAGTCACGGGGTGTCCCGGCATTCAGTGCGTGGTCCGGGTTTTGCGTTTTATTATTTTGCCAAGTACGTGGATTCCAAGCAGAAGAGGACAGATCTACACAGGATTTTTGTGAGTATAATTTTATTTACAGGTACCCCATGGATTCTACTGGAGAAGAGGACAGTCGGCGTGTCAACATAGGTAAGTATGTGTGTGTCGGTGTGCATGTATGTAATAAAGTTTTACTATCACGGTGTGTGTGTACTGTTTTTATTTGGGTATTTTTTTTGCAGTAGAACTACAGGTACCAGCGGGCCCGTTTCCCCCCGCATGCTGGTACTTTTGGTTCTCCAAGTACCAGCTTGCGGGGGAGGCTTGCTGGGACTTGTAGTTCTGCTACAAAAAACAATATTCTTTATTTCTCTAACGTCCTAGTGGATGCTGGGAACTCCGTAAGGACCATGGGGAATAGCGGGCTCCGAAGGAGGCTGGGCACTCTAGAAAGATCTTAGACTACCTGGTGTGCACTGGCTCCTCCCACTATGACCCTCCTCCAAGCCTCAGTTAGATTTCGTGCCCGGCCGAGGTTGGATGCACACTAGGGGCTCTCCTGAGCTCTTAGAAAGTTATAGTCTTAGAATTTGTTAATTTCAGTGAGACCTGCTGGCAACAGGCTCACTGCAGCGAGGGACTAAGGGGAGAAGAAGCGAACTCGCCTGCTTGCAGCCGGATTGGGCTTCTTAGGCTACTGGACACCATTAGCTCCAGAGGGATCGACCGCAGGCCCAGCCTTGATGTTCGGTCCCGGAGCCGCGCCGCCGTCCCCCTTACAGAGCCAGAAGCAAGAAGATGGTCCGGAAAATCGGCGGCATGAAGACTCTGTCTTCACCAAGGTAGCGCACAGCACTGCAGCTGTGCGCCATTGCTCCTCTCACACACTTCACACTCCGGTCACTGAGGGTGCAGGGCGCTGGGGGGGGCGCCCTGAGGCAGCAATAAAAACACCTTGGCTGGCTAAAATACCTCAATATATGGCCCCAGGGGCTATATATGAGGTAAATACCCCTGCCAGAATTCCATAAAAAACGGGAGAATAGGCCGCGAAAAAGGGGCGGAGCCTATCTCCTCAGCACACTGGCGCCATTTTTCCCTCACAGCTCGGCTGGAGGGAAGCTCCCTGGCTCTTCCCTGCAATTCTACAGTACAATAAGAGGGAAAAGAGAGGGGGGGCATTAAAATTGGCACTGTATACAGTATATTATATAAAAGCTATTAGGGACATAACTCAGTTAGTCCCTGTATGTGTGTATATATATATATATATATATATATATATATAGCGCTCTGGTGTGTGCTGGCATACTCTTACTCTGTCCCCCCAAAGGGCTTTTGTGGGTCCTGTCCTCGTTTAGAGCATTCCCTGTGTGTCTGCGGTGTGTCGGTACGGCTGTGTCGACATGTTGAATGAGGAGGCTTATATGGTGACAGAACAGAGGCCGATATATGTGATGTCGCCCCCTGTGGGGCCGACACCAGAGTGGATGGATAGGTGAAAGGTATTAACCGACAGTGTCAACTCCTTACATAAAAGGGTGGATGACGTAACAGCTGTGGGACAGCCGGCTTCGCAGCCCGCGCCTGCCCAGGCGTCTCAAAGGCCATCAGGGGCTCAAAAACGCCCGCTCTCTCAGATGGCAGACACAGATGTCGACACGGAGTCTGACTCCAGTGTCGACAAGGTGGAGACATATACACAATCCACTAGGAACACCCGTGACGTGATCCCGGCAATAAACAATGTGTTATACATTTCTGACTTTAACCCAAGCACCTCTAAAAATGGGTTTTAGGTTTGGGGAGAAAAAACAGGCAGTGTTTTGTTCCCCCATCAGATGAATAAATGAAGTGTGTGAAAGCGTGGGTTCCCCCGTTAAGAAACTGGTAATTTATAAAAAGTTACTGATGGCGTACCCTTTCCCGCCAGGTGGATAAGTTACGCTGGGAGATATCCCCTAGGGTGGATAAGGCGCTCACACGTTTGTCAAAAAAGGTGGCACTGCCGTCTTAGGATACGGCCACTTTAATAGGTACCTGTTGATAAAAAACAGGAGGCTATCCTGAAGTCTGTATTTACACACTCAGGTACTAGACTGAGACCTGCAGATAGTGCTGCTGCAGCGTGGTCGGTGACCCTGTCAAACAGGGATACTAGTTGGCAAACATAAAAACATATTAAAGACGTCGTCTTATATATGGGGGATGCACAGAGGGATATTTTGCCGGCTGGCATCCAAAATAAATGTAATGTCCATTCTGTCAGGAGGGTATTAGAGACCTGTCACTGGACAGGTGATGCTGACTTAAAAAGCGCATAGAGAGCCTTATAAGGGTGAGGAATTATTTGGGGATGGTCTCTGGGACCTCGTATCCACAGCAACTGCTGGGAAGAAATAATTTTACCTCAGGTTTCCTCACAGACAAGAAAAGCAAGCGGGTCAAATGGCGCTTCCTTTCTGTACAGAGACAAGGGTAGAGGGAAAAAAGCTGCACCAGTCAGCCTGTTCCCAGAATCAAGATTATTCCCCCGCCTCCTGTGAGGCCACACCATGACGCGGGTGCTCCACAGGTGTAGCCAGGTACGGTGGGGGGCCGTCTCAAAAATTTCAGCAATTAGTGGGCTCGCTCACAGGTGGATCCCTGTTTCTTTCAAGTAGTATTTCAGGGGTACAAGCTGGAATTCGAGATGTCTCCCCCCAGCCGTTTCCTAAAATATGCCTTGCTGACAACTCCCTCAGGCAGGGAGGCTGTGCTAGAGGCAATTAATAAGCGGTATTCCCAGCAGGTAATACTCAAGGTGCCCCTACTTCAACAAGGACGGGGTTACTATTCCACACGGGTTGGGGTACCGAAACCGCATGGTTCGGTGTGACCCATTTTATATTTAAAATCCTTGAACACAAAAATTCAAGTTCAAGATGGAATCGCTCAGGGCGGTTATTCCAAGCCTGGACGAGGGGGATTACATGGTATCCTGGGACATCAAGGATGCTTACCTGCATGTCCCCATTTACCATCCTCGCCAGGAGTACCTCAGATTTGTGGTACAGGATTACCATTACCAAGTCCAGACACTGCCGTTTGGACTGTACATGGCACCGAGGGTGTTTTATCAAGGTAATGGCCGAAATGTTGATACTCCTTCAAAAAAAGGGAGTTGTAATTATCCCGTACTTGGACAATCTCGTTATAAGGGCGAGGTCCAAGGAGCAGTTGGTAGTCGGGGTAGCACTATTTTGGAAAGTGCTACAACAGCATGGTTGGATTCTAAACAGTCCAAAGTCACAGCTGGTTCCTATGACACGTCTACTGTTCCTGGGGATGGTTCTGGACATAAACCAGAAATAGTGTTTCTCCCGGAGGAGAAAGCCAAGGAGTTGTCATCTCTAGTCAGAGACCTCCTGAAGCCAAAATAGGTAGCGGTGCATCATTGCACGCGAGTCCTGGGAAAAATGGTAGCTTCCTACGAAGCAATCCCATTAGGCAGGTTCCATACAAGAACTTTTCAGAGGGACCTGTTGGACAAGTGGTCCGGATCGCATCTTCCGATGCATAGGCTGATAACCCTGTCTCCAAGGACCAGGGTATCTCTACTGTGGTGGCTGCAGAGTGCCCATCTTCAAGAGGGCCGCAGGTTCGGCATACAGGACTAGGTCCTAGTGACCATGGATTCCAGCCTTTGAGGCTGGGAGGCAGTCACACAGGGAAGAAATTTCCAGGGACTTTGGTCAAGTCAGGTTATTTCCCTACACATAAATATTCTGGACCTGAGGGCCATTTACAATGCCCTGAGGCCGGCAAGGCCTCTGCTTCAAAACCAGCCGGTACTGATCCAATCAGACAACATCACGGCAGTCGCCCATGTAAACCAACAGGGCGGCACAAGAAGCAGGATGGCAGAAGCCACAAGGATTCTCCGATAGGCGGAAAATCATGTGTTAGCACTGTCAGCAGTGTTCATTCCCGGAGTGGACAACTGGGAAGCAGATCTTCTCAACAGGCACGACCTCCACCCGGGAGAATGGGGACTTCCTCCAGAAGTCTTCCAATAGGATTGTACACCATTGGGAAAGGCCACAGGTGGACATGATGGCGTCCCGCCTCAACAAAAAGCTATAAAAGATATTGCACCGGCTCAAGGGACCCTCAGGCGATAGCTATGGACGCTCTGGTAACACCGTGGGTGTACCAGTCGGTTTATGTGTTCTCCCCTCTGCCTCTCATACCAAAGGTACTGAGAATAATAAGAAGGCGAGGAGTAAGAACGATACTCGTGGATGGCCAAGAAGAGCTTGGTACCCAGAACTTCAAGAATTTATATCAGAGGACCCATGGCCTCTGCCACTCAGACAGGACCTGCAGCAGCAGGGGCCCTGTCTGTTCCAAGACTTACCGCGGCTGCGTTTGTCGGCATGGCGGTTGAACGCCGGATCCTGAAGGAAAAGGGCATTCCGGAGGAAGTCATTCCTACGCTTACTAAAGCCAGGAAAGAGGTTACAGCAACTCATTATCACCGCATATGGCGAAAATATGTTGCATGGTGTGAGGCCGAAAGGGCCCCAACAGAGGAATTTCAACTAGGTCGATTTCTGCATTTCCTGCAAGCAGGAGTGACTATGGGCCTTAAATTGGGTTCCATTAAGGTACAGATCTCGGCTCTGTCGATTTTCTTTCAAAAAGAACTAGCTTCAGTACCTGAAGTTCAGACATTTTATAAAAGGAGTGCTGCAGAGTCAGCCCCCGTTTGTGCCTCCTGTGGCACCTTGGGATCTCAACGTGGTGTTGAGTTTCTTAAAATCACATTGGTTTGAACCACTAAAAACCGTGGATCTGAAATATCTCACGTGGAAGGTGGTTATGTTATTGGCCTTGGCTTCTGCCAGGCGAGTATCAAAGTTGGCGGCTTTGTCTTGTAAAAGCCCTTATTTGATTTTCCATATGGATAGGGCAGAATTGAGGACTCGTCCCCAGTTTCTCCCAAAGGTGGTGTCAGCGTTTCACCTGAACCAGCCTATTGTGGTGCCTAGGCTACTAGGGACTTGGAGGACTCCAAGTTGCTAGACGTTGTCAGGGCACTGAAAATATATGTTTCCAGAACGGCTAGAGTCAGAAAATCTGACTCGCTGTTTATCCTATATGCACCTAACAAGCTGGGTGCTCCTGCTTCTAAGCAGACTATTGCTCGTTGGATTTGTAGTACAATTCAGCTTGCACATACTGTGGCAGGCCTGCCACAGCCAAAATCTGTCAATGCCCATTCCACAAGGAAGGTGGGCTTATCTTGGGCGGCTGCCCGAGAGGTCTCGGCTTTACAACTTTGCCGAGCAGCTACTTGGTCAGGGGCAAACACGTTTGCAAAATTCTACAAATTTGATACCCTGGCTGAGGAGGACCTGGAGTTCTCTCATTCAGTGCTGCAGAGTCATCCGCACTCTCCCGCCCGTTTGGGAGCTTTGGTATAATCCCCATGGTCCTTACGGAGTTCCCAGCATCCACTAGGACGTTAGAGAAAATAAGAATTTACTCACCGGTAATTCTATTTCTCGTAGTCCGTAGTGGATGCTGGGCGCCCATCCCAAGTGCGGTTTATCTGCAATACTTGTACATAGTTATTGTTAACTAAATCGGGTTATTGTTGAGCCATCTGTTGAGAGGCTCTATTGTTTCATACTGTTAACTGTGTTTCATATCACGAGTTGTACGGTGTGATTGGTGTGGCTGGTATGAGTCTTACCCGGGATTCAAAATCCTTCCTTATTGTGTACGCTCGTCCGGGCACAGTACCTAACTGAGGCTTGGAGGAGGGTCATAGTGGGAGGAGCCAGTGCACACCAGGTAGTCTAAGATCTTTCTAGAGTGCCCAGCCTCCTTCGGAGCCCGCTATTCCCCATGGTCCTTACGGAGTTCCCAGCATCCACTACGGACTACGAGAAATAGAATTACCGGTGAGTAAATTCTTATTTTTGTCACTTGGCTATCAGCCTCCCATCCGCCGCCCTTGGATGGGGGGGGGACAGCCTCGGGCTTCACCCCTGGCCCTTGGGTGACTGGAAGGGGGGGGGGACCTCTTGATTTAAGGGATCCCCACTCCTCCAGGGTACCCCGGCCAGGGGTGACTAGTTGGGGATTTAATGCCACGGCCGCAGAGACCGGTATAAAAGTGTTCCCCGGCTGTGGCATTATCTCTCCAGCTAGTGGAGCCCGGTGCTGGTGTGAAAAATACGGGGGACCCCTATGTCTTTTGTCCCCCGTATTTTTTGCATCAGGACCGGACGCAGAGCCCGGTGCTGGTTGTGAAAATACGGGTGATCCCCTGTCATTTTCCCCCCCATATTTTTACAACCAGGACCGGCTCAAAGAGCCCGAGGCTGGTTATGCTTAGGAGGGGGGACCCCACGCATTTTTTTTCTTGATTCTTTTAAACACTTTTGTGCCGTCCATGAAGTCGAATCCAGGACGCACACTATCGTCAATTGGTCCGTTTTTCGACAGTGGGACTGTCGAATCCGTTTTTTATTGAATATGTCGAATTCGGGTACCGGCGGGACACTGTAGAATTGTGTCGAATTTAAAAATGGTCGAAATTGCATATACCCCTTAATCTTTTAAATTGGTTCCTGTGAATAGGTGGGATGGGGCCCCAGTGCATTTGTTTGCCCAGGGCCAACTATGCTGTCAAGACAGATCTGCATAAAGTACAGTCTGAAAGAGGCTATGCCATAAAGAGAGAAAGGCAGTTAAATTACAGATAATATGCATATTTGATGGTTTTGTAGCGTAAAGTGAAGTACATAAGACAATAGTGAATATCCACAGGCTGTGAGGTGGGTGGAACCATCTCTGGACCAGTGATGAGGGGTGTGTATGTGTTTGGTTTTCCATAGGTCAGAACTTATGCAGGTGGTCTCTGTGACCCAGAAGAACCCTGACAGTGTGTATCGTGACCACATAGAAAAACAGATCAAGACATACCAGCAAAGGTCTAGCATATTAATCACTATATAAGTGTCTTTATGTTATTTATGTCAGCAAAGTGAACACCAGAGGACTTTTCATATTGTTAGAACATGATTGGGAAACCCATTATTAACAATTCAAGGCTATGGGTAGCTCTTCAGCCCTGTTCAGGTTGTTCAGGAGCTGAGATTAGCAACTACTGGGCAATAGCCTGGTAATCCAGAAGCCAGTCTTTGTACTCTTGCTCGACACAATGTATTCTTGGTTTTTTAACTTTATACATCTGTCAAACTTAAAGAAAAATAGATGGAACACTATACTCTTAGGGGTCAATAAATTATACACAAAGGGTCGTTGCCGCAGTGCTTCAACGGCATCTGGTCTCGCACCCTTCGTGGGCTGATTTCAGCCTGAATTTGTACAAAATTGCTTTGACCCCTATGGGGCAGCGAGTACATTTGTACAAATTCGGGCTGCCGTAAAGTGCGTTCGCTGCAGCGATGATTCGCACCAGCGAGTTCATCACGGCTAATTGGATTGACTCTTTTCAGTGAATATTAGAAAATGTGTTTATTTTCACAATAAAACCATACAGTTAAAATATATACTATTAAAAATAATTATCCTAACTACCTTTAAAAGGGTTATTCAATTAGGCAAACAATATGAAGATCGGAGTCACATATAGCTATATTTTTTCATGCCATCAATTAGAGGTAGATAAGCTCAGTCCAACCTTATGTAAGTGTTTGAAAACAGTTATAAAAGTATACATTCCATGTATCACAATCTTGCATAGTCGCCTGCAGTCAGCTTTTAGTAATGTAGTGCTGGTCTCGTATCCGCAGAAGCAACAGTATAGACTATAGAGGATTATTTATGCTTGTTAGTAAGCAGTTTTATAAAGGCACTCAGTCTCTTCCGAATAGCTTGTTAATAGCCAATGTACATTCACTCCCTCACTATTATAATCTGTAGACTAAGGCCGATTACACATTGAAACAATCGGCAATCGGGCTGACGGTCGGCCTATTTCCCTTTGCCCGCACCATGCCAGATTGCCGGTACACACTAGCCCGATGTAATTCGTTCTGTCCTTCATTACACTGCACCGGGTTGCATGCAATATATTTTCCGGGTGGCCGTGCAGCGCGGCTGTCTGTAAGATGTCACGACTGTTGTGCTGATATCGCAAATCGTGCCGACATTGTGCTAGTGCCCACCTTAAGTCTGCTGAAATGATGTAGTGCTGTGGGGGTTGTCAGCAGTGTCTACTGGCCAAAAATGACCCTTGCTGTAGATAACTGCTCTTACCCTGTGATGGATGTATTGAGTACGCCCAGGACAGTGCCGTGGCCAGCGGGCATACAAAAAAGGCTGCAGTCTTGCTGTGCACCTAGTTGGGTAATCCTGCTGGCGTGTGGGTAGCTCTACCCAGTCACAATCCTGATGTAACCTGGATTTGGGAGCTCGCTGGTGGGGTGGTTTTCAGGTTGCCGACTGTCGGAATCCCGGCGCACAGTATACCGGCGCCGGAATCCTGACAGCCGGCATACCGACAGTTTTTCTCCCTCGTGGGGGTCCACGACCCCCCTGGAGGGAGAATAAATACATGCCCGCAGCGCGGTGAGCGTAGCGAGCCCGCAAGGGGCTCATTTGCGCTCGCCACGCTGTCTGTATGCCGGCGGTCAGGTTTCCGGCGCCGGTATGCTGGTCGCCGGGAGCCCGGCCGCCGGCATACCATACCACACCCTGCTGGTGTGCTGGCGGCTCTAGCCGGTTGTTTCCTGGTCAGCTCTGTCTGACGGATTCCCTGCCGCTTGGAGCGGGGATAGAAGATTCCGCATTTATCACTTGAATGGGGTGTGCCTTGGTACGTTTCTCGGGCAGTAAAGTGTCCGTTTCATCTTTTTTTAAACCTACATGTGTTCAGCCCCAGCCCTGTTACTGGGGTATTTCTGAATCATAGCTCTGGGTTTCTCTCATAGGGAATACAGAAAACCCATTCAGTCCAGTTACTGGTCACACAAGTGTTCCCATATATTACCCTGTATACTGCTTTTGTTTTTGTCCATTACTAATGGTGTATGTTTTACTTCCAGCTGGCTTAAAGTGACGGAATATGTCAATGACAGGAATATGCCAGCATTCCAAGGAACAAAGGTGATTGCCCAATGATCCAAGGACATACTTATCTTAATACATTTAAGTATGAATTTGTACAGTTACTCTTAATATTGTAATCTTTTATTACAGCTGAAGGACAAGGAGCGGCAGATGATTAAAGAACGCTTTAAGGTAAATAAGGCATTCTGTGCCTGATCCAGACATGGCTGCAGTGCTGATGTCGCATGCAGTTGGCTGACGTTTTAAGTCTGCACATGCACCTGAGTCGCACCACGCATGCACCCTGATTGTCTGCGCACAGAGATGCAGCACAGATTCAGACAAACTGTCTGAGAGTTATAGTTGGTGTTCCTCGGAGGTGCAAGTTTCGATGGTGGGACCGATGGTGAGTTGAAATATGCACATTGACGGAAATGTTCTGACTTAAGATGCTGCAGGTGGGTGATCAGTTGTTTTAAATTGGGATGCATCATTTGCATAAAGACACAGACGCGTATGAGTCCATTTCTGAATCAGGCCCTCTGTGCCACGTGAGTTATAGATTTGATGTGCGTTCATATCAGCATAATACAGAATCCCTTTTGGATGATGAAGTATGGCCATCAATGTTGATGGAGCACTGAAGCATCAATTGGAAGGTTCTTGTTTCTGCTGCGTGGTACACTGGGCTCCACAAGGAATGGACAATGGGGTGTAGACTAGGATCTTGATCCGAGGCACCAACAAGCTCAAAGCTTTGACTGTTCCCAGAATGCATAGCGCCACCTCCTATATTACCCCGCCTCCCCGCACAGGATCTCAGTTTTGTAGTTGGTGCTGCAGTAGCAGGCACTTAACAGAGGGGCTGCTCCAGGCAGCCCTAAGAAGAGCATTTTTTCTGAGGAAAAAAGTGAAGACTTCAAGGGCAGCAGCAGTGTTACATGTCAGTGGACATTCACGGCTGCAGCTCCGGCTCTCCCCAGCGGCGCTGTACACTCCCGAGCCCTGGTTGCCGGGTACCTACAGCAGGAGGCTCCGGTTTTCTTCTTGTCAGGCACACACGACGGGGGCTCTCCGGGATCGCGTGGCCGCACTTCGGGAGGTGGTAAGTGGGTCCCGCTTGCGGGACCCGGTCTTTATCGCGATCCAGCGCGGTCAGTGGGAGGCGGGCAGCGCGCGCTGGCGGTGGACACTGTGGCAGTACAGGCGATCCCACTAGATCACCAGGGCATGGGACAGGTCAGGTTTTCTCTATAAACTGTTTTATTAGAGCCCGCAGTACCCGGTGGTTTTGCCAGCAGGGGGATAGAGCTTGGACCTGAAGCCCCTCCCCCAGCCCCAGGGTGCCATTTTCTGAAAATGTTCCCGCCCTGGAGCTGCATATCTGTCTCTCCCTCACTCCCTGGCAGTGTCTGCGGCGCCATTATCCCTCAGCTCACTGTTCCTGGGAATGCTTGGGCAAATCCTCCTATGTAAAGCCGCCTGGTTGTCAGTGCTGTGACTTTACAAGACACTTAAGTATTCTACCTGCCTTTTTTAGTCAGTGTTAGTTAAGAAAGAGTGCATTTAGTCAGGGTTTCCTAGTACAATTACCCTGTGATATACATCCAGTTCTTACTGTGTACTGTTATATCTATTGTTATATAGCTGTGTAAGCTAGTCCAGTGCAGTATTATTGTTAGTAATAACCTCTGCATTGTACAAACTGTGACTATTTCTGTGTGCATTTGATAGCTGAGTGGTGTCCATTTCGTGTCTTTCACTCAACCTGCTATCCCTATATTCTATAACCTGAGGGGGCTTGGTGCGTCAGGTTTTATCTAATATAGGATTTTCACAAAGATATACTGTATTACGTATTTTTCTCTGTGATTTAGTCACCATATCTCTCCTTTATTTCTGCTGGTGCTGACTACACTGCGCAGGGGTTTGGGCTAGGTATTGTGCTGCTGACAAATTGTACTGTGTTACCTGATACTGCAAGTTATATCATGTCTGCTTCTGAGGGTAACGGTTCTGGGGCTAAACACACTGCCGGTGTTGCTGAAGCCGCAGATACCTATGAGGAGAATATAGCAGCTTTGGTTCTGGGGGCTCCTTGCCCCCCAGTGGGACGGTGGCAACGGGGGCAAATAATGACCCGCCGTTGGCCGCTTTTTCCACGCTTCTGCATACGCTAGTTCATAAACTAACACCCCCTATGGGACCCCCAATGCCGGTACAACCGTTTGTGGTCCCTGCAGCTAACCCGCCATGGGCGGATGATTTATCTGCTCAAATAAAGAAGTTGAACCAGTCCCTGACTACTAAAAAGTCTGACCGACGCTCGCCTACGTCCAAGGGGTCCTCTAAGCGAGCGCTCGTCTCCTCACAATCCACTGCTGTCACTGACACCTCGTCGGATGAAGACGGCACTTACACTGACCCCACAGGTTCTGACTCGGATACGGCTGATGGGGAGGGTGGTTCACTTGTGGATGTTCCTGATCTGTTGGAGGCTATTAAGTTAATTTTACAGATTACGGATGATCCCGAGCCATCCGTTCCTCCTAAGAAACCAGATAGGTTCAAGCGTCAGAAGGTGATTAAACAAGTTTTACCTCACTCTGACCACCTAATTGATATATGTCAGGAACCCTGGGAAGTTTGTGCCTCAAAAGAAGATGCTGGCTCACTATCCCCTCGCGCCGGAGCTGTCTAAGAATTGGGAAACTCCTCCTCCAGTGGACTCACATGTGGCTAGGATGGTGGTTTCCTCAGCTCTACCTGTCACCACCGTCACATCTCTAAAAGAGCCTATGGATAAATGTGTGGAGGGTTGTCTGAAAGAGATTTACACCCTCACGGTTGCTGCACAAAGGCCCACTATTGCAGCTACTTGGGCTGCAGAGGCCATTGAAGCATGGGCCTTGGAGTTAGGTGCTGAAATCTCCTCTGACCATGCTAGACAATGCTTGTCTTATATTGTCACAGCTTCTCGTTATATTAAAGAGGCGGCTTCTGATGCCGGTATCCTGGCAGCTAAGGCCTCTACTACGTCAGTCCTGGCTCGCCGGATATTGTGGCTGAGATCCTGGTCTGTGGATCTAGAAAAACCCTGGAGGTACTCCCTTTTAAGGGAGATATTCTGTTTGGGGAGGATTTAAATAAGATTGTGGCTGACTTGGCTACTGCCAAAACTGCCTGTCTGCCAAGTACTGCTCCTTCTGTGTCGAAGGCTAAAGGTACTACCTTTCGCCCCTTTCGTCCTTCAGGTAAAGTAAAAGGTCAGGCGTACAACAAGCAGGCCTGCACTTCCAAACCTGGTAAGCCTAAGCCCAAAAGAGCCTGGGCGGCCCGTCAGCCAGCTTCCAAGACAGATAAGCCTGCCGCATGACGGGGCGGGCCTCCCTCTGGGGGATCCCAGGGTGGGGGGCCGGCTTCTAGGGTATACCCAGGAATGGTTGAAGACCACTTCAGATGCCTGGGTACGGGAAGTCGTCACTCGAGGTTACGCCATAGCCTTCAAAAACCGACCCCCTCATCGATTTTGCCAGACAGATGTCCCGTTGGACAAGACAAAGGCAGACACTCTACATTCGGTGGTACAGACCCTCCTGGATACATGAGTCGTAGTACAGGTGCCTCTTGCGCAGAGGGGCCGGGGGTACTATTCTCCGCTGTTTCTAGTCCCGAAACCGAATGGGTCCTCCCGGCCCATTCTCAACCTCAAGGCATTGAACAGGTTTGTGAAGGTTTCCAAGTTCCGGATGAAAACCCTTCGCTCTATAGTTCTGGCCTTGGAACCTGGGGACTTCATGGTCTCCCTGGATATACAGGATGCTTACCTGCATATTCCTATGGCAGTGTCTCATCAGCAATACCTGAGATTTGCGATTGGCAACTGCCATTACCAGTTTCGGGCGTTACCTTACCTTAACAACGGCTCCGCGAGTCTTTACAAAAGTCATGGCGGTGATGACGGTGGTACTCCGCCGTCAAGGGGTCAGGATCCTGCCGTATTTGGACGACTTGTTAATCCTGGCAAATTCCCCAGAACTACTCCTGCGTCATCTAGATGTGACGGTCCGGTTTCTGCAAGCCCATGGGTGGCTCATCAACTGGAAGACGTCATCCCTGATCCCTGCTCAGAGCATGGTGCATCTCGGAGCACTATTGGACACTCACAACCAGCGGTTGTTCCTGTCTCAGGAGAAAGACCTGAAACTTCAGGACAGGATTCGTTGCTTCCTATCTCGTCCGCAAGTTTCGATACATTCGGCGATGCAGGTGCTGGGCCTCATGGTGTCAGCATTCGACATGGTGGAGTACGCTCAATTTCACTCTCGCCCTCTCCAGAGGCTGATTCTAGCCAAATGGGACAGCCTGCCTCACCGGATCAGGTCTCAAATGATCTCATTGACTCCGGAGGTCTGTCTGTCGCTGCTCTGGTGGCTCCGGGACCAACAACTGTGCAGGGGCCGTCCGTTCTAGATATCCCACTGGGTCCTGTTGACGACAGATGCCAGTCTAAGAGGTTGGGGCTCGGTGCTGGAGCAACACTCCCTTCAGGGGTGGTGGACCAAGGAGGAGTCCCTCCTCTCGATCAATATTCTGGAGTTGCGGGCGGTCTTCAATGCCTTGAACCTAGCCCAGCATTTAATTCAGAACCGTCCTGTTCAAGTACAGTCGGACCACGCCACCACAGTGGCTTACATAAATCATCAAGGCGGCACTCGAAGCCGCCTAGCAATGAAGGAAGTCTCACGGATTCTACAGTGGGCAGAACGCCATCTACCAGCCATATCGGCAATATTCATTCCGGGATTCCTGAATTGGGAAGCGGACTTTCTCAGTCGTCAGGACGTGCATGCCGGCGAGTGGGGCCTACATCCAGAAGTGTTTCAACTCCTAGTGGAAAGGTGGGGCCTTCCAGACGTAGATCTGATGGCATCTCGACACAATCACAAGGTTCCGGTCTTCGGAGCAAGGACAAGGGATCCTCAAGCAGCATTCATGGATGCGCTGGCGGTACCGTGGAGGTTTCAGCTGCCGTACGTGTTCCCTCCGGTGTCATTCCTGCCCAGGGTAATTCGGAAGTTCAAGCAAGAAAAAGGAATTCTGCTTCTCATAGCTCCAGCGTGGCCCAGACGGCACTGGTTCTCAGACCTGCAAGGCCTATCGTCAGAGCGTCCAATTCTACTTCCACAACGCCCAGACCTCCTCGTTCAGGGCCCCTGTGTCTAGCCCGGCTGTCTTTGACGGCGTGGCTCTTGAAGCTTCCGTCTAAGGGTTTTCTGAGGCGGTCATTCAAACTATGTTGCGGGCCCGGAAACCGGCTTCGGCTCGGATTTACTACAGGGTCTGGCATTCTTACTTTGTTTGGTGCGCATCTAACGGTTATGACGCTTCCAAGTTTAGTATAGCCAAGTTGTTGGCTTTTCTTCAGCAGGGCCTGGACTTAGGCCTGCGTCTGGCCTCCCTCAAGGTTCAAATATCTGCCTTGTCGGTGTGGTTTCAGAGAAAAATTGCGACCTTACCTGATGTGCATACCTTTACTCAGGGCGTGTTGCGTATCCAACCTCCCTATGTCCCGCCTGTGGCTCCTTGGGACTTGTCGGTGATTTTGGAGGCGTTACAAGAGTCTCCGTTTGAACCTCTTGGTTCAGCTGACCTTAAGTGGCTTTCCCTTCAGGTGCTGTTTCTGCTAGCTATTGCTTCAGCTAGAAGAGTGTCAGATTTGGGTGCCTTGTCCTGTAGTTCCCCATATCTGATATTTCACCGTGACCGGGCGGTTCTTAGGACTAGTCCCGGCTATTTACCTATGGTGGTTTCTTCGTTCCACCTTAATCAGGAGATTGTAGTTCCGGCACTTGTTTCTCCTGATCTGTCTCCCAAAGAGCGGTCTTTGGATGTGGTACGGGCTCTCCGTATCTATGTGAAGAGAACTGCTTCTATTAGGAAATCTGATTCTCTTTTTGTTGTATTTGGGTTTCACAAACGTGGCTGGCCTGCTCACAAGCAAACTCTGGCCAGATGGATTAGAATGGTGATTGCACATGCTTATGTGAAGGCTGGTCTCTCTGCTCCTGATCACATTAAGGCCCATTCTACTCGGTCTGTTGGACCTTCTTGGGCGGCCCAACGTGGTGCGACCCTTGAACAATTGTGCAAGGCGGCTACGTGGTCCTCTGTGAACACGTACATAAGGTTCTATGCCTTCAATAGTGCCGCTTCCCAGGATGCTTCCTTTGGACGCCGGGTTCTTGTGCCCGCTACAGTGCGTCCCCTCCCATAAGGAACTGCTTTAGGACATCCCCATTGTCCATCCTTGTGGAGCCCAGTGTACCCCGCAGCAGAAAACGAGTTTTATGGTAAGAACTTACCTTTGTTAAAACTCTTTCTGTGAGGTACACTGGGCTCCACAAGGCGCCCACCCTGATGCACTTAGCTTCTTTGGGTTGGTATGGCATTAGCCGCTGACACGTCTCCTGTCGTGAGAATGCGGTGTTGTGGCTACTAACCGTTGTCGTCTCTTTTCCTGCTACTGCATTGGACTGGTTAACTAAAAACTGAGATCCTGTGCAGGGAGGCGGGGCTATGCATTCTGGGAACAGTCAAAGCTTTGAACCTGTTGGTGCCTCAGATCAAAATCCTACTCTACACCCCATTGTCCATTCCTTGTGGAGCCCAGTGTATCTCGCAGAAAGAGTTTTAACAAATGTAAGTTCTTACCATAAAACTAGTTTTTTTATTTGAACCTAGGGTTTTAATGAAGGTCTGGAAGAGATCTGCAAAATCCAGAAGTCATGGGCTATTCCAGACAAAAAACAGCGTGAGCGGATACGTCAGGCTCAGAAGAATATTGTGCAGGAGGCATATGGCGCATTTTTACACAAGTCAGTCAAGCTGTGTTCGGTTTCTCCAGTATTAATGTTCTCTTTGCATCCCACTCTTGCCCTCATCTCATGATGCTTTTATATTCCAAATAACTGTCTGTTCAGTGTCTAGTTAAATGTTGCTCCAAATCATGACATTACACCTGCATTTTCCTATGTGTTTGGCTTTCCACCCTCGTGTATGTGTTTTCATTTCCACTACATCACCCCATGCCCTCTAATGTTTGATTTTATTTTCTTTAAATAGGTACGGCACTGGTGTAAACTTCACAAAGAACCCAGATAAATATATTAAATACTCAGTGGAACATGTTGGGGAGATGATCGAGAGGCTCTTTGACACATCTGCATGAAAGACTCCTATTTAAGCCTGTATATATTTGTTATACATATATGCCATACTACTGTACATACTCAATAAAAAGCAATACCTGGACTTGATGTTTGTATTGTAGAGATGCAAGTTCCTGTATAGTTTATTTCCATGTTTCTTTATTGTATTTAAATAGAACATTTGAAATGTTGAAATCCCGTCACACACTTCCAATGTACTGGATCATGTATCTTTTGACAGTAATTTAATTTTTTGGTGAGGGCAAGACTATAGGGTGTATTCAATACCTGTCGGATCCTTTCTGACGGAAAGGATCCGACATGTCAGTATCCAATGCCGGGCCAGACCCGACAGGTTTGGCACGTTCCCAACAATGGCAATTCGACTTTCTTTAAAGTCAGATTGACGTTGTGAGAAACAGGGCTAAAACCTGTCGGGTTTGCCCGCACTTCAGACAGCCAACGTGGATTCCGACAAGTTGGGAATTCCTGACTTGTCGGAAAAAAGCTAACGGCATTAAATGGTTCGGAGCCCCTTCCGACTTAACCTGTCGGAAGCTGCCGTCTTTCCGACAAGACGACATCTTCCGACAATTATTGAATACACCCCTATAAGAGGTTTATTTATCAAGAGTCTGGTTATAAAGCCCGTCATTTTGGATCGTGTTTATACCCGATATTCAAAAGGGCAATGCTTCTACTAACCTTGTCCTGCTAGTAGAAGCATTACTCTTTTAAATATCGGTTAGAAAGACAATCCAAAATGATTGGTTTTACAACCTGACTCTTGATAAATAAAAACCCCTCAGTTAGAGGAGCAGTATCAAAATGTGAGGTCGGGAATAGATGCAAGCAGGAAGTCACAGACATGGGGGTAAATGTAATAGCGAGTTCCTGGCAAGTCTGTCAAATGTTTTAGAGTAGCAATCAATTAACCGGTAAAACCAAACTGTTTTGGGGCTTTTTAATGATTGCTACTTTAAAGCATCGGCCGGACTCACCAGGAAATTTGCAACCTCAGATAGTAACCATATAAAAGGTACCTGAAGCAGCTTCTGATTCCTCTTTGCCTCGTTAGCTTACTGCGATCTGTATATAAAGGACTGTTAGAAGTACCTGAAATCATCTGGGGGTTGAGCCTTTTAGCTTTACATCTTCAACTATATAGAACTCTCTTCCCTGCACAGTTCAAGAGGCTTCCACTCTAGAGTCCTTCAAAAACTTAATACTTGCCTGTTTACTCAAGCAATTCACTAATGTCCCTTTAGGTCCTAGAAAAAAAATACAACCCAAATTCTTAGTTATATTTTTTCTGTTAAGCTTACTTTGTATTTTGTATTGTAATAAACTTAATGCAGCTTTAGATTAAACATTTTTCTCTTACGTCCTAGAGGATGCTGGGGTCCACATTAATACCATGGGGTATAGACGGGTCCACCAGGAGGCTTTGGCACTTTAAGAGTTTGAGAGTGTGGGCTGGCTCCTCCCTCTATACCCTTCTTACCAGACTCCGTTTAGAAAATGTGCCGGAGGAGCCGGTCACAGCTAGGGGAGCTCTCCTGAGCTTTTCTAGTTAAAAGTTATTTTAGAGTTTTTTATTTTACAGGGAGGCTGCTGGCAACAGCCTCCCTGCAGCGTGGGACTAAGGAAGGGGAGTAGTGTCCGCCCTGCGGGGTCTGAGCCACTTACTCCGCTGACAGGATACTGAGCTCACCCCAGCAGCATGCCCCCTTACAGAGCTGAAGATTGTGATGAGTAAGACACAGACCCCCTTGCAAGCGCGGGGCTGGTGTGAAGATGGTGGCAGCAGGGTAGGAGCGCAGTATTAATTGCGCTCCGGGATGGCTCAGCGGTACATAGTGCGGCGCGATGAGGGGCGCCCTAGGCCAGCGCTTACACCTTACAGTGGTCACAAAGCCTGTCGGGGCCCCAGGATCTCAGCCAGCATCAATCCTCCGGCCAGTATAATCAGATGAAGAGCGGGAAGACAGCGCCATTTGGGGGGCGGAGCTTCTCAGAGCGGACCCAGCAGCATTCAGCGCCATTTTCCTGCCTGCACAGCGCTGATCAGGAGAAAGAAGGTACCTCCACAGCAACTCCAGCTATCTCTCACGGTATCAGGGGGTCGTAGAAGGGTGGGGAGGCTGCAATACGACGGTTTATCCTATTAAGGTGCACAGTCAGCCCTGACAAGGGGTCTCCCTTTGGTTAAAAGCGCTGTGTGTGGGTTGGCTCCAATCTCTGTGTCTCTCTTGCCATTCTTGGAGGTGAAACTCTGTCTGCCCTCCCCTGTGTGTGTGTGGGGTGTTTTGTGGTCTCCTTTAGCTATGTCCAGGGACACTGTGTCATATGCTGCGGAGGATATGTCCTCCCAGGATGATCCCATTCCATGTAATCAGGATAGCACTGGTTTAGCACAGATTCCAGCAAGGGAAACTGAGTGGTTTTCCTCTATCAAATCTTGGATTTCTCAGATGTCAGATAGGGTTGCAAGTAATGAATCTGCAACCCAGGTATTACAGAACTCTATGGCAGTATGGCCCGATTCTGGTACCTCAGGACGCTCCGCTATATACCCCCACAAATGTGCGCTTGTTCATGTCATGCAAGATGACACGGATACCGATTCTGATACCACAGACGGTACTGGGGATGTGTTGCGGGGGTCTGCCTCTCTTGCAAAGGGGGTGCAATTGATGATAGAGGCTATCAGGGATGTATTGAATATTAATGATACAACACCTGAGCAGGTTGAGGAGGCTTTTTCCACTGAAAATAAGAAAGCCTCGCTAACCTTTCTTGCATCAAAGGAATTAAATGCTATATTTGAGAAAGCATGGGAAAACCCTGAGAAAAAAATTCCAGATCCCTAAAAGGGTCCAGGTGGCGTTTCCTTTCCCTGAGGAGGATAGGAAAAAATGGGAAAGCCCGCCAATTGTTGACTCATCTGTGTCCAGACTCTCCAAAAAGGTGGTTTTACCTGTTTGGGATCTACCGCCTTAAAGGAGCCGGCTGATCGAAAAATTGATAATACACTTAAATCAATGTACACCGCTTCGGGGTCCATATTACGTGCCACTATTGCTAGTGCATGGATTGCAAAAGCTATAATAAAATGGTCAGGCACCTTACTTGAGGATTTGGATACAATGGATAAGGGTGATGTTGAATTGTTTTTGCGTAACATCACGATTCAGCAGGTTTTATGGTAGAATACATGAAAGACCTGGGTTCCATGGCTGCGGGGATCTCTTCCATGTCTGTTTCAGCTCGTCGGGACTGTGGATGCGCCAGTGGTCGGCCGACTCGGAATCCAGGAAAAGTGTTGAGTCCCTACCCTACACAGGTCAGGCTCTCTTTGGGGAAGCTTTGGATGCGTGGATATCCACGGCTACAGCGGGTAAGTCTCCGTTCCTTCCCTCAGCTGCACCTGCTCTGAAAAATTCCTTGTCTTCATCAGCATCACAGTCCTTTCGGTCTAACAAGCCTAGAAAGGCCAAACCGTCGAATATCTTTTTTAGGGGAGGTCGAGCTGAATCCAAGAAACCTGCTGCTGCAGGTTCCCAGGAAACTAAGCCTGCTTCCAGTACGCCGAAGTCCTCCGCATGACGGTGGACCGCGCGGCCTGAAGGTGGGGCCAGTGGGAGCGAGGCTCAGACAGTTCAGTATCGTCCAGCCTGAATCTCTGGGTGATAGATATTGTGTCCCAGGGATACAGGTTGGAATTTTAAAATCTCCCTCCTCACCGATTTTTCAAATCAGGCTTGCCAGTTCTGCTGGTGGACAGGACTGTCCTACAAGTAGCGGTCCAGGAGTTGGTGAAGGCACAGGTCATTGTGCCAGTACCTCCTCATTTGCAAGCCACAGGTTACTATTCGAACCTTTTCGTGGTACCGAAACTAGATGGTTCGGTCAGGCCCATTCTGAACCTAAAATCACTGAACCCTTTTCTGAAGGAGTTCAAGTTCAAAATGGAGTCTCTCAGGGTGGTGATATCAGGCCTGGAAGAAGGGGAATTCCTAGTATCCCTGGATATCAAGGATGCGTACCTCCACATTCCGATTTGGCTACCGCATCAGGCTTATCTCCGTTTTGCATTACTGGACTGTCATTTCCAGTTCTTGGCCCTGCCATTCGGCCTCTCTACAGCACCAAGGGTGTTCACCAAGGTGATGGCGGAGATGATGGTTCTACTCCGAAAACAGGGGGTAAACATCATTCCGTATCTGGACGATCTACTGATAAAGGCATCGTTCAAGGAGGAGCTGTTGCTGTCCATTGTACTCACAACCCGCCTACTCAGAGTCCATGGTTGGACTCTGAACCTTCCAAAATCTCATTTGGAACTAACCCGGAGGTTTTCTTTTCTGGGGATGATCCTCGACATGGAAGTGCAGAGGGTGTTTCTTCCACAGGAAAAGGCGTTGGTGATACACACAAATGTCCGGGATGTCCTGAAGCCAAACTGGGTGTGGTTCATTAATGCATTCGCCTTTTGGGGAAGATGGTGGCCTCTTACGAGGCTCTCCAGTACGGGAGGTTCCATGCTCGGGCCTTCCAACTGGATCTCCTGGACAAGTGGTCAGGATCTCATCTACACATGCACCAGAGAATTCGTCTGTCGCCAAAGGCCAGGATTTCACTACTCTCGTGGCTCCAATTGCCTCACCTTCTGGAGGGATGCAGGCTCGGGATTCAGGACTGGGTCCTTCTAACCCACGGATGCGAGCCTCCGGGGCTGGGGCGCAGTCACGCAAGGGGAAACCTTCCAAGGAAGGTGGTCAAGTCTGGAAGCCGGCCTGTCGATCAACATCCTGGAACTAAGCCGTCTTCTTCAGGCGGCCCATCTTCTAAGAAATCGGGCCATTCAAGTACAGTCGGACAATGTAACGATGGTGGCTGACATAAACCGACAGGGCAGAATGAAGAGCAGAGCTGCAATGTCAGAGGTGACAAGAATCATCCTCTAGGCAGAAAAACACGCGTTGGCGCACTCTGCAATCCTCTTTCCGGGAGTGGACAACTGGGAAGCAGACTTCCTCAGCAAACACGATCTCCATCCGGAGGTGGGGTCTTCATCCGAAGGTGTTCAAGGAAATAACAGACCTTTGCGGTTACGCCAAATAGACATGATGGCCTCTCGTCTTAACAAGAAGCTTCAACGCTATTGTTCCAGGTCGAGGGACCCACAAGCAGTGGACACCCTGGTGTGTCCGTGGGTGTTCCAGTCGGTGTATGTGTTTCCACCACTCCCACTCCTTCCAAGAGTTCTAAAGCTCGTAAGGAGAACAAGAGTTCAAGCGATCCTCATTGCTGCAGACTGGCCAAGGCAGGCTTGGTACGCGGACCTTCTGAATCTCTTGCAGGAAGAGCCGAGGCCTCTTCCTTTTCGAGAGGACCTGCTGCAGCAGGGGCCATTTGCCTATCAAGACTTACCACGGCTACATTTGACAGCATGGAGGTTGAATGCCTGATACTAGCTTGGAAGGGCATTCCGAAAGTGGTCATTCCTACCCTGATACAGGCTAGGTAAGGGGTAACGTCTAAACATTACCACCATATTTGGAAGAAATCTATCTCTTGGTGTGAGTCCAAGAAGTTTCCTGCGGTGGAGTTTCAACTGGGACGTTTTCTCCTCTTCCTGCAAGCAGGTGTGGATATGGGCCTGAGGTTGGGATATGTGAAGGTCCAGATTTCAGCCCTGTCCATTTTCTTCCAGAAACAATTGGCTGCTTTCCCTGAGGTTCAGACGTTTTTGAAGGGAGTTCTGCACATTCAACCTCCCTTTGTACCGCCTACGGCACCTTGGGACCTTAACGTGGTGTTGCAGTTTCTCCAGTCAGACTGGTTTGAGCCTCTACAGGAGGTTGAGATCAAATTTCTTACATGAAAGGCTGTCACGTTGTTGGCCTTAGCTTCTGCTAGACATGTGTCAGAATTGGAGGCTTTCTCCTGTAAAAGCCCTTACTTGATATTCCACGAAGATAGAGCTGAGCTCCGGACACGTCAGCAGTTTCTTCCAAAAGTTTTGTCAGCATTTCATATCAACCAACCTATTGTGGTGCCAGTTGCTACTGACTCCTCAATTTCGTAAAAGTCCTTGGATGTTGTTAGGGCTTTGAGAATCTATGTGAAGAGGACTGCTAGTCACAGGAAATCGGACTCTTTGTTTGTCTTGTATGATCCCAAGAAAACTGTGTCCTGCTTCAAAGCAGACTATATCACGCTGAATTAGGTTCACTATCCAGCATGCTTATTCTACTGCAGGATTGCTGTGTCCAAAATCTGTTAAGGCCCACTCTACTTGTACGGTGGGGTCTTCCTGGGCGGCTGCCCGGGGTGTCTCGGCGTTACAACTTTGCCGAGCGGCAACTTGGTCTGGGTCGAACACGTTTGCTAAGTTCTACGTTCTACAAGTTTGACTGAACTTCAGATCATCAGAGGCCAAAGTATCAATCAGTTCTGCAGGAGCCTCCGCGCTTTCCCTCCCGTTCTGGGAGCTTTGGTATATCCCCATGGTACTAATGTGGACTCCAGCATCCTCTAAGACGTAAGAGAAAATAGGATTTTGGTTACCTACCTGTAAATCCTTTTCTCGTAGTCCATAGAGGATGCTGGGCGCCCGCCCAGCGCTTCGTTTTCCTGCAATTGTTATCTGGTTCAGTACAACTTTAGTTATGTACTGCATTGTTACTTGGTTGTATGTATGAGCTGGTATGAATCTCGCCACTATCCGTGTTAAATCCTTCTCTCGAAGATGTCCATCTCCTCGGACAAAGTTTCTAAACTGAGTCTGGTAGGAGGGGCATAGAGGGAGGAGCCAGCCCACACTCTCAAACTCTTAAAGTGCCAATGGCTCCTGGTGGACCCCTCTATACCCCGTGGTTCTAATGTGAACCCCAGCATCCTCTAGGGACTACGAGAAAAGGATTTACCGGTAGGTAACCAAAATCCTATTATCTTCAGGTTAGACGCCATCTTCCCTCATCGTTGGAGTTTAAAAATATTTATTTGTTCAGAGATGACCACATGACTTCGGTCATTAATTCCAGTATAAGAAGTTGTGCAATGTTGGGTTTTAAAGGAGACCTATACTTCATGACCCAAATTTTGATGGCATTTTATCTGTCTGTTGCTGGGAAGATCTGTATAAACTGTACCACTGAGTACAAAACTTTGTCAGGGTTCATGTATTTACATTGTGTAATTAATACCACTACATTTCAAATTTAGTATCAAATTGGCATCTATAACATATAAAATGTTAAATTAAAAAAAGTAATAAAGAGCCTAAAAGTACCATGTCAGTAGAATAACATACCATTACCACAACTTGATACATGCCGGAATCCATAAATCAAAGTAGCCATGAACCCGTCTTACTAGGGATATTAAGGTTTGTGCTGAAAAAGAGACATTAGGGGTGAAATTTACTAAGCAGCGGTTTAGTTCATAGTTTGCACCCCACCACACATTGGATGTGGATTTACTGTTCCTATCTGCAACTGTATGTAATTACCGTGGGTTTGTGACATAATGTTTCATCAGTGCTTACACCTGCATTTCTCCTTTTATACAGCACATTTTGTCAGCACTACTTGTCTGAGCAAGGTATTAGTACTGAACATTAGCTTTGAGGATTCCTCTGCCAGTTGTTCACTCTGTCTCTGTATTTCTACCTTTCTCACCTGACCTTGCACTTCTGTTATAAAACCTTGTCTGGTCCTTTATCTCACATTGTCTGTCTGCTTAGTATTCTGCCTGTATTTGCTTCCTAGTTCATCAGAGTACAGGTTTGTTATTATGTCCTGGTCTGTGCCAGACAGGTCCTATTTCAGTCAGTAACAAGCATCTTTATATATTGCTTGGGCCAACATAGATCTGGCACAGGTAGGGCTGGCTGACTCTATCTAAGGACAACTCTTGGGTAACCATGTGGCAAGTTGGAAAGGGTTTCCAAAGCCATGCAAAAGAGTATTTTTGTTCTTCCTGTTACTATGTAAACCCACATTCCTGCCAAAGCTTTCTTAATCACTTCTCCATCCAATTTGAACTGCTCTGGCAGTGGCATCTTCTGTGTGACAGATGGAGACATTACTGTTAAATATTGTGTGTGCCTTTTACCAAGGAGTAATTCTTCCAATTCTAATCAGCTCCAGAACTTCTCAGGGAGGCTACATTACAGTACTTATGATACTGAATTTCACCCCATTGCTGCTGAAACGTTGAGGCCCCTGTGACTGCTTTTGGCATGGACTTTCTGAACACCTTTAAAGATAGGTAGACTGTCCAGTTCACCTAAGTACTGTGGGAGCTTTTTGCCTTTTGTAATAAGTTGGCTATTTACAATGCAGAGATGAAGAACAAGTGTAGAACAGCATCTTATGTCTGCCTAGCCCCCAAGTTTTAAGTGTCAACACCTTAAGAACCTTCTACTTATCTAACAATGAAAGATAGTGCAGATGTTACCTTTGACTTTGTAATTTGGAGTTAAAGACTATATCATTTCCACCTGTTTTATCTAACCTACTTCAGAGCAAGAAGCTTTTTAGTCTCTACTAAGCCATTCCTTAGATGCTATCCATCTACTCCTTCCTGGTACTCTTTGTTTTTGGTAGCTTCTCCTATAAACATTATGGTACTAATGAATTCTTTAACTGCAGGGGATTTTATGGTCATCTTTTACTACTCAACATGGTGTTCCTGTCTTCTGGAACAGGTTCCATGATCTGTTGATGCAATTGACTTTAGACATTTGGGGGCAGATGTATTAACCTGTAGAAGGCATAAGGAAGTGATAAACCAGTGATATGTGCAAGGTGATAAACACACCAGCCAATCAGATCCAATATGTAAATTAACAGTTAGTATCTGATTGGCTGGTGCCTTTATCACCTTGCACATATCACTGGTTTATCACTTATGCCTTCTCCAGGTTAATACATCTGCCCCAGAGTTCCAGCATTTACCATTTTTGAAACTAAAGGTAGCAGTTCTTTTTGTTTGTTTTCTCTTACGTCCTAGAGGATGCTGGGGACTCCGTAAGGACCATGGGGTATAGACGGGCTCCGCAGGAGACATGGGCACTC
Organism: Pseudophryne corroboree; assembly: GCF_028390025.1. Lineage (NCBI taxonomy): Eukaryota > Metazoa > Chordata > Amphibia > Anura > Myobatrachidae > Pseudophryne > Pseudophryne corroboree. The sequence goes on from NC_086446.1 coordinate 451,608,473, forward strand.
TAAAGACTTTAGAATGGGTGTGCACTGGCTCCTCCCTCTATGCCCCTCCTCCAGACCTCAGTTAGATCCTGTGCCCAGAGGAGACTGGGTGCACTGCAGGGGAGCTCTCCTGAGTTTCTCTGAAAAATACTTTTTGTTAGGTTTTTTATTTTCAGGGAGCACTGCTGGCAACAGGCTCCCTGCTTCGTGGGACTGAGGGGAGAGAAGCAGACCTACTTATATGATGGGCTCTGCTTCTTAGGCTACTGGACACCATTAGCTCCAGAGGGTCGGAACGCAGGTCTCACCCGCGCCGTTCGTCCCGGAGCCGCGCCGCCGTCCCCCTCACAGAGCCGGGTGAGTATTAAGAAGAAAGAAGACTTCGAAGGTGGCAGAAGACTTCAGTTCTTCACTGAGGTAACGCGCAGCAGTAACGCTGTGCGCCATTGCTCCCACACATGCACACACAGCGGGCACTGTAAGGGCGCAGGGGGGGCGCCCTGGGCAGCAATATTAACCTCAAGGGACACTGGCAGATAGATTAGATACTGCAGAGGCGGTATATTAAAAATCCCCCGCCAGTATAAATAATTTAAACGGGACCGAAGCCCGCCGGTGAGGGGGTGGAGCTTGATCCTCCAGCACTAACCAGCGCTATTTTCTCCACAGCACACTGCAGAGAAGCTGGCTCCCCGGACTCTCCCCTGCTTAACACGGTTACAGAGGGCAAAAAGAGGGGGGGGGGGGGACATTTAATTGGCGCAGTGAGTGTAATTATATATTTATATAAAAGCGCTGTACTAACTGGGATTTTATTCCAGTGTCCGGTGGCGCTGGCTGTGTGCTGGCATACTCTCTCTCCGTCTCCTAAGGGCCTTATTGAGGGACTGTCTCCATATAGATATATCCCTGAGTGTGTGGGGGTGTCGGTACGTGTGTGTCGGCATGTCTGAAGCGGAAGGCTCATCTAAGGAGGAGGTGGAGCAGATGATTGCGGTGTCTCCGTCGGCAACGCCGACGGATGATTGGTTGGATATGTGGAATGTTTTAAATGCAAATGTGTCTTTATTACATAAAAGATTGGACAAAGCAGAGTCCAGGGATAAAACAGGGAGTCAATCCATGGCTTTGACTATGTCACAGGGCCCTTCAGGGTCTCAGAAACGTCCCCTGTAGCAGACACTGATACCGACACGGATTCTGACTCCAGTGTCGACTACGATGATGCGAGGTTACACCCAAGGGTGGCCAAAAGTATTCATTATATGATTATTGCAATAAAAGATGTTTTGCATATCACAGATGACCCTTCTGTCCCTGACACGAGGGTATGCATGTTTAAGGAAAAGAAACCTGAGGTAACCTTTCCCCATCTCATGAGCTGAACGCGTTATTTGAAAAAGCTTGGGAAACTCCAGACAAAAAACTGCAGATTCCCAAGAGGATTCTTATGGCGTATCCTTTCCCTGCACAGGACAGGTTACGGTGGGAATCCTCGTCCAGGGTCGACAAGGCTTTAACGCGCTTGTCCAAGAAGGTGGCGCTACCGTCTCCAGACACGGCAGCCCTCAAGGATCCTGCTGATCGCGGACAGGAACCTACCTTAAAATCAATTTATACACATACGGGTGCTTTGCTCAGACCGGCAATAGCGTTGGCTTGGGTTTGTAGCGCGGTAGCAGCTTGGACAGGTACCTTGTCAGCTGACATTGATACCCTAGATAGGGATACCATTTTATTGACCTTAGGTAATATTAAAGATGCAGTCTTATATATGAGAGACGGTCAGAGAGACGTTGGGCTGCTAGGTTCGAGAGCCAACGCCATGGCAATTTCTGCTAGGCGAGCCCTGTGAACCCGCCAATGGACGGGTGATGCCGACTCAAAGAGGCATATGTAAGTCTTACCTTACAAGGTTGAGGTTTTATTTGGGGAAGGTCTCGCGGACCTGTTTTCCACAGCTACTGCGGGTAAATCTACTTTTTTTACCGTATGTTCCTCCACAGCAAAAGAAAACACCACAATATCAGATGCAGTCCTTTCGGCCGCATAAGTCCAGAAGAGGTCGGGGCTCCTCCTTCCTCGCCAGAGGTAAGGGTAGAGGGAAAATAATGCCTGCTACGGCTAGTTCCCAGGAGCAGAAGTCCTCCCCGGCTTCTACTAAATCCACCGCATGACGCTGGGGCTCCACTGAGGGAGTCCACGCCGGTGGGGGCACGTCTTCGACTCTTCAGCCACGTCTGGGTTCAGTCAGAAGTGGATCCCTGGGCAATGGAAATTGTATCCCAGGGATACAAGCTGGAATTCGGAGACGTGCCTCCTCGCCGGTTTTTCAAATCGGCGTTACCAGCTTCTTCCCCAGAAATGGAGATAGTTTTAGCTGCAATTCAAAAACTGTGTCAACAACAAGTGGTTGTCAAGGTTCCCCTAGTTCAACAGGGGAAGGGGTACTATTCAACCCTGTTTGTAGTTCCGAAACCGGATGGCTCGGTCAGGCCCATTCTAAATCTAAAATCCCTAAACCTGTACTTGAAAAAGTTCAAATTCAAGATGGAATCGCTCCGGGCAGTTATCTCCAGCCTGGAAGGGGGGGATTTTATGGTGTCACTGGACATAAAGGACGCTTACCTTCATGTCCCCATATATCCCCCTCATCAGGCGTACCTGAGATTCGCTGTACAGGACTGTCATTACCAGTTTCAGACGTTGCCGTTTAGGCTTTCCACGGCCCCGAAGATTTTCACTAAGGCAATGGCGGAAATGATGATGCTCCTGCACAGGCAGGGAGTCAAAATTATCCCGTACTTGGACGATCTCCTGATAAAAGCGAGATCGGGAGATCAGTTGCTAAAAAGCGTGTCGCTCTCCCTAAGAGTGCTGCAGCAACATGGCTGGATTCTAAATCTACCAATGTCACAGTTTGTTCCAACGACTCAGCTATATTTCTTAGGAATGATTCTGGACACAGAACAAAAGAGGGTTTTTCTCCCAATGGAAAAAGCCCAGGAACTCCAAAACATGGTCAGAGACCTGTTAAAACCGAAAAGAGTGTCAGTCCATCAATGCACTCTAGTACTGGGAAAAATGGTGGCGACCTACGAGGCCATCCCCTTCGGCAGGTTTCATGCGAGGACATTTCAGTGGGATCTTCTGGACAAGTGGTCCGGGTCCCATCTTCAAATTCATCAGAAAATAAGCTTGTCCCTCAAGGCCAGGGTGTCTCTCCTGTGGTGGCTGCAGAGTGCTCACCTTCTAGAGGGTCGCAGGTTCGGCATTCAAGACTGGGTTCTGGTGACCACGGACGCGAGCCTCCGAGGGTGGGGAGCAGTCACACAGGGAAGAAATTTTCAGGGACTATGGTCAAGCCAGGAGGCTTGTCTACACATCAACTTACTGGAATTAAGGGCCATATATAACGGCCTACGACAAGCAGAGAATCTTCTTCGCAACCTACCGGTTCTGATTCAATCAGACAACGTCACAGCAGTGGCTCATGTAAACCGCCAAGGCGGGACAAGGAGCAGAGTGGCAATGGCAGAAACCACCAGGATTCTTCGCTGGGCGGAAAATCACGTAAGCGCTCTGTCAGCAGTCTTCATTCCGGGAGTGGACAGCTGGGAAGCAGACTTCCTCAGCAGACACTGTCTACATCCAGGAGAGTGGGGACTTCATCGAGAAGTTTTTGCAGAGATAACAAGTCTTTGGGGACTTCCTCAAATAGACATGATGGCGTCACGCCTCAACAAGAAGCTTCGGAGGTATGGGGCCAGGTCAAGGGACCCTCAGGCAGTAGCGGTAGACGCCCTGGTGACACCATGGGTGTTTTCAGTCGGTCTATGTGTTCCCTCCTCTTCCTCTCATCTCAAAAATATTGAGAATCATAAGACGAAAAAGAGTGCAGACAGTACTCATTGTTCCAGATTGGCCTCGAAGGGCCTGGTATTCAGATCTTCAGGAAATGCTCACAGAAGTTCCGTGGCCACTTCCTCTCAGGGAGGACCTGTTGCAGCAGGGGCCCTGCGTGTTCCAAGACTTACCCCGGTTACGTTTGACGGCATGGCGGTTGAACGCCGAATCCTAGCTGGGAAAGGTATTCCGGAGGAAGTCATCCCTACTCTGATAAAGGCTAGGAAGGAGGTGACGGCGAAACATTATCACCGTATCTAGAGGAAGTATGTATCTTGGTGTGAAGCCAAGAATGCTCCTACGGAAGATTTCCACCTGGGCCGTTTTCTCCACTTTCTACAAACAGGAGTGGATATGGGCCTAAAGTTAGGCTCCATTAAGGTGCAGATTTCGGCCCTATCAATATTCTTTCAGAAGGAATTGGCTTCTCATCCAGAAGTCCAGACTTTTGTTAAGGGAGTGCTGCACATCCAGCCTCCTTTTGTGCCCCCAGTGGCACCATGGGACCTTAACGTGGTGTTACAGTTCCTAAAATCACACTGGTTTGAACCTCTTCAAACAGTTGAACTAATATTTCTCACTTGGAAAGTGGTCATGTTGCTGGCCTTGGCATCTGCAAGGCGGGTGTCCGAATTGGCGGCTTTGTCTCACAAGAGCCCCTATCTGATTTTCCATGTGGATCGAGCAGAGTTGAGAACTCGTCCTCAATTTCTGCCTAAGGTGGTTTCGTCATTTCATATGAACCAACCTATTGTGGTGCCTGTGGCTACGGGGACTTGGAGGATTCCAAGTCCCTTGATGTAGTCAGGGCCTTAAAAATTTATGTAGCCAGGACGGCTCGAGTTCGGAAAACAGAGGCACTGTTTGTCCTGTATGCGGCCAACAAAGTTGGCGCTCCTGCTTCTAAGCAGACTATTGCTCGCTGGATCTGTAACACTATCCAGCAGGCTCATTCTACGGCTGGATTGCCGTTACCAAATTCGGTAAAAGCCCATTCCACTAGGAAGGTGGGCTCTTCTTGGGCGGCTGCCTGAGGCGTCTCGGCTTTACAGCTTTACCGAGCAGCTACTTGGTCGGGTTCAAACACTTTTGCAAAATTCTACAAGTTTGATACCCTGGCTGACGAGGACCTCATGTTTGCTCAATCGGTGCTGCAGAGTAATCCGCACTCTCCCGCCCGGTCTGGAGCTTTGGTATAATCCCCATGGTCCTTACGGAGTCCCCAGCATCCTCTAGGACGTAAGAGAAAATAAGATTTTAAACCTACCGGTAAATCTTTTTCTCCTAGTCCGTAGAAGATGCTGGGCGCCCGTCCCAGTGCGGACATATTTCTGCAAGGCTTGTATATAGTTATTGCTTACATAAGTGTTATGTTACAGTTAAGATCAGTCGTTGGTTGATGCTGTTTTGTTCATACTGAAAACTGGTTGCGTATATTCCAGGTTATACGGTCTGGATGGTGTGGGCTGGTATGAATCTTGCCCTTAGATTAACAAAAATCTTTTCCTCGTACTGTCCGTCTCCTCTGGGCACAGTTTCTCTAACTGAGGTCTGGAGGAGGGGCATAGAGGGAGGAGCCAGTGCACACCCATTCTAAAGTCTTTAGAGTGCCCATGTCTCCTGCGGAGCCTGTCTATACCCCATGGTCCTTACGGAGTCCCCAGCATCCTCTACGGACTAGGAGAAAAAGATTTATCAGTAGGTTTAAAATCTTATTTTTTGTTTGCTGGTTCCAATACCAGTCTCTTCCACCATTCACCCTAGTGTTTCCATCGTTATTGTTCCCTAATCAATGTTTGACCTACTCTGATATTTTTTTTACAAACAGCAAGCAGACATTTTTCCACCTCATATAGGCCCTCATTCCGAGTTGATCGGTCGCAAGGCGAATTTAGCAGAGTTACACACGCTAAGCCTACGCCTACTGGGAGTGTATCTTAGCATCTTAAAATTGCGACCGAAGTATTCGCAATATTGCGATCACAAACTACTTAGCAGTTTTAGAGTAGCTCCACACTTACTCTGCCTGTGCGATCAGTTCAGTGCTCGTCGTTCCAGGTTTGACGTCACAAACACACCCAGCGTTCGCTCAGACACTCCCCCGTTTCTCCGGCCACTCCTGCGTTTTTTACGGAAACGGTAGCGTTTTTATCCACACGCCCCTAAAACGCAGTGTTTCCGCCCAGTAACACCCATTTCCTGTCAATCACACTACGATCGCCTGAGCGATGAAAAAGCCGTGAGTAAAAATACTATCTTCATTGTTAAATTGCTTGGCGCAGTCGCAGTGCGAATATTGCGCATGCGTACTAAGCGGATTTTCATTGCGATGCGATGAAAAATACCGAGCGAACGACTCGGAATGAGGGCCATAGTACTGTGTATTTAACCTGGTGCCAGGCATATTACTTCATGTGGTCTTTACAAACCACAGAACAAATACAGGAAGATTTATATTACTGAGAATCTTAAAGGAGGATTCCTGTGCAGACGTGTATGGATTGTAACTATTTATAAAATACAGGATACTTTGCGTCGGCATAGAGTATAGATATACAGTAAATTATGTAGTCTTTCACTGAATATGATGTGAGTTGTTCAGCCATGTACTAGAATCCAATTTATTAAACTGGGCTTGTGCAGAACCTATACTCTCATATGCATTAGAGAGTGTTGAGTGGAAAACTGGTTTCAATATTTCAGGCTGAATATTTAGGATTCCAAGCCACTTAGGGGTTAACACTGGCTGCATCGATGTCTAGTATTCCTTAGGGACCAGAGCAAGGTGATAATGAATTTGCTGTCAAGCAGCCAGGAGCCTGCAGGTCATGCCCCTCTATCTGCCACCCTTAATACAGTATGTGATATAGCCAAAGGTCAGGGCACAGGCACTGGTTCAGATATGGTATACAGGCAAAAGGTCAGGGTCACGAGTATGGATTCAGATTCATAGTCAAACACGAACCAGTGGTCCAGTACACGGGACCGGTAATATAGAATATAACGCTGGAACTATGAAACACAACCGGATCAGTACTCAGAGCAGGCTTATATAGGCTGAGCCTGTTTTGAATTTAGTTCCAGGGTGACATGCCTACCCTCTAAATTGGCGGAGGAGCCGTGAGACAACACATTGAAGTGGCGCAGGCAAGCTGAAGATGATACAGGACAAGGGAACATGGAAAACAGTGGATGTCTGTTGGATGCAAGACTCTGCTGCTGAATCCTTTATGACATATCCTCAGTGATGCTCCAACACGTTTCCATGACTTTATTAATAGCTTTGCGATATGTTGGATCTTTTCGTGAGTCTAAGGCTGGGTAAACACTAGACGATGTGTACCCAGCCTGACATTGCTGCAGACGGGACTGGCATGTGGCAAGTGCATACACACTTGCTGATGCAAGGTCCAACTGGGGAGAGATGCGTGACATGATGCGTTCTGCAGCATGTAATTGCTAGTGCCACCGACGGGGGATATTGTTATGGAGTGTGCATACCATGAGTACACACTAGACCAGGGGTAGGCGACCTGCAGCTCTCCAGCTGCTGTGGAACTACACATCCTAGCATGTCCTGCCACAGTTTTAGAACATCCAAACAGCAAACCTGTGGTAGGGCATGCTGGCATGTGTAGTTCCACAGCAGCTGAAGAGCCGCAGGTTGCCTACCCCTGCACTAGATGATAAAGCCGATTATATCATTCAGATCTGTATCTGAACGATATATTGGACGATATTGCATCTATACACACTTCGTAAACATTTTTCAACTGTAATTCAAATATGATACTGTATGTAGTATTCCAAGCGAAACTTTCTAATTGAGATACGTTATTTCAAATGAAGCCTTTCAGATGGGTCTCCTGTTCTTATTGGTTTTAAACGGTATCCGGATGGTAGGATGACCACTATTGGTCGACATGGGAAAAAAATCAACACAGTAAAATGATCAACATGGGGCGGGTCAACACCTAAACAGGTCGACATGGCTTTTTTAGACCTTTTTATTATTTTTACCTTTTTCATACTTTATCATCCACATGGATTACGATTGGGGTTAGTAACCTTGTGCAAAAGGACACGGTGCACTAGCTGGTGTTCCTGGTCATGTTTCGCAAAAAGCGAAACCAAAAACATTTTCTCTAACGTCCTAGAGGATGCTGGGACTCCGTAAGGACCATGGGGATAGACGGGCTCCGCAGGAGACATGGGCACTTTAAGAAAGACTTTGGATCTGGGTGTGCACTGGCTCCTCCCTATATGCCCCTCCTCCAGACCTCAGTTTGATACTGTGCCCAGAGGAGACTGGGTGCTTTCAGGGAGCTCTCCTGAGTTTCCTGTAAAAGAAAGTATTTTATTTAGGTTTTTTTATTTTCAGGGAGCCTGCTGGCAACAGACTCCCTGCATCGAGGGACTGACGAGAGAGAAACAGACCCACTTCTCTGCGTTTCAGGGCTCTGTTTCTTAGGCTACTGGACACCATTAGCTCCAGAGGGATCGGTATGCAGGTCTCACCCTCGCCGTCCGTCCCAGAGCCATGCCGCCATCCTCCTCGCAGAGCCGGAAGATAGAAGCCTGGTGAGTATGTGAGGAAAAGACTTCAGAGGCGGCAGAAGACACCTTGATCTTCATAGAGGTAACGCACAGCAGTGAAGCTGTGCGCCATTGCTCCCATTCACCTCACACACATCGGTCACTGTAAGGGTGCAGGGCGCAGGGGGGGGCGCCCTGGGCAGCAATAAAAACCTCCTGTGGCAAATACACATATATACATGTACAGCTGAGCACTGTACATGTATAAAAAGAGCCCCCGCCATGTTATTAAGAAATTTGAGCGGGACAGAAGCCCGCCGCCGAGAGGGCGGGGCTTTTCCCTCAGCACTCACCAGCGCCATTTTTCTCCACAGCACCGCTGAGAGGAAGTTCCCCGGACTCTCCCCTGCTTGACACACAGTGAAAGAGGGTTTTAAAGTAGAGGGAGGGCACATAATTGGCGCATATACATGCTACAAAAGTGCTACTGGGTAAACATTCTGTGTTTTTTCCTGGATCATATAGCGCTGGGGTGTGTGCTGGCATACTCTCTCTCTCTGTCTCTCCAAAGGGCCTGGTGGGAAACCTGTCTTCAGAAAAGAGCTTCCCTGTGTGTGTGTGGTGTGTCGGTACGCGTGTGTCGACATGTCTGAGGTTGAAGGCTTACCTAAGGAGGAGGGGGAGTGTATGAATGTTAGGTTTCCGTCAGCAGCGCCGACACCTGACTGGATGGATATGTGGAATGTTTTAAGTGCTAATGTTAATTTATTGCACAAAAGATTAGACAAAACTGAAGCTAGGGTACAGTCAGGGAGTCAACCCATGTCTGTCCCAATGTCGCCGGGACCTTCGGGGTCTCAGAAGCGCCCACTATCCCAAATAGTTGACAGATACCGACACGGAGTCACGACTACGATGATGCAAAATTGCAGCCAAGGGTGGCTAAATGTATTCGATATATGATTATCGCAATTAAATATGTTTTGCATATCACTGAGGAACACCCTGTCCCTGACACGAGGGTACACATGTATAAAGGAAAGAAGCCTGAGGTCACCTTTCCATCCTCACTTGAGCTGAACGAGTTATGCGAAAAAGCGTGGGAAACTCCAGACAAAAAACTGCAGATTCCCAAAAGGATTCTAATAGCGTATCCTTTCCCGTCACAGGACAGAATACGGTGGGAATCCTCCCCTAGGGTAGACAAAGCTTTGACACGCTTATCAAAAAAGATAGCGCTCACATCCCAAGATACGGCTACCCTCAAGGATCCTGCTGACCGCAAGCAGGAGGTTACCTTGAAGTCCATTTACACACATTCTGGTACGTTACTCAGACCGGCAATTGCGTCGGCCTGGGTTTGTAGTGCTGTTGCAGCATGGACAGATTCCTTATCAGCGGATATTGAGACCCTTGATAAGGATACCATTTTAATGACCTTAGGGCATATAAAAGATGCTGTCTTATATATGAGGGATGCTCAAAGAGACATTAGTTTACTGGGTTCCAGAATAAACGCTATGTCTATTTCTGCTAGGCGAGTCTTATGGACCCGACAGTGGACGGGTGATGCCGACTCAAAGAGGCATATGGAGTTTTTGCCTTACAAGGGTGAGGAATTGTTTGGAGAGGGCCTCTCGGACATCGTCTCCACAGCTACGGCAGGTAAATCTAATTTTTTGCCTTATATTCCCTCAAAATCTAAGAAAGCGCCTCATTATCAAATGTAGTCCTTTCGTTCAAATAAAAGCAAAAGAGTACGTGGATCGTCCTTTCTTGCCAGGGGTAAGGGCAGAGGAAAAAAGCTGCACAACACAGCTAGTTCCCAGGAACAGAAGTCCTCCCCGGCCTCTGCAAAATCCACCGCATGACGCTGGGGCTCCCCTGAGGGAGTCTGCTCCAGTGGGGGCACGTCTTCGACTTTTCAGCCACATCTGGGTTCACGCACAGGTGGATCCCTGGGCAATAGAAATTGTTTCCCAGGGATACAAGCTGGAATTCGAAGAGGTGCCTCCTCGCTGGTTTTTCAAATCGGCGCTACCAACTTCTCCCCTGGAAAGGGAGATAGTGTTACATGCGATTCACAAATTGTGTCTTCAACAAGTGGTGGCCAAGGTTCCCCTGCTTCAGAGAGGGAAGGGGTACTACTCAACTCTGTTTGTGGTCCCGAAACCGGACGGTTCGGTCAGACCCATTTTGAATTTAAAATCCCTGAACCTTTACTTAAAACGGTTCAAGTTCAAGATGGAATCGCTCAGAGCGGTCATCGCCAGCCTGGAAGGGGGGGATTTTATGGTATCTCTGGACATAAAGGATGCATACCTGCATGTTCCCATATATCCTCCTCATCAGGCGTACCTGAGATTTGCGGTACAGGACTGTCATTACCAATTTCAGACGTTGCCGTTTGGGCTTTCCACGGCCCCAAGAATTTTCACCAAGGTAATGGCGGAAATGATGGTGCTCCTGCGCAAGCAGGGTGTCACAGGGTGTACTTGGACGATCTCCTCATAAAAGCAAGATCACGGGAGAAGTTGCAGAACGGCGTATCCTTTTCACTGAAGGTGTTACAGCGACACGGCTGGATTCTCAATATTCCAAAGTCGCAGCTGAATCCTACGGCTCGCCTGCCCTTCTTGGGCATGATTCTGGACACAGACCAGAAAAGGGTTTTTCTTCCGATAGAAAAAGCGCAGGAACTCATGACTCTAGTCAAGAACCTGTTGAAGCCGAAACAAGTGTCAGTACATCATTGCACTCAAGTCCTGGGAAAAATGGTGGCGACATACGAAGCCATTCCCTTCGGCAGGTTCCATGCAAGGACTTTCCAATGGGACCTATTGGACAAATGGTCCGGGTCACATCTGCACATACATCAGCGGATCACCCTGTCCCCCAGGGCCAGAGTATCTCTCCTGTGGTGGCTGGAGAGTGCTCACCACCTAGAGGGCTGCAGGTTCGGCATTCAGGATTGGATCCTGGTGACCACGGACGCGAGCCTCCGAGGTTGGGGAGCAGTCACACAGGGAAGAAATTTCCAAGGCCTTTGGTCAAGTCAAGAGACTTGTCTTCACATCAACATCCTGGAACTAAGGGCCATATACAACGCCCTACGTCAAGCGGAGACCTTACTTCGCGACCGACCAGTTCTGATCCAGTCAGACAACGTCACCGCAGTAGCTCATGTAAACCGCCAAGGCGGCACAAGGAGCAGAGTGGCGATGGCGGAAGCCACCAGAATTCTTCGCTGGGCGGAGAATCATGTAAGCGCACTGTCAGCAGTGTTCATTCCGGGAGTGGACAACTGGGAAGCAGACTTCCTCAGCAGACACGACATGCATCCGGGAGAGTGGGGACTTCATCAGGAAGTCTTTGCACAGATTGCAAGTCGGTGGGGACTGCCCCAAATAGACATGATGGTGTCCCGTCTCAACAAAAAGCTACAAAGGTATTGCGCCAGGTCAAGAGACCCTCAGGCAGTAGCTGTGGACGCCCTAGTCGGTCTATGTGTTTCCTCCTCTTCCTCTCATACCCAAGGTGTTGAGAATAATAAGAAAAAGAGGAGTGAGAACAATACTCATTGTTCCAGATTGGCCACGAAGGACCTGGTATCCGGATCTGCAGGAAATGCTCACAGAAGATCCGTGGCCTCTTCCTCTAAGACAGGACCTGTTGCAACAGGGTCCCTGTCTGTTCCAAGACTTACCGTGGCTGCGTTTGACGGCATGGCGGTTGAACGCCGGATCCTAGCGGAAAAAGGTATTCCGGATGAGGTCATTCCTACGCTAATAAAGGCTAGGAAGGACGTGACATCTACAGATTATCACCGAATATGGAGAAAATATGTTTCTTGGTGTGAGGCCAGGAATGCTCCTACGGAAGAATTCCATCTAGGCCGTTTTCTTCACTTCCTACAATCTGGAGTGAATTTGGGCCTAAAATTAGGCTCCATTAAAGTTCAGAGTTCGGCCTTATCCATTTTCTTTCAAAAGGAATTGGCCTCTCTGCCTGAAGTACAGACTTTTGTGAAGGGAGTACTGCATGTTCAGCCTCCTTTTGTACCTCCGGTGGTGCCTTGGGACCTTAATGTGGTGTTAAGTTTTCTTAAGTCACATTGGTTTGAACCACTTAAAACAGTGGAGTTGAAATATCTCACTTGGAAGGTGGTCATGTTGTTAGCCTTGGCTTCGGCTAGGCGAGTTTCGGAATTAGCGGCTTTATCACATAAAAACCCCTATCTGGTTTTCCATATGGATAGAGCGGAATTGCGGACCCGTCCTCAATTCCTACCTAAGGTGGTCTCATCCTTTCATATGAACCAACCTATTGTCGTGCCTGTGGCTACACGTGACTTTGAGGATTCCGAGTCCCTTGATGTGGTCAGGGCTTTGAAGATTTACGTGGCCAAAACGGCTAGGATCAGAAACTCAGAAGCACTGTTTGTCCTGTATGCAGCCAACAAGGTTGGCGGCCCTGCTTCAAAGCAGACTATTGCTCGCTGGATCTGTAACACGATTCAGCAGGCGCATTCTACGGCAGGATTGCCGTTACCAAATTCGGTAAAGGCCCATTCTACTAGGAAGGTGGGCTCGTCTTGGGCGGCTGCCTGAGGCGTCTCGGCACTACAGCTGTGCCGAGCTGCTACTTGGTCGTGGTCAAACACCTTTGCAAAGTTCTATAAGTTTGATACCCTGGCTGAGGAGGACCTCCTGTTTGCTCTATCGGTGCTGCAGAGTCATCCGCACTCTCCCGCCCGTTTGGGAGCTTTGGTATAATCCCCATGGTCCTTACGGAGTCCCAGCATCCTCTAGGACGTTAGAGAAAATACGATTTTAAACCTACCGGTAAATCTTTTTCTCGTAGTCCGTAGAGGATGCTGGGCGCCCGTCCCAAGTGCGGACTACTTCTGCAAGACTTGTATATAGTTATTGCTTTCATAAGGGTTATGTTATAGTTTCGTCGGTTTTGGACCGATGATATGTTGTTGTTTCATACTGTTAACTGGATAGTAAATCACAGGTTATACAGTGTGATTGGTGTGGCTGGTATGAATCTTGCCCTTAGATTAACAAAAATCCTTTCCTCGTACTGTCCGTCTCCTCTGGGCACAGTTTCTCTAACTGAGGTCTGGAGGAGGGGCATAGAGGGAGGAGCCAGTGCACACCCAGATCCAAAGTCTTTCTTAAAGTGCCCATGTCTCCTGCGGAGCCCGTCTATCCCCATGGTCCTTACGGAGTCCCAGCATCCTCTACGGACTACGAGAAAAAGATTTACCGGTAGGTTTAAAATCTTATTTTAAAAATCTCATGTCGACCTTTTCATGTGTCGACCTGTCCCATGTTGACCAAATGTGGTCGACATGGGGCATTGATCCATAACTGTCTTTCTCTAAACTAGTCTACACACTAGTCAATATATTGTTTGCTCAACAAATGAAATATGCCTAGCAAATTGGCAGGGGGTATGGGTCGTTGGGTCGACCCAACTTAGGTCGACCACTGAAGGTCGACATTGTCATTAGGTCGACATGGGCGTTAGGTCAAAAGGTCGACATGAGGTTTTTGACTGTTTTTGGTGTTGATTTCTCCGTAAAGTGCTCGCCATGCTTCGGTCAGGTTACCGTTCCAATCGTATTCCACGTGGATCGTTAAGTATGAAAAAATCCAAAAAATGAAAAAATGTGAAAAACTCATGTCGACCTTTTGACATGTCGACCTTTTGACATGTCGACATAATGTCATTGTCGCCCTTCAGTGGTCGACCTAATGAGTGTCGCCCTAACGACCGTAACCCTTGGCAAGTGTGTACACCCGATATATCTGTGAACGACGTAATTCACAGACCAATTGTGCTGGCACTGCAGCGCAGCCGATACTGATATATCATGCAGATATGTACATGTGGCTGTGTGTATGGTTGACCTGCCCACCTATCGCAGCAGCCATTGAATATGTCACAAAGTGGGTGGGCATATTCAGGTGACTGCTGTCTGTCAGCCAGGTTTCACAGTCAGCTGGCTCCTATTATGCAGTTTAGTTTAGAGGTTAATGATTCTGAGACTGTGGCTAACGCAGTCCTCTCACGCTGCAATATTTTGAAACGAAATTACAACACTACCTTTATTTCCAAGAGTTTTTTCGCTCCTGTACAAAATGTGTTATAAGCCCCTGGGGTTTATAGCGCTGGAGGGACAGAGACATTTAATTGAGTACATTGCTATCCTAATAATGATCTTGTCAGTTTGCAAAAATGTAGTATACGTAGAGATTGCCAAATGATTAAACCCCTTATAAGCTTACTGGGCTCTTTTTCACCCAAATTAGGTCTATATTTTCCATCCATCCAGCACTGTTCTCTAGATCTCTATCTTCTTCCATGGACAAATGACACATTATGCCCTTACCCTCTGCTGGCAAAAGTTAATACAGATTTATAGACTCTGTCATTTGACATTACTTTTACTGCGGTTACTGACCACTCCTAGCAGTGCCACTTGGCCAAACCAACCGCTCGACAAGTGTGTCAACTATGTGGCAACATGTTACCCTCACTATAGTTTCTGCCACCAAGTTGCTCAACTGGCACCTGGTACTGATTTATGGGTGGTAGTCATGTGACCGCCGGTCGGCTGACCGACAGTCACATGACCTCCTCCGTGAGCCCGACGGCTCACTATCCCGATGGTCGGCATGCCGACCAACAGGGACTATTTCCACTCGTGGGTGTCCACGACACCCATAGAGTGGGAATAGAACCCATGGCGACCGCAGCGTGGCGAGCGCAGCGAGCCCGCAAGGGGCTTGCTGCACTCGCCCCTCCCCGCCGGGATCCCGGCGTCGGTATGCTGCCGGGATCCCGGCGTCGGTAAGGTGACCGGCGGTCAGGAGACCGCCGGTCACCCGTACTACACCCCTGATTTATTGTAGGCTGTGTGTGTAACTGCTGCAGCACATCTCTTGTTACTCTGGAGAGTCTTCATACTTTGGATCAGCACTTTAGGGTAACTGGCATAGTATCAAGGAAGGCTAGATTTACAGTATTACCTTACCTCATATCCGTAGGTCACAGAATCACTCTGACTTTAATGTTTTACAGAACAGGGCCTTTACTAGTGGTGATATTAAATTGGTATAAAAAATAGAGCTTTTACACACACTGACAGTGACACTTAATGTGGTGAAGATGTTATACACTTTTTAAGCACCCATGCTGGCAGGGGCTATTCCTGCCACCTGCCTCTCTGGTCTATAGAGCAGTACCAGATCTATAGAGCCACACTAAAAAGGTCTACAGTCAATAGGTAAACCACTAATGGTCGACATGCATTATGTCGACAGGGTCAAAAGATCAACATGGCAATTGTCAACACAAGGTTTGGGGGGGTCCTTTTTTTCCCATCATTTTCATACTTTACCATCTGCGTGGACTATGTTTGAGAATAGTAACCTGGGCCGGGTGCAGTGAAGCATGGCGAGGGAAGCGGTACACAAATACCCTGCAGGCTTTACCCATCCCTCCCAGATTATGGTCATATTGCAATGGATTTTTATTGTGGAGCTCCCACCCTGAAAGGATATGATTTCCTTTGTTGTCATAGTCTTTAGTAAATTCCCAGCAGAAAATACTGTATCAGCTGCAAAGAAAGCTGAAATGTTTATTAATGAGAGTGCCGCTTGGGCCGATGTACCTTTGTTATTGTATTTGAATCCTATGATGTGGTTGCAAACAAAACTTTCTGCCTCTGAAGGGGTATGGGTCATTGGGTAGACACATCTTAGGTCGACAGTCATTAGGTCAACCATGGAAGATCGACAGGGACAATAGGTCAACATGGTCATTAGGTTGACATGTACTAGGTCAAAAGGTCAACATGGTTTGGATTTTTTTACTGTTTTTGGCGTCATTTTCTTCGTAAAGTGACGGGGAACCCCACCTCGCCATGCTTCGGGCAAGGTGCCTCGCTTCGTTCGGCACAGGTTACCGTTCCAATCATAGTCCACGTGGATTGTTAAGTATGAAAAAATCCAAAAAATTGAGAAAAAAATGTGAAAAACTTATGTCGACCTGTTGACCATGTCGATCTAATGACCATGTCGACCTAATGACTGTCAACCTAACCTGTGTTGTCCTAACGACCGTATCCCATACTTGCCTACCTGACCCTGTCCATGAGGGAGAAAATGCTCTGTTCCTGAACTTTCCTGGTAATGTATGATTGCCATCACCTGTGGTGAAACACCTTTCTTATCAATTAACTAGCTCACCACAGGTGATGGCAATCATACATTACCAGGAAAGTCCAGGAACAGAGCATTTTCTCCCTCATGGAGAGGGTCAGGTAGGCAAGTAAGCCGTATCCCCTCTGAAGCTGTCTGGCAAAACCTTTTCTATTTCTACCAAACCTGCAAAGGCTATTTCTGGTTTTGATGTTTTTCAGAATATTGCAGTTCCACGTTTAAAAGCTGTCTTTTGTTCAAAGAAAACAGCCAGCATCTATTCCAGACTACAATCTGTGGATTGATTTGATTACAACTGTGATGAGAAAATTGATCTGCAGCCTGCTAGAAACCTGTTCCTGTCCAAACCGTGTTTAACATCGCTTGTATTGTATTGTGGGTACCATGTATTTTATGTCCATTGTACGATTCTTTACATATGCCTAGGTTTGGGTTTGCACACTGTTACCTTTGTGTAAATATTACTTTGTGTAGTGTAATATGCCTCCTAGTCATTATTTCTGAGTTGCATTCTGCTTTAGCGGTCATGCTAGAGCCACACACTACAGGGTACCTGCAAGTAAGCTAAAGACTCATTTTTGGTAAGTTTTCATTTTTGAGAGGGGACAAAAAAAAAAAAAGAAGAAAAATAATCTATCTGTATATGTTTTTGATTTGGGCTGCAAGTGGATTGTAATACTCCACAGACTGAACACACCAAAAGTAGGACAACATTGCGCTCACTCCATGTCATGTACGTAAAGGTGTGAAGAGCAGGGCAAAGCGCAAGGCTCAGAGGTAAAAACAGCAGGCCTTCAGGAAATAACATGTTTTTCACCATACTTGCCTAGATGATATGAAGAATACTGAATAACTTCCTGATATGGTGCTCCCTTTGATCCAGTGTTTCGTCATAGGATTATTCTCATCATTTCATATAATGGGTGAGAAGTTTAACATAGAAGGGATACGGTCATTAGGTCGACCACTGAAGGTCGACATTGTCAGTAGGTCGACATGTACTAGGTCAAAAGGTCGACGTGACTTTTTCTTTTTTGGGATTTTTTCATACTTAACGATCCACGTGGACTCTGAATGGAATGGTAATCTGTGCCGAGTGAAGCGGTAGCGGAGCGAGGCACCTTGCCCGAAGCATGGCGAGCTGACACGGTGCGCTAATTGGGGTTCCCCGTCACTGAACGGAGAAAACGACACCAAAAACAGTAAAAAAAAAACATGTCGACCTTTTGACCTGTCAACCCACTACATACTACATGTCGACCTAATGCATATCGACCTAAGGGCAATGTCTACCTAAGTTGAGTCGACCCAGCGACCCATACCCACATAGAAAACAAAATAAAGTCATAGCATAACACTACTGAATTAATGTCCATCACGTGATCTTGTAATAGAAAAGATGTGTGGAACTTCTCCAACGATGTCAGCAGGAACAGAAATCACCACTTGTCCCCCTTTAGATATTATGCATACCAAAATGTAGGTAGTGAAATGCCTATCATACTACAAGTAAGAGAGCGATGTTCCTCCAACAGCACCAATGCTAGTGTGGATCTTATTAAACTGAAGAGGAATTGATAATCGCCTGTCATCCACTGGAGACAATAATGCTCCACTCCTCCAGCAGCATCAACCCAGCATATAACAAATACATAGGAGATACTGATAGTGCAGCACTGTTAAATCATAACAAGAATTCATTAAAAATAATATATATAACAAAGAGTTTAAAACTCATACTGGATCATTACAAATATTTTGAAGCACATCACTGATAACAAATACATTTCTTTGGCATCAGTAAAATGCAAATATTATATCCATCACAAGAATCACAAAGTCTCGGACAGTCTAATTCAGTGTTTCCCAACCTTGGTCCTCAAGACACCCTAACAGTCCAGGATTTAGTGATATCCATGCGTGAGCACAGATGATTAAATCAAAATAACTGAGGTACTAATTGCCACCTGTGCTCTAGTATGGCTGTCCTGAAAACCTGGACTGTTAGTCTTGAGGGCTGCGTTTGTGAAACACTGCTCTAATTGTTTACTATGGCGTCCTTCTGTCTTTAGTGTTAGCACACTGCCGGCTGACACTCCACTCTCAGGGCTATTCATGAAGCAGTGAAAAATAGGATTTTAATACCTACCGGTAAATCCTTTTCTCTTAGTCCGTAGAGGATGCTGGGGTCACTTCAAGAACCATGGGGTATAGACCGGATCCGCAGGAGACATGGGCACTTTAAGACTTTCAAAGGGTGTGACCTGGCTCCTCCCTCTATGCCCCTCCTCCAGACTCCAGTTTAAGGAACTGTGCCCAGGGAGACGGACATTTCGAGGAAAGGATTTATTGTTAAACCACGGTGAGCATCTTACCAGCTCACACCTCAAGCATGCCGCAGAACGTGGCATTCAATAGAACACAAGCCAACGGCATGAAGAATTTTGCAGCAATATGCTGACAAAAACCGTAACACAACCTGTGTGCAACCACAACCAATAACTGCAGATACAGTACGCACTGGGATGGGCGCCCAGCATCCTCTACGGACTAAGAGAAAAGGATTTACCGGTAGGTATTAAAATCCTATTTTCTCATACGTCCTAGAGGATGCTGGGGTCACTTCAAGAACCATGGGGTTATACCAAAGCTCTAGAACAGGCGGGAGAGTGCGGATGACTCTGCAGCACCGATTGACCAAACATGAGGTCCTCATCGGCCAGGGTATCAAACTTGTAAAACATAGCAAAGGTGTTTGAACCCGACCAAACATCTGCTCGGCAAAGTTGTAATGCCGAGATCCCCCAGGCGTCCGCCCAGGACGAGCCCACCTTCCTAGTAGAACGGGCCTTCACCGATTTCGGTAACGGCAATCCAGCCGTGAAATGAGCATGTTGAATCTCACCACAGATCCAGCGCGCAATGCTCTGCTTGGAAGCAGGACACCCAACCTTGTTGGGAGCATACAGGACAAACAGAGCCTCTGTTTTCCTAATCTGAGCCGTTCAGGCGACATAATCTTCAAAGCTCTGACCACATCCAGAGACTTTGACTCAGCGTAGGTGTCAGTAGCCACAGGCGCCACAATAGGTCAGTTCCTGTATAAAGAGGAAACCACCTTCAGTAGAAAATGCTGACGTGTC
The DNA here is from genome assembly GCF_028390025.1 of Pseudophryne corroboree. Lineage (NCBI taxonomy): Eukaryota > Metazoa > Chordata > Amphibia > Anura > Myobatrachidae > Pseudophryne > Pseudophryne corroboree. The sequence continues at coordinate 451,628,274 of NC_086446.1, forward strand.
CTCAATTCAGTTCTATCTTCATGGAAGATCAAATAAGGGCTCTTGTGAGACAAGGCCGCTAACTCAGACACCCGCCTTGCAGATGTCAAGGCCAACAGGATGGCCACTTTGCAAGTGAAAAAAGCAACTTCACCTTCTTAAAGGTTCAAACCCACGTGATTGAAGGAACTGCAACACCACATTACGATCCCATGGTGCCACTGGAGGCACAAAGGAAGGTTGGACGCGCAACACGCCTTCCACGCAAGACTGAATTTCCGGAAGGGAAGCTAATAGTTTCAGAAAGAAAATTGCCAATGCTGAAATCTAGACCTTAATGGAGTCCAACTTCAGTCTGCATTCCCTCCAGCCTGTAGGAAATGGAGAAAACGCCTTAACTGAAACTCTTCCGTAGAAACTTTCTTGGATTCACACTAAGACACATATTTTCTCCAAAACGGTGGTAATGTTTAGACGTTACTCCTTTCCTGGCCTGAATAAGAGTGTGGAATACCCTTTCGGGCTAGGATCCGGCTCTCAACAGTTATGCCGTCAACCGTAGCCGCGGTAAGTCTAGGTACATGCACGGCACCTACCGTAGTAGGTCCCTCGCGAAGAGGAAGAGGCCCAGGATCTTTTAATGAGCAACTCCTGAAGATCTGGGCACCAAGCTCTCCTCGGCCAGTATGGCGCAATGAAAATTGCCCGAACCCTTGTTCTTCTTATGATCCCGAGAACTTTTGGGATCAGTGGAAGTGGAAGGAATACATACACAGACTGGAATAGCCACTGGGTCACCAGAACATCTACTGCTATTGCCTGATGGTCTGAAACAATATTTCTGAAGCTTCTCGTTGAGACGAGGTCATCATGTCTACTTGAGGAACTCCCCAAAGACTTTGTTATGAACCACAGGTAGTGGTTCATTCCTGTTTTCCGTTTATGTATTTTATGTTATAGCTCTCTTGCAGGCCAGGATTTCCCTTTGCTCTGGTTTAGAAGACTCTTGTTTGCTGCCGGTGGTGAGTCTGTGTAATTGCAGCCTGTTTCCTTCCATGTGTTTAGTCTCACCTGTCTGTTAATTGCATCTTGTCAGTTGGAGTCGTGCAACAGGGCAGCTGCACGACATAATTAATTAGGGCTCCCTGTTATATTCTGGCTCAGTGCATTACACAGACGCCGGTGATAGTTCTGAGCTAGTTCCTGTCCAGTTTCTGAGCTTCTGTCTAGCAGCTTCTGTTTGGCTGCTTCCAGCCTTGATCCAGTGTCTGACCCAGCTTCTTGCCTTAAAGCGTTCCTGTCCTGAAGTCCAGTGGCTTTGTCTGTTCCTGATCCTGATTCAGTATCCTGTTCCTTGGTGTCCACTGCTCAGTCATTGGAACTCTGTCTGTCCTCCGGTCCTGAGAGCCTGTGTCAGCTACATTGGGAGTTTCTGTCCGTTTGCCAGTATTTTACCGGTTTCGGGAGTAGCGGCTTTGCCGCGTCCGTCGGCCAAGGCCGCTGTATTCTTTAGTTATACGAGTTACTGGTGTTTTGCAGAGGGTTCTGTATATGCTGTCACCGCCGGTACACAACAGTATTGTGTCGGCGTGTGGACAGCATTTCCTTGGTGGTTGTTTATCCTGGCGGCTGTGCCGCATATACGTTTAGTTTTAGGTCTCTTTGTAGCCCCTAGCTCTCTGTTTGGTTTAGTTAGAGGTCCCCTTGTTATCATCCCATCTCGGTTTACGCCTTGTCTCACATTAAGACCTGGGGGCATCGGAGTTGGGCAGACATAATCCGCCCTTCAAACGCGGCTGCCGTGGGCCCAAGAAACCATAGTCTCACAGGCGTAAGCGGACAACGAGGGTGAGACAACGGAGGTAGGTTGCTAGGGGTTACCATCACACATTGCAGCTTTACGTTCCTGTACTTGGGCTCATCCGCCCAGTTCCAGGAGTACCAAGTACAGTGAACGTAACATTATCACCGGCCATACAACAAAAAAGAAACAAAGCTAAATAGTAGTTTTTTCTTTTTTGGCCCATTCCAGTCCTGTCTAGAATCCAGTCCTGTCTAGAATCCAGTCCAGTGTCTTATCTAGAATCCAGTCCTGTCTAGAATTCAGTGTGCAGAATCCAGTCCAGTGTCTAGAATCTTGTCTAGAATCTTCTCTTAGAATCGTGTCTAGAATCTTGTCTAAGAATCTTGTCTAGAATCTTGTCTAAGAATCTTGTCTAGTCTAGTCTTGTCTTGTCTAGTTTGAAATCCTCCTATGCCAACTATGCAAGCCCTGCAGGCATCTCTCTCAGCCCTGAACTCTGCTTTCAGTGCTTTGAAACCTGAGCGGCTGGAAGTTTTGCAGCAATCCTTAAAGCAACTGCAAAACCTTCTGACCAAAATTTTGATTATCTTGCCAGAAGTTGTTGAGAGTTCATCCTCTAAAGAGACTCTTGCTCACAGTATGGTGACAAGAGAATCCTCAGGTTCAGTTGGAGAGAAAAAGTTTTAAAAAGTTTTCTGCGGCCTGGGCTCTCTGAAGAGGAGCGTCTGCGTCGCAGAAACTTAAATTTATGCCTATATTGTGGGGGTTTAGGCCACTATCTGCAGACTTGTGAGTTGCGCAAGCCAAAGTGTGGCGACAAGTCCTACCCTCTGGCCAAGTTGAGTCAGGATTTAAGACCTACTCCTGTCTCCACTGTGGCAGAGGTACTTGTCACAAAACCCACACTAAAAAGCACTCTGTCCTATAATTGGGGTCCTTGGGCTAGGGAGCCTCATTATAGATTCAGGAACCAAAGGAGAATGTTTCTCTCCTCTCTTGACTTTCCTGTTGAATCAGAGTTGCAAACCCCGGTACCCGATGCCCGGGGTCCCGGAGCGGTACCCGATGCCCGGGGTCCCGGAGCGGTACCCGATGCCCAGGGTCATAGAGGGACATTAGATATAATAGCTCAGGTGTCAATACCAGAAGGGGTCTCAGAAGCTGTTACCCCAGGTAGTGACTTGAAAAGAGCAACCCCAGAAAGGGTATATAAAACCATAGTTCTAGAAGGGAACTCGAGAAGCAAAACCCCAGAAGGGATCTTTGAAGTAATATCCCCAAGTGGGGTCTCGACAGACACAGCCCCTGAGAAGGGTCTAGAGGTTGCTTCCCCAGGAAAGGACTCAAGAGGCATAGCTTTAGTGGAGGTTCTGAAGGTTATAGCTTCAGCAAAAGTCCCGGAGGTCATAATCCAAGGAGAAGTTTCGATAATTATCGACTCAGAGAGGGAGGCCGACGGCCCGTTCCCAGTGATGGAGGCTGACGGCCCATTCCCAGTGATGGAGGCTGACGGCCCGGTCCCAGTGAGGGAGGCTGACGGCCCGGTCCCAGTGAGGGAGGCTGACGGCCCGGTCCCAGTGAGGGAGGCTGACGGCCCGGTCCCAGTGAGGGAGGCAGAGAGGAAGGCCACTGCCCCAGCGGGGTACCCGAAGGCCACTGCCACAACGGGGGTTCCGAGGGCCACTGCCCCAGGTGGGGTTCCGAGGGCCACTGCCCTAGAGGGGGTCCCGAAGGTCACTGCCTTGAGTAAGGTCAGTAGTGACCTGGTCCTAGCAAAGCACTCTAGTCAGTCAGATGGGAAGGAAGCAGATCCTGACTCTGTTGATATCTCAACATCTATAATCTTTGATGGGGACGTAGTCCAATTTCTGTTGCTTTACAAACAATATTACATCATTATGTTGTCTAGACCATTTCTGGGCATCACTTCAGAGAACCTTGTGCTCTATCTGATATATTCCTTTAGAGGGGAGCCTTTTGAGTGGGCGTCCAACTTAATGAAAACTGAAGATCCCATTCTTCAGGATCCCCTGGCATTCAGTGATGCAGTTATTAAGAGACATGGTTCCAAAGAAATTGGTTCAGGTTCCTCTAGGTCACCCGTCTTATCTGCTGAGAGTCCACCGTATACTGTAAACTCGGCACAGAAGTCTCAGCCCATTGTTTTGACTGCAGGATGTGCTTTTCTGTCTTCTTCTAGTAGTAGTACTTTGCCTGAAAGTTCAGCTCCCAAGGTTAAGAAACCAATCTCTGATTTGAACCCAGCCTTGCTGGAAGGTACCATCAGTTCAGACAATGTTTGGGGAATTACCTTGGTCAGACCTCAAGAACTTTGTAAAAAAACAGAAGAAAAAGAAATAATTATTGACTCTTGCCTTGTGTAAAAAAAATATTTTTTTTTCCTGTCTTGTGACCAGTGGCCACCGTCAAGGGGGGGGGGCACTGTTACAAGCTGTTGCCACAGCTTGTTTCTGTTTCTTGTCTTTGTCTGTTTGTTCCAGTGTCAGGTTTATTAATGTATACCTTGTTTTGGAAAACCTGAATTTTGGGGTCCGTTGACCCCTCCTCAAGGGGGGGGGGGGGTACTGTTATGAGTCACGGCTGTGGCTCATTCCTATTTGCATTTTGGTTATGTATTTTATGTTATACTTCTGTTTCTGTTCCCCGTGGGTGTCATGGGGTGTCCGGAGCCCACCCTTAAGGAGAGGGTACTGTTATGAACCACAGGTAGTGGTTCATTCCTGTTTTCTGTTTATGTATTTTATGTTATAGTTCTCTTGCAGGCCAGGATTTCCCTTTGCTCTGGTCTAGAAGACTCTTGTTTGCTGCCGGTGGTGAGTCTGTGTAATTGCAGCCTGTTTCCATGTGTTTAGTCTCACCTGTCTGTTAATTGCATCTTGTCAGTTGGAGTCGTGCAACAGGGCAGCTGCATGACATAATTAATTAGGGCTCCCTGTTATATTCTGGCTCAGTGCATTACACAGACGCCAGTGATAGTTCTGAGCTAGTTCTTGTCCAGTTTCTGAGCTTCTGTCTAGCAGCTTCTGTCTGGCTGCTTCCAGCCTTGATCCAGTGTCTGATCCAGTGTCTTGCCTTGAAGCGTTCCTGTCTTGAAGTCCAGTGGCTTTGTCTGTTCCTGATCCTGATTCGGTATCCTGTTCCTTGGTGTCCACTGCTCAGTCGTCGGAACTCTGTCTGTCCTCCGGTCCTGAGAGCCTGTGTCAGCTACATTGGGGGGTTCCTGTCCGTTTGCCAGTATTTGTGCCGGTTTCATGAGTAGCGGCTTTGCCGCGTCTGTTGGCCAAGGCCGCTGTATTCTTTAGTTATACGAGTTACTGGCGTTTTGCAGAGGGTTCTGCATATGCTGTCACCGCCGGTACACAACAGTATTGTGTCGGCGTGTGGACAGCATTTCCTTGGTTGTTGTTTATCCTGGCGGCTGTGCCGCATATACGTGTAGTTTTAGGTCTCTTTGTAGCCCCTAGCTCTGTTTGGTTTAGTTAGAGGTCCCCTTGTTATCATCCCGTCTCGGTTTACGCCTTGTCTCACATTAAGACCTGGGGGCATCGGAGTTGGGCAGACATTATCCGCCCTTCAAACGCGGCTGCCGTGGGCCCAAGAAACCATAGTCTCGCAGGCATAAGCGGACAACGAGGGTGAGACAACGGAGGTAGGTTGCTAGGGGGTTACCATCACAGATTGCAGCTTTACGTTCCTGTACTTGGGCTCATCCGCCCAGTTCCAGGAGTACCAAGTACAGTGAACGTAACAGACTTGTCATCTCTGCAAAGACTTCTTGGTGGAAGTCCCACTCTCCCGGATGGAGATCGTGTCTGCTGAGGAAGTCTGCTTCCCAGTTGTCCACTCCCGGAATGAAAATTGCCGACAGAGCCCTTACATATTTTTCTGCCCAGAGGAGGATCTTAGTCACCTCTGCCATTTCCGCTCTGCTTTTCGTTCCGCCTCGCTGTTACATTGTCCAACTGGATCTGCACGGGGTGACCTTGAAGGAGATGTACCGCATGCTGAAGGCCGTTGTAAATGGCTCTCAATTCCAGCATGTTCATGTGAAGGCAGGCTTCCTAACTTTAGCATTTTTCTTAGAAACTTTTCCCCTTGAGTGACAGCTCCCCATGCATCCGTGGTTACCAGGACCCAGTCCGGAATCCCGAACCTGCGTCCCTCTAGTAGGTGCGAGCTGTGGAGCGGGAGTGAAATCCTGGCTTTTGACGACAGGACTATCTTCCGGTGCATGTGCAGGTGGGATCCACTCTTCCAACAGGTCCCACTGGAATACCCTGGCATGGAACCTGCCAAACTGTACGGCCTCATAGGCCGCCATCATATTTGCACTGATGGATCGACACTTTTGATGGTTTCAAAACTAGTTTTACCATTTTCTGGATTGCCAGAGCTTTTTCCTGAACTTCCCTGTCCAGAATCATACCGAAAATGTATGATCCAACCGTGTTGTTGGAGTATGGACAGGGAGAGCGCGATGTTTTGTACCAACCGCTCCCTGGATCTCGCCTTTATCAGGAGATCATTTTGATAAGGAATTATATTGACTCCTTGACGCAGGAGGACCATCATCTCCTCCATCACCTTGGTGAAAACTCTCTGTGCCGTGGAGAGACCGAAAGGTAACGTCTGGAATTAGTAATGGCAATCCTGAACCGCGAATCTCAGATAAGCCTGGTGAGAAGGATAAATGGGAACATGCAGGTAAGCATCCTTTACGTCTACAGACACCATGTAGTCCCCCTCCTCCAGACTGGAAATCACTGCCCTCAGCAATTCCATTTTGAATTTGAATCGTTTCAAGTAGAGATTCAGATTCTTTAGGTTTAGGATCGGTCTGACCGAGCCGTCCGGCTTCGGAACTACAAAAAGGCTTGAATAAAACCCCTCCCCCTGTTGAAACAAAGGTACCAGGACTATGACCTGATCCTGACATAATTTTTTGGATTGCCGCTGTTACTGCTTCTCTTTTTGGAAGAGAAACTGGCAAGGTCGATTTGAAAAATCGGCATGGGGGAACGTCTTGAAACTCCAGCTTGTATCTCTGGGACACTATCTGCAACACCCAGGGATCCAGGTCAGACAGAATCCAACCTTGGCTGAACAGTTTGAGACGTGCCCCCACCCGAGCGGCCTCCCGCAAGGGAGCCCCAGCGTCATGCTGAAGATTTGGCAGAAGTAGGGGTAGACTTCTGCTCCTGGAAACCTGAAGCCACTGTGGACTTCTCTTTCGCCTCCCCCTACCTGCAAAGAAGGGGAAACCTCTCGCTTTTTTGTATTTATTGGGTCGAAAGGACTGCATGTGAGAGTGATATGTCTTTTTTGCCGGTGCAGGCGCAGAGGGCAAAAAGGACGACTTACCTGCGGTAGCCGCCGAGACTAACGCATCTAGTCCATCGCCAAATAAGGCCTCACCTTTATTCACTGCTCAAAAAAATAAAGGGAACACTAAAATAACACATCCTACATCTGAATGAATGAAATATTCTTATTAAATACTTTGTTCTTTACATAGTTGAATGTGCTGACAACAAAATCACACAAAAATTATCAATGGAAATCAAATTTATTAACCCATGGAGGTCTGGATTTGGAGTCACCCTCAAAATTAAAATGGAAAAACACACTACAGGCTGATCCAATTTTGATGTAATGTCCTTAAAACAAGTCAAAATGAGGCTCCGTAGTGTGTGTGGCCTCCACGTGCCTGTATGACCTCCCTACAACGCCTGGGCATGCTCCTGATGAGGTGGTGGATGGTCTCCTGAGGGATCTCCTCCCAGACCTGGACTAAAGCATCCACCAACTCCTGGACAGTCTGTGGTGCAACGTGGCATTGGTGGATGGAGCGAGACATGATGTCCCAGATGTGCTCAATTGGATTCAGGTCTGGGGAACGGGCAGGCCAGTCCATAGCATCAATGCCTTCGTCTTGCAGGAACTGCTGACACACTCCAGCCACATGAGGTTTAGCATTGTCTTGCATTAGGAGGAACCCAGGGCCAACCGCACCAGCATATGGTCTCACAAGGGGTCTGAGGATCTCATCTCAGTACCTAATGGCAGTCAGGCTACCTCTGGCGAGCACATGGAGGGCTGTGTGGCCCCCCAAAGAAATGCCACCCCACACCATTACTGACCCACTGCCAAACCGGTCATGCTAGAGGATGTTGCAGGCAGCAGAACGTTCTCCATGGCATCTCCAGACTCTGTCACGTCTGTCACATGTGCTCAGTGAGAACCTGCTTTCATCTGTGAAGAGCACAGGGCGCCAGTGGCGAATTTGCCAGTCTTGGTGTTCTCTGGCAAATGCCAAACGTCCTGCACGGTGTTGGGCTGTAAGCACAACCCCCACCTGTGGGCGTCGGGCCCTCATACCACCCTCATGGAGTCTGTTTCTGATCGTTTGAGTAGACACATGCACATTTGTGGCTTGCTGGAGGTCATTTTGCAGGGCTCTGTCAGTGCTCCTCCTGTTCCTCCTTGCACAAAGGCGGAGGTAGCGGTCCTGCTGCTAGGTTGTTGCCCTTCTACGGCCTCCTCCACGTCTCCTGATGTACTGGCCTGTCTCCTGGTAGCGCCTCCATGCTCTGGACACTACGCTGACAGACACAGCAAACCTTCTTGCCACAGCTCGCATTGATGTGCCATCCTGGATGAGCTGCACTACCTGAACCACTTGTGTGGGTTGTAGGGAGGTTATACAGGCACGTGGAGGCCACACACACTACTGAGCCTCATTTTTACTTGTTTTAAGGACATTACATCAAAGTTGAATCAGCCTGTAGTGTGTTTTTCCACTTTAATTTTGAGGGTGACTCCAAATCCAGAACACCATGGGTTAATAAATTTGATTTCCATTGATAATTTTTGTGTGATTTTGTTGTCAGCACATTCAACTATGTAAAGAACAAAGTATTTAATAAGAATATTTCATTCATTCAGATCTAGGATGTGTTATTTTAGTGTTCCCTTTATTTTTTTGAGCAGTGTATATGAGAGCCTCCATATTTCTTTTGGAATCTGCATCCGCGTCCCACTGGCGAATCCACAACGCCCGCCGAGCCGATACTGGCCTGGTAGCGGCTTGTGAACTCAAGAGTCCATTATCTTTCATCGCCTCTAGCATGTATGCGGTAGCGTCTTTGATATTCCCTAATTTAAGAAGTATCTGATCTTAATCAGTCGTGTCAATTTCTGATGACACGCTTTCAGAACATTTTTCAATAGCGCGACTCACCCACGCGCAAACAATAGTGGGTCTGAGTAGCGTACCATTTGCAACATAAATGGATTTTAATGTAGTTTTCACCTTTCGGTCTGTCGGCTCTTTTAGTAACGCCGTGCCCGGTGCAGGGAGAATTACTTTCTTTGTCACCCTGGATAGTGCACTAATCTAAGACAGGGGTTGACTGCCGGGCAAAAATATATTAAGCTTGTGGGAGGGACTCTTATTAGATCTATTTCCCTGGAGTCCCTATCATCGACACAGGACTCAGAGTCCGTGTCGGTATCAATAGTCATTAACATTTGTAAATGGACTTTATGTGACCCAGGGAGGGTCGCCTGCAGATGGAAGAACAGAATTCCACATATCCAGCATGCAGTATTAGATACAGCTTTATCAAATTACCTATTGATATGATGCATACTATCACGTATTTCTTTCACCCATGCAGGCTCTTGGTGTGTCGGTATCGCCACCACCTTACAACTCTGTGTCCCTACTTCCTCCAGGGAGGAACTCCCTGCCTCAGACATGTCACACACGTGTACCACACACACACACTCACAGACACACTGGGACTTATAGGGAACAGACCTCTGTCAGATGGACACAGAGAGGAAAAAACCAGCTCACACCCCAGCGCCAAGCACACACATCTGTGAAACATATCTTTGAAAAACAGACCTGCAGCGCTTTTATTATTATAACACAAGCACCATATACCTCTCCCCCCCCCCCCCATTTTTGCACCCTGATACATATCAGTAGTGAAGGGAGGACCAGCGTTTCTCTTGTGAGGAGAAAATGGCGCTGATTAGTGTGCTGGCTTAGTGAGGAAGAAGCCCCGCCCCCGTACTGGCGCGCTTCACTCGCTCTTAACTAAATAGTTAATTATACTGGCGGGAGTAGGACAATGTGCCTTTTGCCATAGTTTTATGCTGCCCAGGGCGCCCCCCCTGCGCCCTGCAGTTGTCAGCAGTGTGCGTGCGTGTGCGTGTGTGTATGTGAGCTGTGAGGAAGAAGCTCCGACCCCGTAATGGCGCGCTTCCTTCCCGCAATTTTCCACAAATATTTATACTGGCAGGGGTTAGGACAGTGCCTTGGCACAAATGTCCCCTCATGCCAGTGTCAGAATGAGGATTTATATGCTGCCCAGGGTGTGTCGTCGTCCCCCCCTCACCACTCCCTGCACCCTGTAGTGCCGCTGTGTGTGGGAGCGTGGCGCGCAGCGTGCGATCACTGTGCGGTACCTCAGAAGCAGTCACTGAAGTCTTCTTTGCTTCTTCTACTCACCTGTCTTCTGACTTCTGGCTCTGTAAGGGGGGTGACGGCCGGCTCTGGAAACGAGCATCTAGGCGTACCTAGCGATCAGACCCTCAGGAGCTAATGGTGTCCTGTAGCCAAGAAGCAGAGCCTTTAAACTCACTAGAAGTAGGTCTAACTTCTCTCCCCCAAGTCCCACGAAGCAGGGAGACTGTTGCCAACAGCCCCCCTGAAAATAATAAACCTAACATAAGTCTTTTTCAGAGAAACTCAGTAGAGCTCCTCAGAGTGCATCCAGTCTCACTGGGCACAATTCTAAACTGGAGTCTGGAGGAGGGGCATAGAGGGAGGAGCCAGGTCACACCCTTTGAAAGTCTTAAAGTGCCCATGTCTCCTGCGGATCCTGTCTATACCCCATGGTTCTTGAAGTGACCCCAGCATCCTCTAGGACGTATGAGAAATAGTGGAGAAGTGAGCCAGTGGAGAAGTTGCCCATGGCAACCAATCAGCTGCTCTGTATAATTTTATAGTATGCAAATTATAAATGTTACTTCAATGCTGATTGGTTGCCATGGGCAACGTCTCCACTGGCTCACTTCTTCACACTTATCACTGCTTCATGAATAGACTCCATAGGAGTGTAGCTAGCTCCTACAGTAGCTGTATTTATCCTCTGATCAGGAAATTAAACACGCAACGGCTCACATGTCCTTTTATAACAAATATGTAATAATAACTTTATGTAATAATAGATTTTATAACTTTATGTAATAATATAGCTTTAAAACTAACATGATAACTTTTGCTCTTGGACTTTATATTTGTATGCAGTCATGATGTCTCCGTTCCCACTGTCGACAGAAGGTTGACATTCATGATGCAAAATGTTGACACTATCATAATACTGACATTTCTAGTAGGGCTAGCATAATGGTCAGGATTACTGTTAGGGATAGAATTACAGAAAAAGACATTGTTGACATTCCAACAATTTTTACATTACATCACTGTCGACATGAATAATGAATGTTGATATTGTGAATATTCTATATCAGATCTTGGATAAAACATAATAACCTAGATTTATCTAACCTTGGAGAGTGATAAATAGCACGGTGATAAGGTACCAATCAATCAGCTCCTAACTGCCATGTTACAGGCTGTGGAGCAGATTTATTAAGCCTGGTGAAGTGATAAAGTGGAAGGTGATAACGCACCAGCCAGTCAACTCCTAACTGACATTTCTCAAACCCAGCCTGTGACATGGTAGTTAGGAGCTGATTGGCTGGTGCGTTATGACCTTCCACTTTATCACTTGACCAGGCTTAATAAGTCTGCCCATATGTTTGAAAAACGACAGTTAGGAGATGGTTGGTTGGTACTTTGGGGGTCATTCCGAGTTGATCGTAGCTGTGCTCAGAGCCGGCCCTAACCAATATGATGCCCTAGGCAAGATTTTGTCTGGTGCCCCCTAGCACCACCGCTGGTTCCGCCTCTGACCTTGCACCTCTTTCCCAGCACCATCACCCCTCACCCAGAGCAGTCCTTATTTTTGTGTTTGTACCCCCTATATTTTAAATAGGAACAGTTTGCACATTTGGCTCACAGCCCAAAAAGGGGTGTGGTTTTGCTGGCAAGAGGCATGGCCACACAATAGTAACCCCAATTCCAATTACGCCACACAGTACTGCACCTTTATTCACATTTGATCATGTGATAGTGTCCATAATTCATATTACATCCCACAGTAGTATCACTTTACCTTAAACGTTACTCCTCACAGTAGAGCCCCTTATTCACATTACATCACACTGAATTGCTCCTTATTCACATTACACCACACCATATTGCTCTTTATTCACATTAGATGACACAGTAGTGCCCTTTCTATACGCAACGCCACATAGTAGAGCACCTTATACACATAATGCCACACATTAGTAATGCATTTATACACATAATTCCACACAGTAATGCACCTTACACATATGACACACATTATTAATGTCCTTATAAACATAATGCGCCTTACACATTATGACAACCTTTATTAATGCCCTTTTACACATAATGTCCCTTACACATATGCCGCACATTATTAATGCCCTTATACACATAATGACACACATAGTGCCCCCTACACATTTGCTGCACATTATTAGTGCCGCTATACACATAATGACACACATACAGTAGTACCCTGTTACACATATGCCGCACATTATTAATGCCCTTATACACATAATGACACACATAGTGCCCCCTACACATATGTTGCACATTATTAATGCATTTTTATATGACACACATACTCCTTACATATATTCCGAACACTACTGCATGCACAACCAACCCATTCACATGCACACAGCACTCACACTACCACTAACACTGTGACCTCTGCCTCTGCTTGGATACAGATGTGTCCTCATAAATCTTGCCTCAATGCTAACGTCGGGCACCTTTTTTTTATGAAAATGCATCTTATTTGCATTGCTATGTGGCTAGGATGCACAAGCAGCTTCTGCTGATTAAAATTATATGCAGCATGCCTATATACTGTGTGAGACTGTGGCTGTATCTGCATATGAAATGCTACAAACAGAATATAGGCATGCCGCATATCATTTTAATCAGCAGAAGCTTCTGATGCCCCTAGGCATATCAAATGCCCTAGGCAATGCCTAGTTTGCCTATACCTATGGCTGGCTCTGGCTGTGCTACATTTAGCACAGCTACGATCAGGCACTCAGACATGCAGGGGGACGCCCAGCACAGGGCTAGTCCGCCCCGCATGTCAGTGCCGCCCCCCCCCTGCAAAAATGCAAAAGCATAGCACAGCGGCGATGCTTTTGCATCTCAGGAGATACTCCCAGCCAGCGCAGCTCCTGGGGCTGGCCGGGAGAACCTCTTCGCTGCCCCGGGTCGCAGCGGCTGCGTGAGACGTCACGCAGCCGTCGCGACCCCCCCCCCATGGTCCGGCCATGCATGCGTTGGCCGAACCGTGCCCCCTAAACGGCGACTTAACGCCGCCGTCCAGCCCCCTCCCACCCAGCGACCACCTCTGCCTCAGAGGCGATCGCTAGGCAACGCCGGCGCATGCGCAGTTCCAACCCGATCGCTGCGCTGCAACAAACTGCAGCGAGCGATCGGGTGGGAATGACCCCCTTTATCACCATGCTATTTATCACTCTCCAAGGCTTGATAAATCTGGGCAAGTGTTTGGTATCACTGTACCTGGAGAAAGAGACAATTGTCAGTTACATTAGTTGGGTTGCAATAAAGAAATTACATGAACAATATGAAAGTGTATCTTTTGCCTGTTTTTGACCTACGGCTTAAAATAAAAGCGTGTGTTCCTGAGAGAAAGTTCTATTTGTCCCAGAAAATAATATAGCATTTGGGTTCTCAAACTCGGTCCTCAGGACCCCACACGGTGCATGTTTTGCAGGTCTCCTCACAGAATCGCAAGTGAAATAATTAGTTCCACCTGTGGACCTTTTAAAATGTGTCAGTGAGTAATTAATTCACCTGTGCACCTGCTGGGTTACCTGCAAAACATTCACTGTGTGGGGTCCTGAGGACCGAGTTTGAGAACCTATGGGTAGACCATAGATCTGCAAACTCGGTCCTCAGGACCCCACACAGTGCATGTTTTGCAGGTAACCCAGCAGGTGCACAGGTGTATTAATTACTCAGACACATTTTAAAAGGTCCGCAGGTGGCGTTAATTATTTCACTTGCGATTTTGTGAGGAGGCCTGCAAAACTTAAATTGTGTGGCAGGGACGTGCGGTGACCTAAATAGCTCAGGAGGCACTAGCTAGCACCAGAGCCAGATTTACATGCAATATATGATCCAAAGCGTACATCTGGGCATTATACACATGTACAGCAGTATAAACTCCAGGTAATTTGGTGAGCGTTGATCAGAGATGTGCGGAAAAGATAAGCAGGGGAGGCACTGCCTCACCTGCCATAGACTTTTTACTCCAGAGTTTTGGCTCTAAAAATTATTAGAATAATGCAAAGAAGATATTTCAAACATAATCTTTGTATTTTTCATATACTTTATACAGTCAAACCTCTGGCACAAACGTTAGTATGACAGGAAAGGCTCTGCCTCACCCCACCGCACGTCACTGCTGTGTGGGGTAATGAGGACCGAGTTTGCTGACCTATGGGGTAGACTAAGAACCTAAAGGTGATTTTAATGTAAACTGATGTATCCCAAATAGTAAAATTCTGTCTGGACATGAAAGGGTAAAACTTTCTGGTCTTCAAGTGGATAAAGATAGAACTTCTATCTCTGGAAAAACCTACAAATAACATTACATTCAAAAAGGACTTGGCCATGCAAGAGTCTCTCTTCACCTGCACATGCCTGTGTTAAGGGTTTTATGTGTTGATGTCATATTTTTTTTATGCAGCGGCTTCCATATACCAGCATTCCATATCAATAAAAGGTAAGTGCACAAACTCATCTTACTTACCATGCCATTGCAGTGCACTGCATAAAAATATGTTTTATACCATGGATTATATCTGGTAATGCTTCAGCAACATTAACCTGATCCATCATTTTGTGCCACAAAATAAGATGCAAGTTTCCTGTGTAGCATATAGTAGGAGAACTGTCTCTTTTCATTAAGTCCACCTTATTGCTCTCTCCAAACCCCAGGGAGCGCATTTAGAAGCCCAGTTTACATTCGTGTGGTTGTCATGGATACAGAGTCTTTGGCATAAGCACAATACTTCCCACCTGGGTTGCTGTTCCTGCACAGGAGGGTCTCAATGTACTGGGGAGCAAGAAAACACAACAGGTTGAAATGAAGTGCAGTCGTTTTTATCAAGTGAGACCTCTCAATGATGTACATAATAAGAACAAGTGCTTACATTACTGACACATACATCTGAGATTCCATACACCTATACCTATGTTGGTATTAAACACCAATCACTCAGCTGCAGTTGAAAACACATCACGCTCCTCAGATATCTACATGTATGATATTCTAGTTTTGTTTAATTAATAATTTTTTTACTTTCTTCTTGAATCTGTGACCAACAGACAGCATTTTATAACACAACATAAGGTAGGTGACAGGACAGGGATCAAGATGGAACAACATACACCATGCCTGCCAGTGTTATTTCCCCTGACAAAAACGAAATAACATAAGACACAATTGCTAAGCTTTACAGAAAATATGGTGTCTCAACTCTCAACATACCTTGACTGGGCTCTGCTTGAACTAAATGTTCCTAATCTGTTCCTGGATATATCTACATATTGTGACCTTTAGTCAATGAAACTCAGGAAGCATGTGTACGGACATTGCATATAATGCCTTTAATGACTACCCTACATCTCCAACCTAATTTCTCTGTACACCCTCTCTGATCACCTCACCTCCACCGTGGTTACCTCCTCTCATGCCCTCTTCCAATACTTCTCCTGCTCCACCCCCTTGCCAAATCAGACTTTCTAGCAATCTCACTAGCTTCAAAGCTGTACCCAAAACACACCTTTCCATGAAAGTCTACCCTTTTCTTTAAAGCCTACCTGCCCTCCTGACTCCACTAACTTTTCCAAACTTAACCTGCCCTTCCCAGTTCACCCTCGATCTGATCTCCCCTCCTCTTTGTATGTAATGTCTCACTGAGAGGGCCGCTCTCCTAAGAGCTATCCATGCCACCTGTGCTCCTTGTCTGTCCTTATGCGACATGGAGATACTGTATAGTTTCTCCTTGTGTGCAGGCTCTTGGAGTGCCGACTTGTCTCCCCTCCCTGTGACTTACCGCTGCTTACCCAGTAAGATAGTTGCCCTATCCTCACCACTTGTCCTACCTAGTCTTTCATTTTATTGCATCAGCTGTTCATACTTGCCCCATGCATCATTGCTCAGGTCTGTGCTTTAGGTCTTGAAATATTTTGTTGAAGTAAATGAAGTAACTGCAGCTTGCTTTTTTCTTGGTTCCAGGGTTACTATGGCCCTTGCTTCCCCCCCCCCCTCCTCCTTCTCTCAGTTTTGGTGTCATAGTAGCATAACACTGTGCATCCTGATAAAGCACTGTTCTGGAACTAAAAGCACAAATGCAATCATACTCTACATGGACCAGCCAACGTGTATGTTCAGAAGAGCAGAGCTGGAGCTTCAGAAGCTGATGGATCAGTATCGTCAGGTCACATACCTCAAGGCTCCATAACCACCAGATCTTATGCAACACCAGTATTTTCACCATAGCTTTGACCTTGGGGGATGGGGAGAGCAGGGTCTTCATTTCTATCTCTTAGACTTAGGCCAAACTTTCAAGTGTTGATCCTTGAGTCAAGACTGTAAAACAAGATCCTGTATGTATGCTTGAAAGTATTTGAGTGATTTGTCAGTAAATGCTTCTGTATACTACATCCTTATTCTTTTGATGACAGAACTGTAGTCCATAATTAAGTATAATAAACATATTTGCTTTGTGTATACGTTTGCAATAATAAAAGAATTTGCTGCTGTTTCGTTTTGCATCTTTTTAATGGTTTTTGTGGGGGCAAGTAGTCACAAGGTCAGCATTCATAGGGGGGTATTCAATAAGTGTCGGAAGCTGCGGTCTTGTCGGAAAGATGGCAGCTTCCGACAGAAATAGGTCGGAAAGGGTTCCGACCTATTCATTAGAGGCAGTTTTTTTTCAGACAAGACGGGAATTCCCGACTTGTCGGAAAACACGTGCATCGGCGGAATAATTCTCTACACTACAGAATATGTCAGGATGTTGACAGGTAACGTTGGAATTCTTGGGGGGTCTACATTAGCGTTAGACTGCAAGTCGGATGGAAAGGCTTGAGGTTTGGGGGGGGGGGGGGGGGGGGAGTTAGGGATAGCCAAGAAATACTTACTGAAACACTGGGGGACCACACCTCTCACCCATAAGTGATGTCACATGACCACTAGTACCCAGAAGTCGCTGCAGCCATTTGGAGATGATAAGTCACCACTGGCCCACCAGCACAAAATGCTGACATTCTAGAATGTTGACATTTCATCATGATGGATGTCAACACGGCCAATGTTGACAATAGGATCACATCGCCATGTGTCAAGGTTTCGTTTTGTATGGTCTCCAATGGCTTATAATAAGATAGAACTGTCTAACTAAAAAGCATGGTAAATATGCAGTTCTACATGAGGTTAGCACAATCTTCTACCAGGAACATCTTGCTTTTTTTTTTTTTATACATTTTAATGCACAATTACTACTTATTTTCTCAATTTAAGAGTTGTTAAAATGGGTAAACACAGAAAAAATCCTGGCGCCGTCATTAACAGAAAGAAAGGCTGCTTTCTCTGGGGTAATTGGCTATAAACCCCTATTTATACAACAGAGAGAAAAAAAGCAACGGGAAAGCGCTATTTAATCTGTTTGTAGATTTTATTTTATATATTTTTCAACATATCACTATAGTTGATACCGGCCAGCATCAATACACATTAATAAAATATTCAGAAAACAGAAATACTATATTTATAATACTTCTTAAAATTCACTGTTAAACCAATGACCTGTATAGCTGCACCCAGAGCTGATAAGCAACAAAGTCTCTTTCACGTGATCTTCAGTGATACTTTGTACCACCTAAGCAATCAGCACATTTTTTCCATTAACTCAACAAGCCAGGTGTAAGCATATAAATCATGCACTTAAGTTATTTTACTTGTGATTAGTAGTTGCACTCAGCATCTATTCGCTCTATAATATGGTTAGTAGCTTTTCTCTCTAGCCTCCCAATTAGTAAATAAGAAGCGTTCATGCATGGCCATGCAGCATATATTAGACAGTCCAAAGCATTTATGAACAGGTTAATTACCAAAGGTGTGATTGTAAACAGTTCAGCAGCTTGTCACAAACACTGTTTGGATGATGTCCCTCCCGGCTGCAGCTCTCCCCATCAGCCTTATCTGGAGTCCGTGTGTGGTCACTTGTCACCTCTTTAACCCCCTTGTGCAGCGGGGTAAATGATAGCCAGCCGGCTGATAACTGAATCTCCGCTGTGTTCTGCAGTCTAGGAGAAGATACAGACGCGTTTCCCCGCCTTCTAAACCTCGGCAACTTCCTCAGTATAAATCACTCTCCCTAGCCGCTCCTCCTTTTAAGCACGTTTTTTCGTGGCTCACGCAGGCGCCATAGATATGCTTCCCAAGCCTCTTTCTCATGACAGTCACCTGCGCATGTGCTGATAGCTCGTTTTGTTACCCGCATCCAAGCCTATTTTCCAGTCTTTATAGATTTAAATATACATTGCAGCATAGCTTTCACCTATCTACATATAGTATTTAATAATTAACGGAGCTCAATAATGTATAATATATAAAATAACATTAATATCCACAATACATATATACTATATATAAAAGAATATACATCGAATTTCAAACATTGGCATTACCAGTCCCTACACCATCTAGTGGTTACACATAATACATATTTCAAGTCGCAGACACATCAATTTTTTGTCCTCAATAGTTCTTAAGATTTATAAATTAGATATGATCTCATATAACATTATCTTAATGATTAGCATAAAAAGGAAAGTTGTATACATTTTTGTTTTTATATATACTTTCTATTGTCACATAATAAGCCAAATAGACATAAGATAGGAGATCTTTACCCCACAAATTATTTCTTCATTTCTACTTAATCACTATCAAATCCACACATCTTTATCCATATCTTATAACTAAGCAATTTCAAATTAGACCCCATTTAACTCTATCATGTCATTTAAACCGGAAGGGACCATGGTGTCCATTCGAAATATCCAATATGCTTCGCGTCTCCGAAGTCTATCAAATCGATCTCCACCCCTATTTGTCGTCCTAATATGTTCTATACCAATCATTAGTATATTTTCCCACTTTGAATTCTGACAATGTACAACATGGTCTGACAATGGGTGCTTATCACCTCTCATGATGTTTCTACGATGCTCCATATATCTGACATGAAGAGTTCTAGTGGTCCGGCCTATATATTGTTTACCACATTGGCATGAAATTAAATAAATAATATAGGTAGACATACAATTCATAAAATCCTTAACAGGAAATATTTCGCCTGTTGAAAATGACTGGAAATTAATACTCTTCCTGGGTATATTCTTACAAGATAGACAATTTATTTTCCCACATTTGTGGTATCCCATTGGTTTAACCGGGAGCCAAGTATTTTATACCCCTATATCCAGTTTTTTCTCCCTCACATAATGACTAGGTACTCATTTTTTTTTAAATTATCTGCCTTTCTAAAAATGGTATATCCCTTTGGATTAAATTGTGGCTTTAAATATTCATCAAGAAGTAATAATGAGGTATTTTTCTTTATAACTTGACTGATTTTATAAGCACAGCTATTATACTGTGTAGTAAAGGCTACAATTCTGTCACTATTCATATCCATCGACTTACTATGATCCCTAGGTTTAAGCAATTCCTCTCTATCTATACCTTCCACTTCTAGGGACCCTGTCTCTAATAATTCCTGTGGGTATCCCTGTTTTAAGAATGACTCCATAAGTTTTTTTTATCTTGTATCCGATATGTCGATATTGAGGTGCAATTCCGCCTCAGTCTGACAAACTGACCCCTGGGGATGTTATCCTTCCAACATCGCTTATGAGAACTATTATAATTGAGATATCTATTTTGATCAACCACCTTAATATATGTTTTCGTCACCAGTTGATCCTCCTCTATTGATAGCTCTATATCCAAAAAACTAATATTTGTATAACTGTAATTAAAAGTGAACTTCAAACCATATTCATTATTATTTAGACCATTAGTGAAATCATGCAGTGCCTCAAAACCACCACCCCAAATAATAAATAAATCATCTATTTTTCGGCCATAGTAGACCAGATCCGCCCCGAGGTCTCCTCCCCACACATGTTCGTCTTCAAAGACTCCCATGTATAGGTTAGCGAAACTCGGAGTGAATCTGGCCCCCATGGCCACACCCCATGTTTGTAAATATACAGGTCATTGGTTTAACAGTGAATTTTAAGAAGTATTATAAATATAGTATTTCTGTTTTATGAATATTTTATTAATATGTATTGATGCTGGCCGGTATCCACTATAGCGATATGTTGAAAAATATATAAAATAAAATCTACAAACAGATTAAATAGCGCTTTCCTGTTGTTAAAATGGGTAACTTGTACTAGTACTTAGCTGTGGTTTCATCCATTGTAGGTGTTGCTATCAAATATTTCTAGTGGCCAGCTACTGTAAGTGTCTTCCTAGTCTCGCTTTAATAATTAGCACTTGTAGATCTCTTCTAGGCTAGAAATGTTTTATTGCATGCATGAGAAATTTGTGATCTCCCTGCATACTGAGCTCTCAGGAATAGCGTCCACTTCCCTCACGTGCCCCTTTCTTTCCCTCACTTATATCATCATCTCTTCCCCACTGCCTTTGATGGCACCTAACCCTTGGATTCTGTCACCCTGCTGCTTAGTTGGATATTATAACCACTGATGTTGCATTGTTTACAAACCTTGTCCATGTCCTTTAATGTTCTGTAGGTCACTTTTTTCCTTTGTTTTGTTCATAATGTTTCTGTTTATGTACTTTGTAAGATGCTGTGGACCCCTTGTGGCACCATATAAATAAAGGATAATATCCCCAACTGACGTATCTCTACCAAATGGACTGGGTGGGATTTTCTATAGACATTGAGGGGTAAATTTACTAAGATGGGAGTTCTATTTAAGATGGGATGTTTCCCATAGCAACCAATCAGATTCTACTTCTCATTTATCTAGCACCTTCCAGAAGATAATTCCTGGAATCTGGCTGGTTGCTGTGGGCAACATCCCATCTTAAATAGAACTCCCATCTTAGTAAATTTCCCTTGAGTCTAGGGTAGAAAAATTATTTTCCATTTGGCTCCCATATTTTACAACATTACCATCTCATGTGAAAAACTCCACTAGACAAGCTGTCAGGCTGACTTCTTAGTGTAATTTGGAAACACTGACCAGTGGATATCCTCCCTTTTAAAAATGTCTGTTTATTAACTAGCATGACTAATCACACTTCTAGTAGGCGATTCCTCCTTTATTATATCTGTCATTTGCTGCTCTTTTACTGGTCTAATTATGGACATCTGTTTAACCTTATAGAACACAAGTTCTCAAACTCGGTCCTCAGGACCCCAAACAGTTCACGTTATCCAAGTCACCTCACAGAATCGCAAGTGAAATAATCAGCTCCACCTGTGAATCTTTAAAACGTATCAGTGAGTAATGACTACACCTGTGTACCTACTTGGTGATCTGGAAAACGTGAACTGTGTGGGGTACTGAGGACCAAGTTTGAGAACCACTGTTCTAGAATGTCTCATGTTACTCTACTATGTTCTTCTTCTGTATTCCTTTTTTTAGAGCAATTCTCTGCAATGTGAATATAGATTTGAATCTATATTTTGCTATTCACATATTTTCTATGCTTACTTCTTAACCTATTGTTCTTTGTATTTTTGGGATAGACAGATAGATATTTTCTGTGTCTACATGACTTTTCTAAAAAAAAATATTTAAATAAAGGATAAAGTAATAACAACAATACATTAAACCGTTACCTGGTGTGGCCACAAGTGATGCATGTGGACTTTCAGTGATCCAGTGATATCTCATGCCAACTGTGTTGCCGGAGACCAGTTGTTGAGACACAGCAGCCAGAGTACCGGACACCACCAGGCATACATGAACGGGTCCTGCGACTACAGATGCAGAACAGCATCAGCTTTTCAGTGATTGACAGTCTAATACCGTTTGGGGGTGAGGAGGTGGCAGCGATGGCCTCCGTTTCTCCAATCAGAGGCCCTTGCAAGGGAGGGAAAAGGCCACCATTTTCTGGGCTTGTGCATGTATTGTGGTTCCATATAAGTGGCCATGAAAAACCCTATTTTAAAATGCATATAGCCATAAGAATCATTGTGCCTTATAAACAATGCAGGAAAATAGCACGAGAGAGAGAGAGAGAGGGAGAGGGTGGATTGGGAACTAAAAGTGGCCCTGGAAAAAAATTCTAGAAGTGGCCTCCCATGGGCGGTACCAAATGAAGTGTAGGCGGGACAAACACCAAAGTAGGAAAGATAAGTACATCACTACTGTGTGGAAGTTGTTGGTTTCAATGTTATTGGTAGTTGTGGCCCCAACTCTCACAGACCTTTAACCTGCAGTGACAAACCCCAAACCTTCATATTCTAAATAACACCCAGCCACCGCCACCGAGACTGAACACAGACACCAAAACCTCCAGCAAAAAGACATACTATCATTAAAACAAAGAGACCAAACTCAATGCCCAAAAAGCACAAATATCCCCACCCCTGGAGCCAGGAATCACCCCAGAAATTGGTTCAAACCCAGTTAATAGCAACTCCTGACCCTTTAGTGGGGGCTGGCACACACACAGGGCTGGGTACAGGAGCAGGGGCTGGCACACACACAGGGCTGGGTACAGGAGCAGGGGCTGGCACACACACAAGGCAGTCTAAACCAAACCCTGTATGGCTGGTAAAGTATCCTCCTCCCCCCATATATATCCTCCCCCCCCCCCCCCCCATATATATGTAGCGGACCACTTGTGATGGCCTACAACCTGTAATGTTTAATAATAAGAATTTACTTACCGATAATTCTATTTCTCATAGTCCGTAGTGGATGCTGGGGACTCCGTCAGGACCATGGGGTTTAGCGGCTCCGCAGGAGACAGGGCACAATAATAAAAGCTTTAGGATCAGGTGGTGTGCACTGGCTCCTCCCCCTATGACCCTCCTCCAAGCCTCAGTTAGGATACTGTGCCCGGACGAGCGTGCATAATAAGGAAGGATATTGAATCCCGGGTAAGACTCATACCAGCCACACCAATCACACCGTACAACCTGTGATCTGAACCCAGTTAACAGTATGATAACAACGAAGGAGCCTCTGAAAAGATGGCTCACAACAAGAATAACCCGATTTTTGTAACAATAACTATGTACAAGTATTGCAGACAATCCGCACTTGGGATGGGCGCCCAGCATCCACTACGGACTACGAGAAATAGAATTATCGGTAAGTAAATTCTTATTTTCTCTAACGTCCTAAGTGGATGCTGGGGACTCCGTCAGGACCATGGGGATTATACCAAAGCTCCCAAACGGGCGGGAAAGTGCGGATGACTCTGCAGCACCGAATGAGAGAACTCCAGGTCCTCCTCAGTCAGGGTGTGCCCCTGACCAAGTAGCAGCTCGGCAAAGTTGTAAAGCCGAGACCCCTCGGGCAGCCGCCCAAGATGAGCCCACTTCCTTGTGGAATGGGCTTTTACTGATTTTGGCTGTGGCAAGCCTGCCACAGAATGTGCAAGCTGAATTGTACTACAAATCCAGCGAGCAATCGTCTGCTTAGAAGCAGGAACACCCATCTTGTTGGGTGCATACAGGCTAAACAGCGAGTCAGATTTTCTGACTCCAGTCGTCCTGGAAACATATATTTTCAGGGCCCTGACAACGTCAAGTAACTTGGAGTCCTCCAAGCCCCTAGTAGCCGCAGGTACCACAATAGGTTGGTTCATGTGAAAAACAGAAAACACCTTAAGGAGAAATTGAGGACGAGTCCTCAATTCTGCCCTATCAGAATGAAAAATTAAGTAAGGGCTTTTATATGATAAAGCCGCCCATTCTGACACACGCCTGGCTGAAGCCAGGGCTAATAGAATCTTCACCTTCCATGTGAAATATTTTAATTCCACAGTGGTGAGTGGATCAAACCAATGTGACTTTAGGAAACTCAAAACAACATTGAGATCCCAAGGTGCCACTGGGGGCACAAAAGGAGGCTGTATATGCAGTACCCCTTTTACAAACGTCTGAACTTCAGGCACTGAAGCCAGTTCTTTCTGGAAGAAATTCGACAGGGTCGAAATTTGAACCTTAATGGACCCTAATTTTAGGCCCATAGACAGTCCTGTTTTCAGGAAATGTAGGAACGACCCAGTTGGAATTCCTCTGTAGGGACCTTCTTGGCCTCACACCACGCAACATATTTTCGCCAAATGCGGTGAAAATGTTTTGCGGTTACATCCTTCCTGGCTTCGACCAGGGTAGGGATGACTTCATCTGGAATGCCCTTTCAGGATCCGGCGTTCAACTGCCATGCCGTCAAACGCAGCCGCGGTAAGTCTTGGAACAGACAAGGCCCCTGCTGGAGCAGGTCCTTTCTTAAAGGTAGAGGCCACGGTTCTGCCGTGAGCATCTCTTGAAGTTCCGGGTACCAAGTCCTTCTTGACCCATCCGGAACCACGAGTATCGTTCTTACTCATCTCCTTCTTATGATTCTCAGTACTTTTGGTATGAGATGCATAGGAGGGAACACATACCCTGACTGGTACACCCACAGTGTTACCAGAGCGTCCACCGCTATTGCCTGAGGGTCCCTTGACCTGGCGCAATATTTGTCTAGTTTTTTGTTCAGGCGGGACGCCATCATGTCCACCTTTGGTTTTTCCCAATGGTTTACAATCATGTGGAAGACTTCCCGCTGAAGTCCCCACTCTCCCGGGTGGAGGTTATGCCTGCTGAGGAAGTCTGCTTCCCAGTTTTCCACTCCCGGAATTAACACTGCTGAGAGTGTTATCACATGATTTTTCGCCCAGCGAAGAATCCTTGCAGTTTCTGCCATTTCCCTCCTGCTTCATGTGCCGCCCTGTCTGTTTACGTGGGCGACTGCCGTGATGTTGTCCCACTGGATCAATACCGGCTGACCTTGAAGCAGAGGTCTTGCTAAGCTTAGAGCCTTGTAAATTGCCCTTAGCTCCAGTATATTTATGTGGAGAGAAGTCTCCAGACTTGATCACACTCCCTGGAAATTTTTTCCTTGTGTGACTGCTCCCCAGCCACTCAGGCTGGCATCCGTGGTCACCAGGACCCAGTCCTGAATGTCGAATCTGCGGCCCTTTCATAGATGAGCACTCTGCAGCCACCGCAGAAGAAAACACCCTTGTCCTTGGAGACAGGGTTATCCGCTGATGCATCTGAAGATGCGATCCGGACCATTTTCCCAGCAGATTCCACTGAAAGGTTCTTGCGTGAAATCTACCGAATGGGATCGCTTTGTAAGAAACCACCATTTTTCACAGGACCCTTGTGCAATGATGCACTGATACTTTTCCTGGTTTTAGGAGGTTCCTGACTAGCTCGGATAACTCCCTGGCCTTCTTCTCCGGGAGAAAACATCCTTTTCTGGACTGTGTCCAGAATCATTCCTAGGAACATTAGACGTGTCGTCGGAAAAAGCTGCGATTTTGGAATATTTAGAATCCACTCGTGCTGTCGTAGAACTACTTGAGATAGTGCTACTCCGACCGCCAACTGTTCTCTGGACCTTGCCCTTATCAGGAAAGCGTCCATATTTCTTTTAGGAAGAATCATCATTTCGGCCATTACCATGGTAAAGACCCGGGGTGCCGTGGACAATCCAAACGGCAGCGTCTGAACTGATAGTGACAGCTCTGTACCACGAACCTGAGATACCCTTGGTGAGAAGGGCAAAATTTGGACATGTAGGTAAGCGTCCCTGATATCCAGTGACACCATATCGTCCTGGTTCGCTATCACTGCTCTGAGTGACTCCATCTTGATTTGAACCCTTGTATGTAATTGTTCAAATCTTTTAGATCTCACCGAGCCGTTTGGCTTCAGTACCACAATATAGTGTGGAATAATACCCCTTACCTTGTTGTAGGAGGGGTACTTTGATTATCACCTGCTGGGAATACAGCCTGTGAATTTTTTTCCCAATACTGCCTCCCTGTCGGAGGGAGACGTTGGTAAAGCAGACTTCAGGAACTTGTGAGGGGAAGACGTCTCGAATTTCCAATGTACACCTGGGATACTACGTGTAGGATCCAGGAGTCCACTTGCGAGTGAGCCCACTGCGTGCTGAAACTCTTGAGATGACCCCCCACCGCACCTGAGTCCGCTTGTATGGCCCCAGCGTCATGCTGCGGACTTGGCAGAAGCTGTGGAGGACTTCTGTTCCTGGGAATGGGCTGCCTGCTGCAGTCTTCTTCCCTTTCCTCTAACCCTGGGCAGATATGACTGGCCTTTTGCCCGCCTGCCTTTATGGGTACGAAAGGACTGAGACTGAAAAGACTGTGTCCTTTTCTGCTGAGATGTGACTTGGGGTAACAAAAGTGGATTTTCTAGCTGTTGCCATGGCCACCAGGTCCGATGGACCGCCCCTTTATACGGCAATACTTCCATGTGCCGTCTGGAATCTGCATCACCTGACCACTGTCATGTCTATAAACATCGTCTGGCAGATATGGACATCACATCTACTCTTGATGCCAGAATGCAAATATCCCTCTGCGCATCTCGCATATATAGAAATGCATCCTTAAAATGCTCTATAGTCAATAAAATATTGTTCCTGTCAAGGGTATCAATATTTTCAGTCAGGAAATCCGACCAAGCCCCCCCAGCGCTGCACATCCAGGCTGAGGCGATTGCTGGTCGTAGTATAACACCAGTATGTGTGTATATACTTTTTAGGATATTTTTCAGCTTCCTATCAGCTGGCTCTTTGAGGGCGGCCGTATCTGGAGACGGTAACGCCACTTGTTTTTATAAGCGTGTGAGCGCCTTATCCACCCTAAGGTGTGTTTCCCAACTCGCCCTCACTTCTGGCGGGAAAGGGTATACCTCCAATAATTTTCTATCGGAGGAAACCCACGTATCATCACACACTTTAATTTATCTGATTCAGGAAAAACTACAAGTAGATTATTCCCACCCTACATAATACCCTTATTTGTGGTACTTGTAGTATCAGAAATATGTAACACCTCCTTCATTGCCCTTAACATGTAACGTGTGGCCCTAAAGGAAAATACGTTTGTTTCTTCACCGTCGACACTGAAGTCAGTGTCCGTGTCTGTGTCGACCAACTGAGGTAAATGGGCGTTTTTACAAGCCCCTGACGGTGTCTGAGACGCCTGGACAGGTACTAATTTGTTTGCCGGCCGTCTCATGTCGTCAACCGACCTTGCATCGTGTTGACATTATCACGTAATTCCTAAATAAGCCATCCATTCCGGTGTCGACTCCCTAGAGAGTGACATCACCAATACAGGCAATTTGCTCCGCCTCCTCACCAACATCGTCCTCCTACATGTCGACACACACGTACCGACACACAGCACACACACAGGGAATGCTCTGATAGAGGAAAGGACCCCACTAGCCCTTTGGGGAGACAGAGGGAGAGTTTGCCAGCACACACCAAAAACGCTATAATTATACAGGGACAACCCCTTATACAAGTGTTTTCCCTTATAGCATTTTCACATATGTAATCATATCGCCAAATAAGTGCCCCCCCTCTCTGTTTTAACCCTGTTTCTGTAGTGCAGTGCAGGGGAGAGCCTGGGAGCCTTCCTCACAGCAGAGCTGAGCAGGAAAATGGCGCCGTGTGCTGAGGAGAATAGGCCCCGCCCCCTAAAACGGCGGGCTCTTCTCCCGGAGTTTGTGAGATCTGGCAGGGGTTAAATACATCCATATAGCCTCAAGGGCTATATGTGATGTATTTTAGCCATAAAAAAGGTATAATACATTGCTGCCCAGGGCGCCCCCCCCAGCGCCCTGCACCCTCAGTGACCGCTGGTATGAAGTGTGCTGACAACAATGGCGCACAGCTGCAGTGCTGTGCGCTACCTTATGAAGACTGAAAGTCTTCTGCCGCCTGTTTCTGGACCTCTGGACCTCTTCAACTTCGGCATCTGCAAGGGGGGTCGGCGGCACGGCTCCGGGACGAACCCCAGGGTGAGACCTGTGTTCCGACTCCCTCTGGAGCTAATGGTGTCCAGTAGCCTAAGAAGCAAATCCATCCTGCACGCAGGTGAGTTTACTTCTCTCCCCTAAGTCCCTCGTAGCAGTGAGCCTGTTGCCAGCAGGACTCACTGAAAATAAAAAACCTAACTTAAACTTTTATTCTAAGCAGCTCAGGAGAGCCACCTAGATTGCACCCTTCTCGGCCGGGCACAAAAATCTAACTGAGGCTTGGAGGAGGGTCATAGGGGGAGGAGCCAGTGCACACCACCTGATCCTAAAGCTTTTATTATTGTGCCCTGTCTCCTGCGGAGCCGCTAAACCCCATGGTCCTGACGGAGTCCCCAGCATCCACTTAGGACGTTAGAGAAAATAACTTAATAGATATATATATTGTAACCCTCCCTTATATTATCATGTATGTATATATACATATACCCATATATGTAGATATATATTATATATAGATATCTACATATATACAAGTTACCTTTGACTTAAGTGTGCCTCCACCCAGACTATATATTTATTAAGGCTTGCCTGGGTAAGCCTCCCTCAATCCCAGTGTATGTGTGTTTTTTTTCTTTATTTAAATCACAGATTACCAATAAATTTACCTCCTTTCTCTTCCAGGAATCATGGATCAACTCCAGCTCACAGATGCAGGTGGTAAGTATAATAAGTATAATTTATAATAACAACATATCGCTATCATGCATTAATGACTTATGTGCCAATGAAGAAATATCATCTATATACAACATTTCCCGAATACATATACATAAATTGGTTGCATGCAATACTAAAACAAGTAACAACCGTATATCTTTTTCCAAAATGGTAAAAATTGAGTTACCCGGGTACTCTTATATCTGTTGTGCACAGTTACCATTGGGGCCCATAAGTTTACAATCTAGATATGCATAACATTACTATGTGATATCCAAGGTGCAGTTGCTGTAAGATCCTGGCTGTGTTAGTCCTCTTTATGAATGGGGAAAGGAATCCTTCCTCTATTCTTTAGTAGTTTTAATCCTAAATCCCTATCTATGTTGATTCTTTTAAATTTAATTTTCCCTTCGTTCTTTTTTTTTTTTTTAAATAACGTTTTATTGATTATATAAGCATATAAACAGACAAATACAGCGTTGTAAACAATAGAAGGCAAATAATATTATCATGGGGCATTATAGTCATGAGGAAGGGGCGCTCAAGAGACATATCAATTAGTAGTTATCACACTCGTCTCCATGTAGACAGATTACCTAGATTGTTACAACTATCCATTAGAGTAAAGAGAGGGGGAGTATGAAAACCAGGGTACATAAAGAGAGGTCACAGGGTAGAGAAGAGAGTATAATAAAAGAAAGGGATTGTAGATAACCAGGGGAGGGAAAAGAAAGAGGGAGAGGTCGGCCAGTCTGAGCTATACATAGCATTAATTTAGTGGTGTGAGTAAAGTCTAGCTTAAATATTAAATATTCAGTATCATAGATTAAGTAGTAGACACCAAGCATCGAATGTTAAATGGTTGTCAATGGCGGTTCAGCATTGAAGTGCAGAGTCCAGGGTGTCCATGTCTCAGTAAAGGAGACTGGGGAGTCTCGGAGGGAAGCAGTAATTCGCTCTAGCTTATAAGTAAGCCAAATTGCGTTAATAGTAGCGGTCAAAGTGGGAGGTGTCACAGACTTCCAATTAGACGCTATTTGACACTTAGCCGTATTCAAGATATGTTTAATTAAGGCTTGTTGGTGGCGTGAGGTGTTAGGGACGGGGCGGGAAAGTAGTGAGTAAAGGGGCGAGGGAGGGATGATTAAGTGCGTAACTTCTAAAACCAATTTATGAATTTGTCTCCAATATTGGCGGATCATTGGACAAGACCACCAAACATGCAACAGGGTCCCCCTACATCCACACAGTCTCCAGCACTCATCCGAGCACGTGGGATAAATAGAGTGTAGTCTAGTAGGAACTAGATACCAGCGGTAATACAATTTATATGAATTTTCAGCTATACGGACTGAGATAGAACTTTTGGTAATTTCCCGTCTAATATCCTCCCATTCCTCCACTGTTAAGATCTCTCCCACCTCCCTCTCCCAAGCCAGTTCGTGATTCTCCTTGGGGGGGACATTGTGTGTCAGTAGCACCCGATAAATGCGCGAAAGGAGTCCCTTCGTTGAACGAGAACCGCAACACCATATTTCCAGAGGGGTAGCTATAATAGGGTGGGTGGGTTTAGGGAGTGTTCCGTAAAAGTGTCTGATTTGTAAGAATTGATAGAATACCGAATGGGGAAGGGAGTAGCGGGATTGTAGATTTGCAAAAGATGGGAATGAGGAAATAGGAGCAACGTCCTGTAGGAAGAGAATATTTTGCGCGGTCCAATGGTGAAATGCAGGGTGGTTATTGCCTGGCGGGAATTGTGCATTGTTCCATAGAGGAGTTAAATAAGGGTTGTGAGAACGGAGTTGATAGAAGCGAGTACAAAAATCCCATATTGACAAGGAAAAGCGCACTGTCGGCAAGAGAAGGTTAGAGGTGGGCTGGGAGCGGGATGGGCACCATAGTAGGGTCGAAGGTGAGAACATATGGAGGGAATGCGCCTCAAGTAAAGTCCACGTTCTCTGTGTCGGGGGTGAGTGCCAGAGAACACAAGAAGCCAAATGTGTGGCTCGGTAGTATCGAATGAGGTCTGGTACTCCTAGACCGCCCTCCGAGCGGTGTTGTTGAAGCAGCCGTATTTTAACTCTGGGTTTCTTCCCAGCCCAGATGAAGCTAGATATATCTCGCTGAAGATTCTTCAATATTTTGACTGGCATGTGAATAGGTAGGGTTTGCCATAGGTACAATATCCTTGGCAGCAAGTTCATCTTGACTGCCGCGATGCGGCCAAACCAGGAAATAAATAATTTTTCCATGTGGTGAGATCTGCTTTAAGTGAGGATATCAACCGTGGGAAATTAGCGGCATATAACGATGAATAGGATTTGGTTAGATAAATGCCTAGATATTTAAGTTTAGCATTTTGCCATTTAAAGGAATAGGAGGAGCGTAAAAGACTGAGATCCTGTGGAGTGATATGTAGGTCTAGAACCTCTGTTTTGTCGGCATTTAGTTTATAGTTTGAGATGGCGCTATATGTGTGGATCTCCTCAAAAAGGTGTTGTAGGGATGTGTGCGGGTCGGTCAGAGTCAAAATGACATCATCTGCATATAGTGCGATTTTATATTCATGGTTGTCCACTAAAATACCTGAGATATTGGAGTTCAATCGGATTTTCGCCGCCAGCGGTTCCATTACTAGGGCAAAAAGTAGGGGGGAAAGTGGGCATCCCTGTCGGGTGCCATTTCTAATAGTGAGTGGAGGGGAGGAAAGGCCATTAACCAGGATAGACGCGGTAGGGTTAACATAAAGCGAGGTGATGGCATTATAAAATGGACCTTGAATTCCTACAGCCCGTAAGGCTTGCTGTATGAAGGGCCAGGCTACCCTATCAAAGGCCTTTTCCGCATCAAGAGCCACCACCAAAGTTGGGGTGGAGTCCCGATGGGAGAGGTGAATGAGATCTATAAGACGCCGAGTGTTATCAGCAGCCTGACAATTGGGGATAAAGCCCACTTGGTCTGGCTGGATCAGTGTGGGAAGATGAGGGGCGAGTCGATTAGCCAGGATCTTAGCGAATAGCTTTAAATCTGTGTTTAATAATGAGATAGGCCTATAGTTTTTCATTTCCATAGGATCCCGATCAGGCTTGGCAATAACGATGATATTGGCTCTGGTGGTAGCTGCATCGAGAGAACTCCCCTCCATTAATGAGTTGAATAGTGAATGTAACATAGGAAGAATGGCTTGGGAAATTTTTTTATAATATATGGCAGTATATCCATCAGGACCTGGTGCGGAAGAGCGGCGAAGCTGTCCAATTGTGATAAGGATTTCCTCATGAGTAATGGGATCGTTAAGTATCTTAAGATCCGCTGTAGATAGTTTCGGTAAGTGACAAGAGGTAAGATATTGTTGTATAGTTGATATATGGTGTGGATCGGTAGTGGCCTCGGAGGGGAGGTTATAGAGGGAAGTAAAATAATCCTGGAAGAGGGAAGCCATCACCTTAGGGTCACACGTTGTGGATCCGTCAGGACATCTCAAAGCCAATATTCGATTGAGAGTGCGTTTCTCGCGCAGTCGGCGGGCTAATAAAGTATCTGCCTTGTTCGACTTTTCGTAGAACTTTTGGCGGATCCACAAAAGGGACTTGATCGTTTTCTTTGTGAGGATTTGGGACAATTGCCCTTTCAGGGCAAGTATCTTTAGATATAATTTGCGTTTGGGGAACCGCTGATGGCGAAGAGTCAGGGAGGTTAATTCAGCCTCTAGGTCCGCAATCCGTTTAGACTCAATCTTCCTCTGGGTAGACGTAAGGCTAATGAGGAGACCCCGTAATGTCACCTTATGTGCTTCCCATAGTATTGCTGACGATATGTCGGGGGAGACGTTGTCAGCTAGGAAGTGATGAATCGCATCTTCTATTTGAGACACATTAGCGGATTTAAGGAGCAGGGACTCATTAAGGCGCCACTTGCGGGAAGTCGAAGGTTTATGAGAGCAAGTAAAATCAAATAGTATCGCATAATGGTCGGACCAGGTGATCGGAACCACCTGAGCGCCCAAAAGGGTTTGAGTGGAGTCCCTATCTACAAAAACGTAGTCGATACGAGTGTATATATCGTGCTGTGGGGAATAGTGTGTGTAGCCCTTAGCGGACGGATAGAGCGTTTTCCAAGCATCATATAAATTGTGTGCAGTGACGCAGGACTGTAGGAGTCTAGACAGTTTCGTATGGGGAGAGGGCCCAGCGCCTGGGCGGGATCTGTCAACATGGGGATCCATTGTAGCATTACAGTCACCGGCCACAATAACCCAGGGATTTGAGAATGTAGAAAGGTGGTCAGAGAACGTTTTAACGAAGGAACCCTGCTGCATGTTTGGAGCGTAAACCGATGCCAAAGTAATGGGAGTTTGCTTAAGGGAGCCGGAGAGAATCACAAATCTGCCATGGTCATCGAGAACTGTGTCCTGGACAACCAGGGGTAGGTCACGATGGACCAGGATGGCAGTGCCTCTGCGTTTAGCTGACATTGTGGAATAAAATGCATGAGGATACGTTTGGAGCTTAGTGAGGGGTGGGGGGCCTTAAAATGGGTCTCCTGCAAGAATATGATATCCGCTTTTTGTCTGGCAAAAAACTGAAACGCCATGGAGCGCTTGGTCGGGGAATTAAGGCCATTGACGTTAATGGATAAGACTTTTAAAGTCATGGGGGTTGAAAGACAATATAGCTCAATAGAAAAGATAGCCCTTGACTTGGTCGACCATGGGGCATTAAAGAGGGAAAGGAGAGGCAATAGAAGCAGGTAAGGAAGATCGTGAATACGAACTTAAGGGATAGACCCTTTCCTAGAAACGGGTTGGGTCTAAGAATGAAGGGGCGGACGCCAAGCGGGCAGCCCCTTCGGAGCGTGGGGACGCGCCATGAATAACACATAACAAGGAAGATGAGGAACATATAAAAGAGTGAAAGAAAAAGGAAGAGGTACATTCTGCGAGCCAGGTTAAGGGGAGCGGGAAAATCAGATCAGGGAGTAAAGAGGGGTAAGAAGAGAAAGAAAGACATCGCTGTCAGTATTTATGTTAACAATAACAGTATCTTCCTATGTAGATTTAACCAAGGAATCTTAAAAATAACATCAATGTAGCATATAACATTGCCCTGATGAATCAATGGTGGTATATAACAACAATAGTAGCCATAATCGTCACGTCCAGAGTCGGTGCCCGAGTGGCCCCCCAGGATTAAGCGGCAGATTAGCCTTACCAGTTCAAGGCTCGAGACCAACACTGGAAAGAGGGCCCACCCAGAACCGACATGCAGGAGGCACAGACTGTGGAGGGGGCTAAGTCCTGGAAGATCTGCAGTTGGGCTCCAGAGTAGAGAATTGTTTGATGTTCCCGGGCCGCCATCATAAATTTCTCTTTCGTTTTGTAATAATGGAACCGCAGGATGACATCTCTTGGGGGTTGGGTAGGTGGAGGATGTGGGCGTAGGGCTCGATGTGCTCTATCGAGAAGGAGGAAATCTTTAGGGACCTCGGGTATCGTGGTCTGCAGTAGGCCCTCCAGAAAAGTCGGGAGGCCCTCCATAGAAACGCTCTCCGGTATATTGCGGATCCGGACATTATTCCGGCGATTCCGGTTGTCCATATCCTCCAGATGGTCCTCCTGTTGGGCCATATACGCTCGAATCTCCGATAGCTCCTGTTCGACCACTACTTGATATTGGCAGACCTCATCCACTTTACGTTCCAGGGAATCTGTGCGAGAGCCAAGATCAGCGAGTTCAGTTCTGAATTCAGCTAGGACTGATCTCATTTCCGTTTGAATGGTCTTGGTGACGATTGCAATTACATCTTGGGTCGTGAGACCAAGCTTCGGAGAAGGAGCATCTTCGGCATCTGACATGGGGTCTACGGTGGGGGAGCCACGAGATGTAACTCCTGCTTTTTCCCATGCCCGGAGAATACTAGGCTTAGCTTGAGCAGGGGTTTTGCGGTTCTTCTGTGACATAGTGGAGTGAGAAGGATAAACGGGTGACCACTGATAATATCGGCTTAGCGGAGCTGATGTCACAATTGTGAGATGGGCGGAGTCGACTCCCAGAGACTTTATAGGTAGTGTGGCCGGAGAGACCAACCAGCCACACGTGTAATGGCGGCTGCGGCACTGAAGGGGTTAACCCCTAGTGCCCGGTGCCCTTAACAGGACAATGGGCGCTTGGTGCCACTTTAAAACTGTGCACTGGTGCTAAGCGCCATCTTTAAATGTAGTGTGGGTGCTAAGCACCGGGTATTTAAAAATATATTTAATACTGTGTTTTCACCAATGTTATATTTAAGGCAATAGGCACAGTTGTAAGATTGCACATTTACATTGCAGCAAATGCCAGCACTTAGAAGGAATGTGTAAGCTGTGTTGGTTTTAAAATGCATTTACGTTTGAGTACAAATGGCTTGGAAGCTTCTCACCTAGGAATTGAGATGCTGATGACCCTGGCACCTGGAAATGGGTGTATGGACAAACCATTTCTTTGAGATTGAGATGTGTCTCTGTGTAACTTTATAGACACATGCAGGTGAAAGGATTTGTTGCTGTCTTCTCTGAATATTGTGTGAACTGGGTTTGCATGGAGATGTTAGAGGAGACAGGAACATGTTAATCAGATTGTGTTTCACAAATGCAAACTAGTGGGTTTCATTCAACAACAGTTTGATGTAACATTTCTTAGGCTGCATTATGTGTGATGCAGATTATGTTTAATTTACAGTATAAGAACGTTGTCTATGTGTGAGAGGGTGAATGCAATTGAAATGCAAGTTACATTTACATTTGTGAAAGAGACAGGAAGATGATAATCAGATTGTGTTTGGGATAGCACACTGGTTTGGTTATATATATGAAGAGGAGCAGGAATGTGCGTTATCTAATTCTTAACTTTTGAAATGTAAACTTGTATTTCTTTATATTTTCTGCGATAACCTGATTGGTTGGAGAAGACAGGGAGGGCTAACCCCCCTGTGATACTGTGTGGAAAATTGACATAAAAAGGAGACCTGCGTGCCTCCAGATTTGTAGTTGTAACATCTTATTCTGCTGAAAACATCTGATTGTATGCTGTTGCCCCTAGCAATAGGGAGGAGCCTTTTTAAAGGTTATTGAGCAATAAACATCCTTGCCTCAAGAAGACTGCTTCATCTTGTGACCAACAGGGTTAGGCCAAACCTAGCCCCGTCCTCCGGCTGTCCAGGGAAGTACCTAGCGTCTCCAAGTTCCGCCCTCCGCCAGCTACCGGTAGAGGCCTAGCAAGTGGCTAGTGGGGATTCATCAACACCACACAGGTGTGGTAAGGCAGTGCGTCGGCACATACAGAGCAGAACCGTGGTTCCAAACGCCACGGCAGGTTAGGAGTTTGGTGGTGGCAGCAAAAACCCGCCCACAACGCAGTGGGTGGAGTCAGTAACAGGCGGTTACTGACGGTAAGCGGGAATCCCCTATGTGGTCAGGCCTCGTGTGACTTGACCTTCCAGTCTGTGCGCAGTCAACGGGACGCGAAACAGGCAAGTGCTTTCGTACGGTACCGTCCTGTCACAGGTATTATTAACAATGAGACCCGTATCACAACCTGGCCGCAGAATGATTTAACATAGAGCAGGCATTACATGATCCTCACATCGTAATAGGCGAGATAAGTAGTAATCAAGTGTGGGACAAAGCCAGTATTGCAGAATAAGGTAGGTAGCCCCCGCCCATGTCGATCATGGCAGCCAGGTGATGGGGGGGGGGGGGGAGCACACTAGCACGGTCACGGACCAGCCAGTGACCGGTCGCAGTGCAGCAGGACTGGAGGAAATGATG
Source organism: Pseudophryne corroboree (assembly GCF_028390025.1). Lineage (NCBI taxonomy): Eukaryota > Metazoa > Chordata > Amphibia > Anura > Myobatrachidae > Pseudophryne > Pseudophryne corroboree. The sequence goes on from NC_086446.1 coordinate 451,664,918, forward strand.
CGTGTTTTATCTGGTTGTTGGCACGGTGTGGGAGGGTGCCGATCTAGTCGTCTGAGCCCTGAGGGGGGGGGGAAAGGGTGAATCGAGTCACCGCTCTGTGTAGCCTGGATGAGCTCTGTGGCTTATGTGGTCATTGAGCCCGAAGGCATGTGGGCATTTATGTTGTCTGACAGCAGGCAGCGAGGGTCACGATGTTGTCCGTAACCAGGATGCCCCCGTGATCACTGCAGGGCAGTAGGTAGATAGCGGCCGGCAGCAGGTGCAGCGACCGGGGCTCGAAGATACCGGGCTCAGCGACAGGAGGATCCGACTGCCTCAGTGGCAAGGGGACTAGCAGTCAAGGGGAGGGGGTCAGCATCTCACCCAACCGAAGCCCCGTCGTCACCCGAGCACCACCACTGGAAGCGAGATGATCGCCACTTCGTCCCCGCCTTGGTGGGCCGCTTCTCCCGCTCTGTGTCCTGCACTCCGTGGGGTTCTAGCGCAGCAGGCAGGGGGCTATAGGAGGTATCAGATTGGCCACCAGACGCCCCCCAGGGATCCAAAAGAGCTCCGTGGGGTCAGCTGCACGGCTCCGGACTTCCCGCCCGGCCACGCCCCCAGCTCCAGGTCCCGGCTTCACATCGAGGGGAAGGCCGCAATCGGCAGGAGGACTGATAAGCGCTCCCCGATTCCGCGGGACCCCCTCAGCGATTGTAAACGAGGGGGAGAGATGTGAGGACCCTTTTAGTGAAGCTCCCTTCTCCGGGAGTATTATCAGTGTGGTTGTGCAGGGAGGCAAGATGGCCGCCGCCGGGGGTTACTCACGGCCCGTGGAGATGATGCGGAGTCCTCTACTCCTAGCCGCCAGCCCAGTCGCCAGCCAGCACGGCGGATCGAGGCAGTGGGTCTCAGACAGCGGTCCGGTCAGTGCGGGAGGGGTGAGGGCGGGGATATCCGGCACCCGCTCGTAGCTTCGTTCTCGATCTCGGAGGTGGTTCAGAAATTGAGGGCCCGGATTCACATGCGGGGGAGGGCCGCAATCCGCAAAGACAGCCGGAGTTGTCTTCCGACTCCGCAGCTCGCACCCCCAGAGCAGGAACACAAGGAGAGGGGCTGAAGGGCACAAACAGGTAGATTCAAGGCACAGAACGGGGATTTATAGGGCTTTCTGCAAACTTGCAGGCTGGAGCCCATGTAAAGTGCAGCTTCCTCTATTGCCAGCCAGGCCACGCCCCCCTCCCTTCGTTCTTTCTTCTGTAGAAGCATCACTTTTACTCCATTAGTTAGGATTTATGTGCTACAATAGGCATACATGTCCAGTAACCAAGTATCCTTCTAGTTTGTTAGTGTTACTTAACACATTGTTACAGAAGTTTCTTTTCCAACTAACAAATTATCTTCCTGTGGCTGGTGACTAGTGTACTACTATCTGGTTAAAGTTTCAATGTTTTTCTTCTAAAATGTCTCAGTAAAGGATACACTAGTACCTTCAGCCTGGGTAAATTAGAACAGTCCCTCAACAATGTGGTAGATGAAATATATATAAACGCATCTCGGCTTTTAATCTTATTAGTTGGATGTCACCATTACTCAGAATGATATGTGGCTTTACAGAAGTAAATATAGCATTAATCAGAGGGGTTTGTCCTTAATTAAAGTTTATTCTGAGTATCACTGAAGAAAAGCAGTACCTCCGCTAATGTACTCTCATGTTTGACTTCCTCTGATATATATATATATATATATATATACACAGTTCACAGCAGCATTGCCTGTTCTACCACTAGAGGAGCGGAGAGTGTTTATTACTGTCACGTTGAAATAGCTGTATAATATAATATTACAGCCAATGGGACATCAATTGAAGGTGTAGTTGAAGATAACTTGCCTCAAGATTAAATAAGGTATACAGTCACTGCCATTTAATTACTGCTCCTTAATTATTTATACACCCTAAGGTGGATACTTATATCTCCTGCTGCTTGTGTTATAGCTGTTATAAATTGAGCCTTTGCAGAGAATTTTACCCTTACAGAGCTACCTTATGCAATATACTGGATTGTATGGCATGGGTACTCTGTGTCTTAGGGTGTGGAGATGCAGAATTAAATAGGCACTTACGCTCCTCTGAAGAGCAAGCTGCTGGCACTCCCCCGACTCCTCCCTTTAGCTTCTGGAGGCTGGAATCCGCTGGTTTATTATCGCTGATAATGGATACGGCCCCAGTTACCAAGGAAGCCTTCTGACTGCTTCCGTTGTCTCTGCCGTTACCATGGGGACCCGCCGGCTTCTCTCACCGCACTTGGCTGTCGCCGCTCCCAGGGACCTGGAGCAAGCGCCTCTCCCTTCTTCAAGCGACGGCTACTTACAGCGGGAGGTCCACCGACCTCCGGCAGCACCAGCGCCACGGGTAAGCGTCCCGTTTAGCTCGCCCAGCGTGGGTAGTACTACTTGGTCCCAGCAGCGCTGCTGTATGTTCGCTGCCAACAGCTCTTTGTCAGCAGCACACAGGAGCCAAGTGCACACACTAGCCAGGGGATCTGCAGTCTGCTCTTTGACTGCGGAGAGCTCTATTTATACTCCTCCAGACCCCGGCTCGTGCATCTCCCTTTCCCGCCTAAGCCGCGCGCTACTCCCCCCCTGTCAGTAGCTAATATAGCGCTCGCGGGGCGCTCGCGATCCCTCCAGAATTTTCTGTCAGAGCTGTCAGTGCCTCACACAATGGTCACTGACAGCTGTCACTGAGCCCACACAGCTCCCCCTCTTTCCGCCCCCATTCTGTTTCACCATAAGACACAAGTTAAGCACCCCTGCACCTATCTCACATCAACTATACAATTATAAATATTTATTTCATAAAATCTACTTGCAAACCTACATATACTCATATCTTATACATATATACTGTATATATATATATACCATTAAATTATATCCATATATATATATATATATATATACACACACATTCTTACGGTAACCATGTATATATTACATATTATAATTATAATTCATTTCTAATTAATTAATCTACTAATGGTGTGAACTTTCATATTATTAATTTTAAATGAAGTAAATATATATATATATGCACACATATATACTCATCCCAAACTATCCACTAGTTCATGGCTAAAAACAATAACCATAATCTATGTTACAATATATATACATATAAATATATATATAGATAGATAGATAGATAGATAGATATATCTACAGCAGATAGTCAGAGATAGATATACAGTAGGTGGGTACAATAGGTAGATAGAAAGATAATTTTGCCACACATGCCAGGGGCTGCCCACACTACGACCTAGGTATGCCCAGCAATGTTGCCCATCAAGCCAGAGAGCAAGCCTTACCCTGGGGATGCCCCTGACCCTGCCATAAAAGGGGGCACAAGTGGCTGGATATGCCAATAACACACACAGGGAGTATGGCATTATGGTACCCGCACAGTAACCTTGCTGCGGGTAAGAATTACATGGCGGGACCGGCGGCAGGGGCTCACCTTTCTGCTTGGAGAACGCAGTGACAGGGAGAGGAAGATGTAGAGACAGAAGGCGAGCAGCGTCAGGAAAGTGGAATTGCAGAGCCTCATCTCCTCCTCCTCCTTCTCAGTCTGGGTGGCGGAGGCGGCTGCATGTCTAGGGGTCGGAAGGTATCCGGTGTACCCGACTCTCTGTGGTGGGTGGAGCACAGCTCCTGGGAGCAGGAACTAAAGGAGACATCACCGGTCGCGGCCTTGGGAACCCAGCACCAGGCATGCAGAGAAGCTGGGCAGCTCACGAGGGAGGGAGGGGGGATCACGTGCTTGTGAGGAGGGACTGTCAGCGAGCACAGCAGTGCCGCTACCAATTACAGTGCGCCGCTGCGGTTTCTGAGTTTCTGAGTCCCCTTCCCTCCTCCTCCTCCCCTGCTTCTGTAGCTGCATCTGCGCTCCTCTGAGTCCTCGCTCCAGTGGCAGCACACAGCAGTAGGCGCCTTGTAATGAGTCAGTCTGACTCATTATAATGCCACAGACTTTGGGCCCCTTGATAGCGCTGGGCCCTGGTGCAATGCACCGGCTGCAGTGACAGGGCTGGATACAGGAGAGGGACTGGGTACAGCAGCAGGGGCTGGGTACAGGGGCTGACACACAGGGCTGAGTACAGGAGAGGGGGCTGAAACACAGGGCTGAGTACAGGAGAAGGGGCTGGCACACAAACAGGGCTGTGTACAGGAGAGGGGCCGAGTACAGTAGCAGGGGCTTAAACACATGGCTGGGTACAGGAGAGGGACTGGGTATAGGGGCTGACACAGAGGGCTGAGTACAAGAGAGGGGGGTGGGTACAGGAGAGGGGCCGAGTACAGCAGCAGGGGCTGGCACACAGGATTGGGTACAGAAGAGGGGATGGGTGCAACACGCCTTCCCCCCCTGGTAGGGGAGAACAGATTGTACCTCTTTGCTGTATCCCATATTTATTTCTTTGGCCTGTGTCCAGCAGCAATCACTCAGCCTCAGGCAGGAAGTTAAAGTAATCACACATGACGCTTCCTGTGTAGCCTGAGGCATACTTGCCTACCTGACCCTCTCCGTGAGGGAGAAAATGCTCTGTTCCTGGACTTTCCTAGTAATGTATGATTGCCATCACCTGTGGTGAAACACCTTTCTTATCAATTAACTAGCTCACCACAGGTGATGGCAATCATACATTACCAGAAAAGTCCAGGAACAGAGCATTTTCTCCCTCATGGGGAGGGTCAGGTAGGCAAGTATGGCCTGAGGCTGAGCAGAGGTTGTGCTGTCAGTGCTGCAGGTGGCCACTAGGTGGCTCTGCCGGTTATCGGCAGCAAAATAAAAAAAAAATAACAGGAAAAAAAAAGAGACACAGAGCCGGAGGCCGGTCCCACAGTAGTGTCGGCCTCCCGGGAATCACTTTATTACCAGCACAGGCAGCTTACAGCTTCATACACCAGGCTTCCAATTCAGGTTATCAGGCAGTTCTCAAAACAGCATATAGTTACAGCAGTACCGGATCATATCAGCATAGTTCTTAACAGCACATACCCATACCCCCTTCTAGATGCTAATCACCAGAGGCGTCACTAGGGTTGGTGTCACCCGGTGTGGTAACTCATGGTGTCACCCCCCATGGACCTCCTCTCGTATCGCACCACATGGAATCCTTAGTAATGTCATAATTCCTGTATATCACTGAATGCAATGGCAATAGTAGTGACATAAACAGCTGAACATTATACCTTTAAATTACAATATCATATGCACAGCCTAAATGTAATAACATTTACATAAGAGTTATGCAAATTACACACAACGCCTAAATTATTAGACTTGACAGTTTCATGACTTGCTGGCCACAAACTTAGACTTTGTCTATGCCCGATTTTGACTATGCGATTTTCCTTGAACTACCCCAGAGTCCAGAAGCACCGATATTGTCTATTCACACGGTGCGATTTTGGCTATCTGTGATTTTGACTATGGCATACTTTGAACTAGATAGTCAAGATTGCCTTGCCTGCACAGTCTATTTTTTCTTGATGCCGCGCATCAGTATCGCAAGCTGTGTACACATGCGATTTGCATAAACTTTCCATACTATTTTGACTATATAGTCAAAATCGTAAGGTTACATCGCACCGTGTGTATGCACCTAAAAACTGGTTTGTAATGCAATGAGGTATTCATGTGTTACCCAAGATTCTGAATATGGCATAGAGCTAAAGACATCAAAAGAAACTCTCATGAACAGCATACCAAACCTTTTAAATTCACTTCTCCCAGATCATATTTTGTAGAAAATTTGCAACCTCTCGCTGCGAGTATTGCGATTTGGCATTTTTAATTGGATATCCCAGGTTTGGTATGATATACCGACAGTCGGGATGCCGGGCGTCAGTATAACGACAACAGCATCCTGGCCGTCAGTATGCCGACAGGGTGGCGAGCGCAAAGAGTCCCCTTTTGGGCTTGCTGCGCTAGCCATGCTGCAGGCTTGGTGGCTCGCTGCACTCACCACAGGTTACATTCCCACTCTGTGGGTGTCATGGACACCCACAATTGGGAATAGCCCATGGGGGTAATTCCAAGTTGATCGCAGCAGGATTTTTGATAGCAATTGGGCAAAACCATGTGCACTGCAGGGGAGGCAGATATAACATGTGCAGAGAGAGTTACATTTGGGTGGGGTGTGTTCAATCTGCAATCTAATTTGCAGTGTATAAATAAAGCAGCCAGTATTTACCCTGCACAGAAACAATATAACCCACCAAAATCTAACTCACTCTGCACATGTTATATCTGCCCCCCCTGCAGTGCACATGGTTTTGCCCAATTGCTATCAAAAATCCTGCTGCGATCAACTTGGAATTACCCCCCATGTTAGCCGGGATCCCGACTAACTGCATCCCGATATCCCATTTCTTAGATATGCACATTCATGCGAAGTCTGTTTCATGACAAAAAAAAAAAAAACACATTTGCAGACTCGCACTTAGGCCAGTATTCAATTACCTGTGAAGAAACATCAGAAGCTAAAAACTCCAATGTTTCTTTGATATATTTTTTTCAGGCTATCCAATTAGGTCATTGAAAAAATAAGAATTTACTTACCGATAATTCTATTTCTCGGAGTCCGTAGTGGATGCTGGGGTTCCTGAAAGGACCATGGGGAATAGCGGCTCCGCAGGAGACAGGGCACAAAAAGTAAAGCTTTCCGATCAGGTGGTGTGCACTGGCTCCTCCCCCTATGACCCCCCTCCAAGCCTCAGTTAGGTACTGTGCCCGGACGAGCGTACACAATAAGGGAGGAATTTTGAATCCCGGGTAAGACTCATACCAGCCACACCAATCACACCGTACAACTTGTGATCAAACCCAGTTAACAGTATGATAACAGAGGAGCCTCTGAAAGATGGCTTCCTAAACAATAACCCGAATTAGTTAACAATAACTATGTACAATTATTGCAGATAATCCGCACTTGGGATGGGCGCCCAGCATCCACTACGGACTCCGAGAAATAGAATTATCGGTAAGTAAATTCTTATTTTCTCTATCGTCCTAGTGGATGCTGGGGTTCCTGAAAGGACCATGGGGATTATACCAAAGCTCCCAAACGGGCGGGAGAGTGCGGATGACTCTGCAGCACCGAATGAGAGAACTCCAGGTCCTCCTTAGCCAGAGTATCAAATTTGTAAAATTTTACAAACGTGTTCTCCCCTGACCACGTAGCTGCTCGGCAAAGTTGTAATGCCGAGACCCCTCGGGCAGCCGCCCAAGATGAGCCCACCTTCCTTGTGGAGTGGGCCTTTACAGATTTAGGCTGTGGCAGGCCTGCCACAGAATGTGCAAGTTGGATTGTGCTACAGATCCAACGAGCAATCGTCTGCTTAGACGCAGGAGCACCCATCTTGTTGGGTGCATACAATATAAACAACGAGTCAGATTTTCTGACTCCAGCTGACCTTGCAATATATATTTTTAATGCTCTGACAACGTCCAGTAACTTGGAGTCCTCCAAGTCACTTGTAGCCGCAGGCACTACAATAGGCTGGTTCAGATGAAATGCTGACACCACCTTAGGGAGAAAATGCGGACGAGTCCGCAGTTCTGCCCTGTCCGAATGGAAAATCAGATATGGGCTTTTGTAAGATAAAGCTGCCAGTTCTGACACTCTCCTGGCCGAAGCCAGGGCTAGTAACATGGTCACTTTCCATGTGAGATATTTTAAATCCACCTTTTTTAGTGGTTCAAACCAATGAGATTTTAGAAATTCCAAAACCACATTGAGATCCCACAGTGCCACTGGAGGCACCACAGGAGGCTGTATATGCAGCACTCCCTTAACAAGAGTCTGGACTTCAGGAACTGAAGCCAATTCTTTTTGAAAGAAAATCGACAGGGCCGAAATTTGAACCTTAATAGATCCCAATTTGAGACCCATAGACAATCCTGATTGCAGGAAATGTAGGAATCGACCCAGTTGAAATTCCTCCGTTGGAGCACTCCGATCCTCGCACCACGCAACATATCTTCGCCAAATGCGGTGATAGTGTTGCACGGTTACTTCCTTCCTTGCTTTAATCAAAGTAGGAATGACTTCTTCCGGCATGCCTTTTTCCTTTAGGATCCGGCGTTCAACCGCCATGCCGTCAAACGCAGCCGCGGTAAGTCTTGAAACAGACAGGGACCCTGCTGAAGCAAGTCCCTCCTTAGAGGTAGAGGCCACGGATCTTCCGTGATCATCTCTTGAAGTTCCGGGTACCAAGTCCTTCTTGGCCAATCCGGAACCACTAGTATCGTTCTTACGCCTCTTTGCCGTATAATTCTCAATACTTTTGGTATGAGAGGCAGAGGAGGAAACACATACACCGACTGGTACACCCAAGGCGTTACCAGCGCGTCCACAGCTATTGCCTGCGGATCTCTTGACCTGGCGCAATACCTGTCCAGTTTTTTGTTGAGGCGAGACGCCATCATGTCCACCATTGGTCTTTCCCAACGGGTTACCAGCATGTGGAAGACTTCCGGATGAAGTCCCCACTCTCCCGGGTGAAGGTCGTGTCTGCTGAGGAAGTCTGCTTCCCAGTTGTCCACTCCCGGGATGAACACTGCTGACAGTGCTATCACATGATTCTCTGCCCAGCGAAGAATCCTTGCAGCTTCTGCCATTGCACTCCTGCTTCTTGTGCCGCCCTGTCTGTTTACATGGGCGACTGCCGTGATGTTGTCCGACTGGATCAACACCGGTTTTCCTTGAAGCAGAGGTTCTGCCTGGCTTAGAGCATTGTAGATTGCTCTTAGTTCCAGAATGTTTATGTGAAGAGACGTTTCCAGGCTCGTCCACACTCCCTGGAAGTTTCTTCCTTGTGTGACTGCTCCCCAGCCTCTCAGGCTGGCGTCCGTGGTCACCAGGATCCAATCCTGTATGCCGAATCTGCGGCCCTCCAATAGATGAGCACTCTGCAACCACCACAGAAGAGATACCCTTGTCCTTGGAGACAGGGTTATCCGCTGGTGCATCTGAAGATGCGACCCTGACCATTTGTCCAACAGATCCCTCTGGAAAATTCGTGCATGGAATCTGCCGAATGGAATTGCTTCGTAAGAAGCCACCATTTTTCCCAGGACTCTTGTGCATTGATGTACAGACACCTTTCCTGGTTTTAGGAGGTTCCTGACAAGCTCGGATAACTCCTTGGCTTTTTCCTCCGGGAGAAAAACCTTTTTCTGAACCGTGTCCAGAATCATCCCTAGGAACAGCAGACGAGTTGTCGGCATTAACTGGGATTTTGGAATATTCAGAATCCAGCCGTGCTGTTTTAGCACTTCTTGAGACAGTGCTAATCCCCTCTCTAGCTGTTCTCTGGACCTTGCCCTTATTAGGAGATCGTCCAAGTATGGGATAATTAATACGCCTTTTCTTCGAAGAAGAATCATCATCTCGGCCATTACCTTTGTAAAGACCCGAGGTGCCGTGGACAATCCGAACGGCAGCGTCTGAAACTGATAGTGACAGTTTTGTACAACGAACCTGAGGTACCCCTGGTGTGAGGGGTAAATTGGAACGTGGAGGTACGCATCCTTGATGTCCAAGGACACCATAAAGTCCCCTTCTTCCAGGTTCGCTATCACTGCTCTGAGTGACTCCATTTTGAACTTGAACTTCTTTATGTACAGGTTCAAGGACTTCAGATTTAGAATAGGTCTTACCGAGCCGTCCGGCTTCGGTACCACAAATAGAGTGGAATAATACCCCTTTCCCTGTTGTAGAAGAGGTACCTTGACTATCACCTGCTGAGAGTACAGCTTGTGAATGGCTTCCAAAACCGTCTCCCTTTCGGAGGGGGACGTTGGTAAAGCAGACTTCAGGAAACGGCGAGGCGGATCTGTCTCTAGTTCCAACCTGTACCCCTGAGATATTATCTGCAGGATCCAGGGATCTACCTGCGAGTGAGCCCACTGTGCGCTGAAATTCTTGAGACGACCGCCCACCGCCCCCGAGTCCGCTTGAGAAGCCCCAGCGTCATGCTGAGGCTTTTGTAGAAGCGGGGGAGGGCTTCTGTTCCTGGGAAGGAGCTGCCTGTTGGTGTCTCTTCCCCCTTCCTCTGCCTCGTGGCAGATATGAATATCCCTTTGCTCTCTTGTTTTTAAAGGAACGAAAGGGCTGCGGTTGAAAAGTCGGTGTCTTTTTCTGTTGGGGAGTAGCTTGAGGTAAAAAGGTGGATTTCCCGGCTGTAGCCGTGGCCACCAAATCTGATAGACCGACTCCAAATAACTCCTCCCCTTTATACGGCAAAACTTCCATATGCCGTTTTGAGTCCGCATCGCCTGACCACTGTCGCGTCCATAAACTTCTTCTGGCCGAAATGGACATAGCACTTACCCGTGATGCCAGTGTGCAGATATCCCTCTGTGCATCACGCATATAAAGAAATGCATCCTTTATTTGCTCTAAAGACAGTAAAACATTGTCCCTATCCAGGGTATCAATATTTTCAATCAGGGACTCTGACCAAGCTACTCCAGCACTGCACATCCAGGCTGTCGCTATAGCTGGTCGTAGTATAACACCTGTATGTGTGTATATACTTTTTTGGATATTTTCCATCCTCCTATCTGCTGGATCTTTAAGTGCGGCCGTCTCAGGAGAGGGTAACGCCACTTGTTTAGATAAGCGTGTGAGCGCCTTGTCCACCCTAGGAGGTGTTTCCCAGCGCGCCCTAACCTCTGACGGGAAAGGGTATAAAGCTAATAACTTCTTTGAAATTAGCATCTTTTTATCGGGGGCAACCCACGCTTCATCACATACATCATTTAGTTCTTCTGATTCAGGAAAAACTATAGGTAGTTTTTTTACACCCCACATAATACCCTGTTTAGTGGTACCTGTAGTATCAGCTAAATGTAACGCCTCCTTCATTGCCAAAATCATATAACGTGTGGCCCTACTGGAAAATACGGTTGATTCGTCACCGTCGCCACTGGAATCAGTGCCTGTGTCTGGGTCTGTGTCGACCGACTGAGGCAAAGGGCGTTTTACAGCCCCTGACGGTGTTTGAGGCGCCTGGACAGGCACTAACTGATTGTCCGGCCGTCTCATGTCGTCAAACGACTGCTTTAGCGTGTTGACACTATCCCGTAATTCCATAAATAAAGGCATCCATTCTGGTGTCGACCCCCTAGGAGGTGACATCCCCATATTTGGCAATTGCTCCGCCTCCACACCAATATCGTCCTCATACATGTCGACACACACGTACCGACACACAGCAGACACACAGGGAATGCTCTTAACGAAGACAGGACCCCACTAGCCCTTTGGGGAGACAGAGGGAGAGTTTGCCAGCACACACCAAAAGCGCTATATATGACAGGGATAGCCTTATAATAAGTGCTCCCTGTATAGCTGCTTTTATAATATAATTTTTGCCACTATTTTGCCCCCCCTCTCTTGTTTTACCCTGTTTCTGTAGTGCAGTGCAGGGGAGAGACCTGGGAGCCGTCCTGACCAGCGGAGCTGTGTAAGGAAAATGGCGCTGTGTGCTGAGGAGATAGGCCCCGCCCCTTTTTCGGCGGCCTCGTCTCCCGCTCTTTAGTGTATTCTGGCAGGGGTTAAATATCTCCATATAGCCCCCGGAGGCTATATGTGAGGTATTTTTTAGCCAAATAGGTTTTCATTTGCCTCCCAGGGCGCTCCCCTCCCAGCGCCCTGCACCCTCAGTGACTGCCGTGTGAAGTGTGCTGAGAGGAAAATGGCGCACAGCTGCAGTGCTGTGCGCTACCTTTAGAAGACTGAGGAGTCTTCTGCCGCCGATTCTGGACCTCTTCATGTTTCAGCATCTGCAAGGGGGCCGGCGGCGAGGCTCCGGTGACCATCCAGGCTGTACCTGTGATCGTCCCTCTGGAGCTGATGTCCAGTAGCCAAGAAGCCAATCCATCCTGCACGCAGGTGAGTTCACTTCTTCTCCCCTAAGTCCCTCGTTGCAGTGATCCTGTTGCCAGCAGGACTCACTGTAAAATAAAAAACCTAAGCTAAACTTTCTCTAAGCAGCTCTTTAGGAGAGCCACCTAGATTGCACCCTTCTCGGCCGGGCACAAAAATCTAACTGAGGCTTGGAGGGGGGTCATAGGGGGAGGAGCCAGTGCACACCACCTGATCGGAAAGCTTTACTTTTTGTGCCCTGTCTCCTGCGGAGCCGCTATTCCCCATGGTCCTTTCAGGAACCCCAGCATCCACTAGGACGATAGAGAAAAAAGGAAATTTTCTCCTGAAAACACATAGGTTAAGTGAAACTCGTGTATTTTCAGTAGAAACAGCCCCACTCGCTGTTTTCTGGGCTTTTGCATCGCCTGCCAGGTGAAACAAATGCTGCAGCTGGTGATGGCTTGTCGGGGCTAAATGAATAGCCCCCAGCAACGCAATTACCCACGATCAATGTTTGCAGGTAACTGAATACTGACTTTGTTGGATTCCTCTAATTGAGGAAATATATATATATATATATATATATATATATATGCAGCGACTGGCCGGCACGCAATAGTTTGATGTAGCTACCATGGTGCTCACAAATAAGGATAATATAGCAAACGATACTGGGCACTCAGTGGTCAAGTTCTATGATGTTTGCTGTGTTGTTATTTAAGCAAGACCACTGATGCCTGGTATCATTTGCTATATATATGTATATATGTATGTGTGTGTGTGTATGTATATATATATATATATATATATATATATATATATATATATATATGTACACATATACACTGTATAGCGCTTGAAGGCCCGGCACTCCAAACAAAATTACCAATCAGTGCTTGTTTTGTATACCAATACAATTAAATATTTGAGTTAGACCACTGGAGTGCCGCTATCTTCTTTCTACTATATATACGAGTATATACGTATATATATATATATATATAGCATACGGTATGAGCTGAAATTCACATTATAGCACACAGAATGAGCCGAAATTCACATCATTGCACACAGAGTGAGCCGATAATTCACATTATAGCACACGGTATGAGCCGAAATTCACATTATAGTACGCGGTATGAGACGAAATTCACATTATAGGACACAGAATGAGCCAAAATTCACATTATAATATAACACACATAATGAGCCGAAATTCACATTATAGCACATGGTATGAGCCAAAATTCACATTATAGCACATAGGATGAGCCGAAATTCACATTAAAGTACACACAATGGCCCTCATTCCGAGTTGTTCGCAGCAGATCATCGCATCGCAAACGGCAAAAAAACTCAAACTGCGCAAGCGCAAAAGCGGAAATACGCATGTGCAAAGCTAGAGATACGATATTTGTGCAGAATTCCTATACGAAAATCTGCTCGTAATACACAAACGAAAACAGGGAGTGACGGAGGTGTGGCAGAGGCATGGCTTCGCAATCCTACGAAATGGGCGTGAAAGTGGGCGGCTAGTGTGGGAGTATGCATCCAGCAGTAAGCGTGATTTTGGCAAAAATGCGTATCCTATGTTAAAAGTACATATCAAATGTTCGCTATCTTGACGCAGCCGAAGAGTAAGTCTGCAGCTACTCAGCACTAGCGAAGTACTGTTACAAGTGTGTGTCTGCTCTAATTAGCAATTAATTAGCAACTGAATTCACCTGTTGAGCAATTACTCGACAAACACTGCTCTTACAAAATAATACAAACAGCAATTATATGGCCACTTAATATTTGTATTGTTACCACAAATAAATATGACACACTCACAAATAATGCACTGTATTTTTTGGACAAATAAAAATTAACTGATGTTAAATGCATATTTTAATTATTTGTTTAATAATCTAAAATGTGACTAAACAAACTTATAAACTACATCAGCTAAATCTTCTCGACATAGACATATTCCTTTGTACATACCAAATAACATGAGCACCATAATGCAGCCTACATTTAATGTGACTTAATATGTTTGTGTTAGTTTTTTTGGGGAATATGTGTCCATATCTAATACTATGGCATGTTGCCCCTAGTAACCCAAGTTCTTTTTTTTTTTTATATGGCCAATTAAGTGTTCTGCAAGGCATACAGATTTAAAATTACACTATGCAATGTTTGTCTTAATATTCTGATTGTTCCCTTGTTCCACAAATGTCAATATGCCATGTTCAAGTTTACAGGGCACAGTTTTCCTGAGTGCATAACCTTTAATAAAACACACAAACAATTGTAAAGTAATTTTTTTTTACTTCAAAAAAAAGAACAAATTCACCAACACAACATGGCTACAAATGAGCATCACATACAGAGATGGACATAGCAGCAAGCAGATGGCATTGGCCAAATGCACAGAGCAGAACCCAGTACTATGATAACCCCATGTTGTGACAAAATATTATGTTTTAAATTAAGTAAGTGAACCCCCAGCCAGACTAAACTTTTAGGGGAACTGAGGTAGATTCCGGAACAAACACACAAACACAAACATACACAGCACGCTAGGAAGAGGAAGATGGCTCAGGTGTAGGCACAAATAACTCACAGGCTACAATTTAAAGAAAACCTTTCACTTTGAGGGAGTTCTACATTCTGGCCACACAAGCCAAAATAAAAAAAATACATCGAGGCAACATGTAAAACATGGGTGCTGCCCATCTGGAGAGACATCACTTTCTCTTTTTTTCCGGGATAGCAGAGGGTTGGGTGGGGGTGGGGGGGGGCAGTTGGAATCTTGATGGGTGGGATTTGTGCTCCCACAGTGCCATAGAAACTAGGTCCCTCCACCTCAGCCTCAGCCACATAACCCTCCTGTGACTCTACCTGCTCACCCCCCTGTGCTGTGTTATGTTCAAGGCAAATAGAAGAATGAGTGGAAAAAGAGTAGAAAAAAACAATATGAGACTTTTGTATTCCAAAAATTTTTACAATACAAATATGTGTGTAAACTTACCTGGCAAGTCATGTGCATGGAGTATTTCAGGCAGGTCCGTGTCCATATGAGACACCCCAACCCCCTCCTCGTAGCTCACACAGTCCATCGCTATCTCCTCAAGATCTGTGTATTCCACAGTGGCAGCAGGACCTCCCGCTGTTGCCCTCGAGGCATTTCACTCCGCAGACCTCCTGCCCTTCATGCGCGATTTGAAGTCGGCCCAACTACATATGTGGTGAAAAATAGGGGGAAGGTAGTGTTAAATGATGAAAACCTGCTTTAATATATAGTACACATGTTATGCATTTGGTTGCTATAGGCAACATCACATCTAAGTAACTTTTTAAGAATACTTGGCACAGAAAATGGACTGGCAATATACACTTACCGTCTTCGAACTTCCTGCGAGGTGCGGACTATTGAGTATTGCTTTATGGAATCTTATTTATGATTATTAATATTTATTATATCATATATGGTATTTAATATATGGATATATTTTAATTAATATGCGTTTATCATATATATCTGCAAATATATTATGTCAGGCTTACAAATTAATTGGCTGATAAATATATGCAGTCCTTATATATATATATATATGACTTATGAAATTATGAAGTTAAGATTCCTTAAAGAGAGTTCAAGCTTGAATATTACCGCTCTTTTTATATGATTCTTTATTTACAGGCAGATCAAATCGTACAGAATAAGATATACACAGTAGTGATATATATACTAATTATAATTATATTAAGCTATGCTATGTTTCCTTCGTTACATAACATAAACAACATGACATAAGTTTCACAAACAGTTTCAATTACTATCATATTTATACTTGCAAGTTAAAGATTGCCATCCCAAGAATCATTCCTTCTGCATGTTCTCCATGACTTCTCCTCCTGACTGACTTCCTTCCTTCTCCTTCTTCTTCTCCCTCTCCCTCTTCCTTCTCCTTCTTCTTCTCCCTCTCCCTCTTCCTTCTAACTCCTAACTACAAGTCTGGTCCTTTTATCTCATATTTTACCAATTCAAACTATCATATTCTCATAGTTTCCAATGGAATAGGTAATTATAGGTTTGTCAGATTCCAAGGTGTAATAAAACAAACATTGAACTGGGCTGTCGTGTCCTGTTCACGGAGGCATGGTGTCATAAAAGTGTGGTGTCCACACTGCCTTAAGCAAGTATAGTATTGTAAAATCTGGAATGTCTTTTCATCCAAAGTTCTGTTGTATTGACAAGTTTTCCTGGGGTCGGTTACACAATGTTTTATCAATGGATGTGATCTCTTTTCATAGTAGTTAATTTATGCTCCCTAGCTTTTAACCTTCACTGGACAATAGACAAACCAGTAGATTCTGATCTACTGTAAGCACACCTGTGAATTCCAATGACCAACAGAGCTCTGTCACATACCTATTATCATTTATGGCCTAATACCTTTTCTCTACAATGACTCTTGATCTTACTGTAACCTCTCTGGCCTTATTTATGACTAGAGCAGAATAAACCTGTTCCCTACACTATTTTTTACCATCTTGCAGTAAAACACAAATATACAGTATATCTATATAAACACATACACAAACCTAATTTCTTAAATCAGCTAAACATTACCTCATACATTCAAACTTATTTCATATCTATTCCTTACTATATATATCCAGTATACTGTCCACTATGGTAACATCGCCTATTTATAATGAATTATATTTTGATTCAGACAACATCTTATGGCCTAATATTATACTAAGTGCGGACAATTACCTATAAGGCAACAGTCGCCCCCTTGTGGCCATGAGAAATTATTTTGATTGGCCACACATTAAACTAGCGTAATTGCTTCCAAATACATTTCAAAATATTTCTTCAAAACATAACTTTTGTTGTAACCCTAATATATACCATAAGTGTAATAATAATAACCATTGTGATTTTAAAAATCTCTAAAAATTCTTAGCTTACCTAACCTTATTCTACTTTTTAACTAAAGCAGACCAAGACTGAGGTTTTTATTCAGTATTCATGAGGAAAACTAATTTCTACAGACATTTGGAATACCATAGCCCAATTGTAGACCTTTTTTCTGTATCTGGATCAGTACATTTGGACATTTTTGCTGTTCTTGGCTGTAGCAATTTACTGGGATAAGACTGTCATCTGCGTGGTTTGCTTGCAATTGGAGACGCCTTGCGTCTGCATTATGGAGGCAGTTGAAGTAGAATTCTTCATAGCAGCTGCTCCTTTGCTTGCCATTTCGCTGTTTGACGCAGAGGGCTGTGTATTTTGCGTACTATGATCTTGAGTTTGCAACTCAGTACTTGTGATGACCCTCGGTAATGGTCTTTATACAGTATTTAGCAGTTCTGTTTCCTTTGCGTTTATCCAATACCGCAGTTGTGACCAGTGTCCATATTGCTTTGCACAAAACAGGTTGTGATTTTGAATAGAACAGTCATATATGAACCAGTCTTTCTTTCTTTCTTTCTTTGCTTGTTAATAGTAGGTCTTAATTGTCTTCGGGCAATAGTACCACAAATGGCTGCGAGTAGTACACCTACTCTGTTCTGTATTTCCTCACTGAATAAATTACCATGCAGTCTTAAGTCTCCTTATTCTACCTTGAACCTATTTATACATCTCAATCTTAAATAACCCTATACCAGTTTAACCCATATAAAGGCGTTTTCTATCCTACCTATATTTTGGCTAATAATTATTTAAAATGCTTTTGATGTGTATATAGTAACATCCTATCAATACAATAAATGAATACAATTTTGCTTCAAACAGATATTAAATATCATTTAGGAATGGCTTTGACTAAATCTAATTCCATCCAGTATTAGATATTTAATTACTTTTGAAGCTTTTACGAAGGAAGCATAGGTAGTATCTACTGTGTAATATAAAAAAAACCATAAAATATTTACAGGGTATATAATACAATGATATCAAATAAATATATATATATATATATATATATATATATATCAGACAAATGTTTACATATATATTTGATTAAGGTATATGAAGGGATGAGACAGTTCTGTATAATCACAGTGATGAGATGTGCTGTACACTGTTGTGGGGGTGTACATGTAGTTTGAAAGACAAGTAATGATTACTTGTGATGAAAGGGTTAATGAAAACCTTCCCCTTTCTTGTGAAACTGGAAAACTCCTTGAGGATTTGTCCATATATCAGTCTTTAGGGATGCTATGTAGAATTTGCTGGATAGCAGCGATGAAAGGGTTAATGAAGACCTTTTCGCTTGTAAATTGGAGTCTTTTTGGAGTCTTGCACCATTCTGTATACAGGTTGCCAGGATTACTATGAATCAAACAAAAAGACATACAATGAATATCACAGATATTTATACAGTGATTTAACATAGCTTGCTATGCATTCTGTCCTATCTGCTGCATGTTATCAGGTACAGAATTTACAAATGTGTCTTTAAAGATTGAATAACAAACAAACAATTGTTTCTGGCCTGTGCCAATCTTTCCTGTCACCTTGTGTGTCAATGGCAGCACAATTGTCGCTGCAGATATGATGCAGGTTTAATTTGGAAACTGTGGCTGTTGGAACATCAAAGCAAACAATGGCTACATTGGATCTAACAAGTAAAGGAATGATACTACCGTATTCACTTGTGACCATACTCCCTTGTGATGCAGCCTGGTCCCAGACTGTCTCCAACCATAGCGTTTGCTGCTTGGCATGGCTTCTTGGTCTTGAAGCATCTTGTATTTCCTGAAAAATATTCTTGTGGGGAGAGAAACTTGTTAGACTTTGCCAAATATGTATTGCAGGTCCCAGGGCTTTCTGTCTTTCCACACCTGTAATAAAATGGTTATGGCGCCAGGGCATAAAAACATTCTCATCCTGGTGATCCTTTTTGTCATTGTTAATTGGTGTGTGGTTTGCAGAATGACACTCTGCATGTGGTCTCTCTGACCTGAAAACATTTGCACCATCACTAGATGTCTCTGAGTGTTGTGTGGGGGTTACAAAAGTTTGGGAACTTTGTTTGTAAACATGCATTCCTGAATTAATTTCATGGATTTTCCCTTTAAACATGTTTCCAGGTGAATACATTTCAAGGTTTGCAACTCTGGTTGCCATGGGAGTTTTCACCATGGGGAACTTCTCCACCCCTGTGTGCACTGTACTGCAGCTATCAGTGTTTAAATCTGCTGACAATTCACCTTTGCCTAAGGGCATAACAAATTCTTCATTTACATTGGGAACTCTGAGAGTGTATTCAGCAGAATACTCATAATCTGAATTACACTGATCTTCCCCCTTACTAGACACAGTATAGGGGACATCTCCTATTGCTGCTACCTCCTTTACATTAATGTGCTGTCTGATGATAGACACATCCTGCACATTGCTACTTTCTTCCTTTACCAAAGAGGCTGTTCTGCTGGTGGTCTGTGTGACCATAGCAGACTCTGTGTGCTGCACATGGACAATGCTGCCCTGAGTCTCACCTACATCTACAATATTCTCCCTTGTACTTTCTTTTATCTCCTCCTGAGAGGTCATGACAGTTTGCTTACAATCTGCCAGGCTTTTTGCTTCTGCCCCAAACTTTTTCTGTTTATTTTTCTGTTTAAGGGACTTAAATAATGAATGCATTTTTGCATTAATGGTCAGGCACGCCTTACGAAGACGTGAACCTGATCCTTCTTTACATTTCTGTTTGGCTTCTAAAGCCGCAGTTCTGCGCATTTTTCCTAATGCTGCTGCAACTTTTTGCATATTTAACATTACAATGCTAAATTTATATATTCTTTGTTTTTAGTACTGAAGGTATCCTCTCCTTAAGATTGACCGGTGTCTTAAGGTTAAACTCTAATACCTGGTACATTTATACATTTATTTGGAAATACTCATTTCCACTGTGCACATTTTCTATTCTAGGCCTTTAAATTCTTTATTCTCATTTGTAACCTATTCCACTGTGATCTTGTACTTTGCCAGCAGGCTTATAGCCATTGGTGCTGCTTCCTAATAGATATTATGTTAGTTAAAATAACGTATATTGCACTAACACATTTATCCTAGGTTATACAGAATACAAAATTGACATTACACAATGGTAATAAATTTTCATAGATACATCCCCACCGTGATTCTGCAGATTTGGTAGCCAGCTTATAGCATTTGCTACTCCTCATAAATATTATAAATCAGATAATCAGATTCAGTAATAACAAGTCCAATTCGTGGTCGCCAATATTGCTTTATGGAATCTTATTTATGATTATTAATATTTATTATATCATATATGGTATTTAATATATGGATATATTTTAATTAATATGCGTTTATCATATATATCTGCAAATATATTATGTCAGGCTTACAAATTAATTGGCTGATAAATATATGCAGTC
This sequence comes from Pseudophryne corroboree, assembly GCF_028390025.1. Classification (NCBI taxonomy): domain Eukaryota; kingdom Metazoa; phylum Chordata; class Amphibia; order Anura; family Myobatrachidae; genus Pseudophryne; species Pseudophryne corroboree. Next base: position 451,685,251 of record NC_086446.1, read on the forward strand.
CTTATATATATATATATATATATATGACTTATGAAATTATGAAGTTAAGATTCCTTAAAGAGAGTTCAAGCTTGAATATTACCGCTCTTTTTATATGATTCTTTATTTACAGGCAGATCAAATCGTACAGAATAAGATATACACAGTAGTGATATATATACTAATTATAATTATATTAAGCTATGCTATGTTTCCTTCGTTACATAACATAAAACAACATGACATAAGTTTCACAAACAGTTTCAATTACTATCATATTTATACTTGCAAGTTAAAGATTGCCATCCCAAGAATCATTCCTTCTGCATGTTCTCCATGACTTCTCCTCCTGACTGACTTCCTTCCTTCTCCTTCTTCTTCTCCCTCTCCCTCTTCCTTCTCCTTCTTCTTCTCCCTCTCCCTCTTCCTTCTAACTCCTAACTACAAGTCTGGTCCTTTTATCTCATATTTTACCAATTCAAACTATCATATTCTCATAGTTTCCAATGGAATAGGTAATTATAGGTTTGTCAGATTCCAAGGTGTAATAAAACAAACATTGAACTGGGCTGTCGTGTCCTGTTCACGGAGGCATGGTGTCATAAAAGTGTGGTGTCCACACTGCCTTAAGCAAGTATAGTATTGTAAAATCTGGAATGTTTTTTCATCCAAAGTTCTGTTGTATTGACAAGTTTTCCTGGGGTCGGTTACACAATGTTTTATCAATGGATGTGATCTCTTTTCATAGTAGTTAATTTATGCTCCCTAGCTTTTAACCTTCACTGGACAATAGACAAACCAGTAGATTCTGATCTACTGTAAGCACACCTGTGAATTCCAATGACCAACAGAGCTCTGTCACATACCTATTATCATTTATGGCCTAATACCTTTTCTCTACAATGACTCTTGATCTTACTGTAACCTCTCTGGCCTTATTTATGACTAGAGCAGAATAAACCTGTTCCCTACACTATTTTTTACCATCTTGCAGTAAAACACAAATATACAGTATATCTATATAAACACATACACAAACCTAATTTCTTAAATCAGCTAAACATTACCTCATACATTCAAACTTATTTCATATCTATTCCTTACTATATATATCCAGTATACTGTCCACTATGGTAACATCGCCTATTTATAATGAATTATATTTTGATTCAGACAACATCTTATGGCCTAATATTATACTAAGTGCGGACAATTACCTATAAGGCAACATGAGTCGACTTCATTAACAGAATCAGTGATGTCCCTCCAAATTCTGTCTTTGGTTGCAGCACCCATGTTTTTGGGTCCTCGATGTATTTTTTGCATGGCCTGTGTGACCAAAACCCGTAACTCCCTCTTAGTGAAGGCGGGCTGTCTTTTCTTTTTTTTGGAAGTAGCCTGTGAGCTATCGTCCTGACCTTCCTCACCATCTTCCTCTTCACTAGCTGCTTGTGTAGTTTGTGTTTGAGCTGCTAGTCCGGAATCACCCTCAGTTTCCCCACTAGCTATGTCTGGCAGGGGATTCACTCCTAACTCCTGGGTATCAGAAGATGGAGTTTGTATAGTACTGGGTCCTGCTATTTCTAACTCAGCATTGGCAAAGTCAAGCATCTGCCTCCGCAGTGCTAAGCTTCTATGTGCTAAAGCTGCCATCTGCTTCTGCACCTTGTCCATCTCTGCTGCCGTCTGCTCACGAGTAGCCATGTTGCTGGTGGCATGTGTGTATGCACGAGTGTTTATTTATTTATAGCTGCGTGTGTTTTCCGGTGCGGAATTCCACGCAGGTGTATATTATGCAAATTGGTCCACTAATTGTTGCACTGGCTATAGAAACGCTCTGCATGCAGCCTGTGTGTGTGTGGGTGTATGCTGAAAATTACTGAAGCAAGGTGGACATTTCTGTGTGAGCACATTTCTGAGTGAGTTTTGAGAGTATTTTATATTGTTTCAGTACAGTTTTTTATGTAATGTTCTCCTTTTCATGTATGTTGTGTAAGATTGTTGTATACAATGTTTTTTTTTTAAATGTTTTTTTTTATATATATATATATATATGTGAAGACTAATATGTTTATGATTTGAAGCCATATCTCAATGATATGTGTGTGTGTGTCCGCGGGTGCGAATCTCCGATATGTGTGTGATTCCGCTGTGTGTGTGTGTGTGTCTGTGTGTCCGCGGGTGCGAATCTCCGCCCATGAGAACTGTACAAACTGTCCTGCACATTAATGTACACATTTCAATAAAGTTTATTACAGATGACACCATGCAATTACAACCAATCACATGCCACCACACACTATAAACATAAGCCCATATATGGAAAACGCCATTGCCATCATGCGTGCAGCAGCTTTTACCCGCCGGGAGCTGCGCGTTCTCGTTGCAGTAATGGACCGCCGCGTAGGCCGCGCAGGGCCCTTTATCCCAAATAGGGTAAAGCGCGAGGTCTACGCGGAGGTCCGCCGGGTATTGAAAACCCGCGTCCGCAGCAGGAGGACCATCATCCAACTGGAGAGGCGCTGGAGCGACCTCCGCAGGCGTACACCGGATCTGTTGGCGGAGCTCCGCCAACAAATCCGTGACTTACGTAGGCGCAGTAAGTAAAATATTATAGTAAATAACACAGAATTTTTGCATAAACTTTGCCTACTTTCACTAAGTGAGAGTGTGAAAATTTGCACAATTACACTAAACTATTGTAGAATAAACATGACACAGTGTGTGTGGGTAGGGCAAGCAGTACTGACTGTGTAGCAAGGTGCTTCTGCAAAAGTGAATGTTGTTGTGCAGAGTTGCTACACAGCCTGTCAACTTAACCCAATAACTTGCTCAGTGGGTTTAATTTTCTAATGTGGGAGTTTTTTTGAACTGGTGATGTTGCCTATATCAAACAATCAGATTCTATGTATTATCTGATAGAAGCAGCTTAATAAATGTTACGTATAATCTGATTGGTTGCTATGGGCAACATCACCAGTTTTAACATTAACATTTTTTATTAATGTTACCCCTGTCACTTTAACATGGGACAGAACAGAGTAATAGGAATATGCTGATGTTATAAATTTATATGCTACAACCTAAATATTACATATGTCATTCTAGGGCGAGCACAACGGCAAGCTGCAGATGCTGCTGGGAGTCCACACCAGTCCACTTCTCAGGCCCCCTCCCCTTCTGTTGCCCCATCCCCCTCTTCTTCCCACGCCCCTTCTCAGGCCCCCTCCCCATCTGTCTCCCCATCCCCCTCTTCTTCCCACGCCCCTTCTCAGGCCCCCTCCCCTTCTGTTGCCCCATCCCCCCCTTCTTCCCACGCCCCTTCTCAGGCTTCCTCCCCCTCTCTGGCCCACACCCCCTCTCCGGCCACCTCACCCTCTCCGGCCACCTCACCCTCTCCAGCCACCTCACCCTCTCCGGCCCAATCCCACTCTCTTTCCCAATCCCCCTCTCCGGCCCAATCCCACTCTCTTTCCCAATCCCCCTCTCTGGCCCAATCCCACTCTCTTTCCCAATCCCCCTCTCCCGACCAATAACCCTCTCCGGTCCAATACACCTCTCTTTCACAATTCCCCTCTCTGCCCCCCTCCCCCTCTGTGTCCCAAAAATCCTCTCCACAACCCTCACCCTATCATTCTCAAACCCCCTCTGTAAGGTCCTCCCCCTTCCATCCTCTTACACAAATAGACCCTCCTTCCCCCATCCTGCCTCCTTCCCCCATCCAGCACCCATCCCCCATCCAGCCAACCTCACCCATCCAGCCTCCATCCCCCAGCCAGCCACCTTTGCCGCCATCAGAATGGGCAGCAGAGGCCCCGGAGCCACTTGAGGGAGGTGGACAAGTGGCAGAGGAGAGTAAGTTCACACACATTCCTTTTTTTATTTTATTTAAAAAAACGACACATTCAAATAAATGCAGTGTTGTACTGTGGGCAATCTTTTGTCAAGGTTAAATGCTTGTCTTCTTCATCATGGTATGGATGATGCATTTACATTTGTGTGAGGAACATTATATGTACAGTGTCTACATCTGCAATGTTGAGGATGCCCACTCTGGGTCGCCAATCACTATGTTGACAGGTTTGGCTGCACAACAGGGTTTGTATGTGATACATTATATGCAAAACATTTAGACCTGAGTGGTACTTTTTGTGTGGTTTTACTTTTACAATTGTGCCTGGGTATTGCAATATTTTCAAATTAAAGTCGCAGGAGTCACTTTGTTAGGCAGGCTAAGGACACAGTGATTTGTGTTGTGAAAGTTACACTCCTACTATTTTGGATTTATACATTTAGAAAGCTGTTTGACCTTATGTTGTAAGGCAGGCTTTCATGGAGTGTGGGCATGCTACGATATGTGGTCCTTCTGAAGATGTGGATATGCAGTGTGATGATGCAGGGCCAAAAAAATAAATAAAAGACTGCTTCACCCCAGATGTGAATGAATCCCTGCATGAGGCTACATTTACTAAGATGGTATTACTATTTAAGTTGGTATTTTGGCCATAGCAACCAAGCAGATCATACTTTTCAATTATTTTGCACCTTCTACAAGATAATATGTTGATTTTGATTGGTTGCTATGGGTAACATTCCATCTACAATATAACTCCCATATTACTGTATGTACCCCATGGTGTCGTACACTTTGTTTAAGTAAAAAATAAAAAAAACCTTGCTGAGCAGGCTTGTGTGTTGTTCTGCTAATGTTTTCTCATTAAAACATCCATGATGTAGTTACTTGGCCATTAAAGCAGGCCTGTCCAATCTGCGGCCCTCCAGCTATTGAAAAACTACACATCCCAGCATGGCCAGACACAGCTTTTGCATTCTCTGACAGCAAAACTGGGTCAAGGCATGCTGGGATATGTATTTTACAAACAGCTGGAGGTCCGCAGTTTGGACATGCCTGCATTAAAGTGTGCTTTGTGCCTTGTTTGTATAATAGGTAATGTGAGGAAGTTATTAATGTTTATTTTGCATCTTAATTTCAGATGTTGCGGTTGGAGATCCCACAAGTTTGGGCGAAATTCTGGCCAGCATGCGCCAGCAACTACAAAATTTACTGGCAACAGTCGATTTGATTGAAAAATTTGTTTAAAATAAAAAAAATATATATTTCTATAAATTTTGTTTAAAAAAAAACAAAAAACAAATAAACATTTTTGATTCAAGTTAATCGGGTGTTGTGCTTATTTATGCAATAAAGGAACTGCAGATTGCCTAGCAGAAATTGGTTAGCTTAAACATTTCTGACATGTAACTTAAGAATATGAATTTCAAATTTATACCGAAAATAAACATTAAAAATAGTTAGGAGCTTATTGATTTTAAAAACATGTTAACACATTTATTCACACACTACACCTCTACAAAAAAAAATAAAAAAAAACAAGCCACATTTCCCACATCTATATTAAAAATAACTTATTTACAATGTTAATGGCCAATTATGCCTACAAAGTGTTCTTCAGGTATTATTTGGAGACTCAATTGGTCATGACCATTAACAATCATTACACTAATTGGATTCGTAATTGACGAAGGCTTGTGGAGCCTTATTTAACTTAAATGTGAAAAAAAACCATTGCTGTGTGTTATTTTAGCAAAAACGTGTGCAATTTTAAGAGGAATGTGTAAATCTACGAGAAGTTAGGTTTTTTACGATGAGGTTTGTGGTATTGTGATGGGTTCTCATTAGTGCGATGTCATTTGGCATACGCCCACTTTGTGTAATACTGCGGACGAATTAGCAAAAATACGTTGGAGGCGTATATTCGCTATTTTGCAACATGTTTGCAATTTTGCACATACCTTGTGCGAACGAAAGAAATAGCGAACAACTCGGAATGACCACCAATGAGCCGAAATTCACATTATACCACATGGAATGAGACAAAATTCAGGGAGAGTGACAGCAGGGACATAGGGACTATGAATGCCAAATTGATTTCTCACAAATATTTAAAATGCCCGCTCTAATATATATTGCAGACGCCAGGCACATCTTATTACCATATGCGATAAAAGTGCGCTGTACATCGCAAACGCTGTATCCCTTAAGAGAAAACAATACACCCACACATTATCTGAGTCCCAAAGCTCATTGATGTATACATTTGTTATTAAAAAGGATATGCAGGAATGAAAGATATACCTTACACACACTTAGATACACTTTAAACCTTCGCCGTAATGCAATGCAATGATATTACACCTTAAACCTTATGCAGCAATGCAATGCAGTGATGTTACACCTTAAACCTTATGCAGTGCTGACTGTACAAAGTACCCGCAGCGCGTACAAACCTTATCAATACACTTTTAAACCTTATACAGTTAGGTAATGTAATACGCTTTAAACCCTAGCAGGGAAAAGAGGACACAACACAGATTTGTAGTTAAAACACTGGGCTCCGACACCTCAGCGTATATATCTGGAAGGGGATAACAATACAATTTATACACTACAATACAACAGAGTAAATGGCTACAGTCAATGTACATACGTGAGAATATTCGCTTGCGCAACCTGGTCCAGTCCTCCGCTAATCAGGTAGATATCGTTAAGAGTCTTCTGACCGGCCAGGCAGCAACAGGCTTTTTATACACTACTTCCAAAAGCAATACAATGGATACTGTAATCCCTTTGTCCATTGGACACAGGAATGCACTTTTACAGTACAAGAGAGGTCATAGGTCGATTTGAATAGGTGGGCGATGTCTTTCTTAACTGCTCTTGTGGGTGGTCTCCTCTGGATTCCCGCCGCATACATAATATACAGTAAATACAGTTTAAATAAGATTTTACTTACCGATAAATCTATTTCTCGTAGTCCGTAGTGGATGCTGGGGACTCCGTCAGGACCATGGGGATCAGCGGCTCCGCAGGAGACAGGGCACAAAACTAAAGCTTTAGGATCAGGTGGTGTGTACTGGCTCCTCCCCCCATGACCCTCCTCCAAGCCTCAGTTAGGATACTGTGCCCGGACGAGCGTACACAATAAGGAAGGATATTGAATCCCGGGTAAGACTCATACCAGCCACACCAATCACACCGTATAACTTGTGATCTGAACCCAGTTAACAGTATGACAAACGTAGGAGCCTCTGAACAGACGGCTCACAACAATAACAACCCGATTTTTTTGTAACAACAACTATGTACAAGTATTGCAGACAATCCGCACTTGGGATGGGCGCCCAGCATCCACTACGGACTACGAGAAATAGATTTATCGGTAAGTAAAATCTTATTTTCTCTGACGTCCTAAGTGGATGCTGGGGACTCCGTCAGGACCATGGGGATTATACCAAAGCTCCCAAACGGGCGGGAGAGTGCGGATGACTCTGCAGCACCGAGTGAGAGAACTCCAGGTCCTCCTCAGCCAGGGTGTGCCCCTGACCAAGTAGCAGCTCGGCAAAGTTGTAAAGCCGAGACCCCTCGGGCAGTCGCCCAAGATGAGCCCACCTTCCTTGTGGAATGGGCATTTATATATTTTGGCTGTGGCAGTCCTGCCACAGAATGTGCAAGCTGAATTGTACTACACATTCAACTAGCAATCGTCTGCTTAGAAGCAAGAGCACCCAGTTTTTTGGGTGCATACAGGATAACAGCAAATCAGTTTTCCTGACTCCAGCCGTCCTGGAAATCTATATTTTCAGGGCCCTGACAACATCTAGCAACTTGGAGTCCTCCAAGTCTCTAGTAGCCGCAGGTACCACAATAAGCTGGTTCAGATGAAACGCTGACACCAACTTAGGGAGAAACTGGGGACGAGTCCGCAGCTCTGCCCTGTCCGAATGGACAATCAGATATGGGCTTTTGTGAGACAAAGCCGCCAATTCTGACACTCGCCTGGCCGAGGCCAGGGCCAACATCATGGTCACTTTCCATGTGAGATATTTCAAATCCACAGATTTGAGCGGTTTAAACCAACGTGATTTGAGGAATCCCAGGACTACGTTGAGATCCCACAGTGCCACTGGAGGCACAAAAGGGGGTTGTATATGCAGTACTCCCTTGTCAAATTTCTGGACTTCAGGAACTGAAGCCAATTCTTTCTGGAAGAAAATCGACAGGGCCGAAATTTGAACCTTAATGGACCCCAATTTGAGGCCCATAGACACTCCTGTTTGCAGGAAATGCAGGAATCGACCGAGTTGAAATTTCTTCGTGGGGCCTTTCTGGCCTCACACCACGCAACATATTTTCGCCACATGTGGTGATAATGTTGTGCGGTCACCTCCTTCCTGGCTTTGACCAGGGTAGGAATGACCTCTTCCGGAATGCCTTTTTCCCTTAGGATCCGGCGTTCAACCGCCATGCCGTCAAACGCAGCCGCGGTAAGTCTTGGAACAGACATGGTACTTGCTGAAACAAGTCCCTTCTTATCGGCAGAGGCCCTGAGTCCTCTGTGAGCATCTCTTGAAGTTCCGGGTACCAAGTCCTTCTTGGCCCATCCGGAGCCACGAGTATAGTTCTTACTCCTCTACGTCTTATAATTCTCAGTACCTTTGGTATGAGAAGCAGAGGAGGGAACACATACACCGACTGGTACACCCCTGGTGTTACCAGAACGTCCACAGCTATTGCCTGAGGGTCTCTTGACCTGGCGCAATACCTGTCCAGTTTTTTGTTCAGGCGGGACGCCATCATGTCCACCTTTGGTCTTTCTCAACAGTGCACAATCATGTGGAAAAAACTTCTCGATGAAGTCCCCACTCTCCCGGGTGGAGGTCGTGCTGAGGAAGTCTGCTTCCCAGTTGTCCACTCCCGGAATGAAAACTGCTGACAGTGCTATCACATGATTTTCCGCCCAGCGAAGAATCCTTGCAGTTTCTGCCATTGTCCTCCTGCTTCTTGTGCCGCCCTGTCTGTTTACGTGGGCGACTGCCGTGATGTTGTCCCACTGGATCAATACCGGCTGACCTTGAAGCAGAGGTCTTGCTAAGCTTAGAGCATTGTAAATTGCTCTTAGCTCCAGTATATTTATGCGGAGAGAAGTCCCCAGACTTGATCACACTCCCTGGAAATTTTTTCCCTGTGTGACTGCTCCCCAGCCTTTCAAGCTGGAATCCGTGGTCACCAGGACCCAGTCCTGAATGCATAACTGTGGCCCTTTAGTAGATGAGCACTCTGCAGCCACCACAGAAGAGACACCCTTGTCCTTGGAGACAGGGTTATCCGCTGATGCATCTGAAGATGCGATCCGGACCATTTGTCCAGCAGATCCCACTGAAAAGTTCTTGCGTGAAATCTGCCGAATGGAATCGCTTCGTAAGAAGCCACCATTTTTCCCAGGACCCTTGTGCAATGATGCACTGACACTTTTCCTGGTTTTAGGAGGTTCCTGACTAGCTCGGATAACTCCCTGGCTTTCTCCTCCGGGAGAAACACCTTTTTCTGGACTGTGTCCAGAATCATCCCTAGGGACAGCAGACGTGTCGTCGGAGACAGCTGCGATTTTGGAATATTTAGAATCCACCCGTGCTGTCGTAGAACTACTTGAGATAGTGCTACTCAGACCTCCAACTGTTCTCTGGACCTTGCCCTTATCAGGAGATCGTCCAAGTAAGGGATAATTAAGACGCCTTTTCTTTGAAGAAGAATCATCATTTCGGCCATTACCTTGGTAAAGACCCGGGGTGCCGTGGACAATCCAAACGGCAGCGTCTGAAACTGATAGTGACAGTTTTGTACCACGAACCTGAGGTACCCTTTGTGAGAAGGGCAAATTTGGACATGGAGGTAAACATCCTTGATGTCCAGGGACACCATATAGTCCCCTTCTTCCTGGTTCGCTATCACTGCTCTGAGTGACTCCATTTAGAATAGGTCTCACCGAGCCGTCTGGCTTCAGTACCACAATATAGTGTGGAATAATACCCCTTTACTTGTTGTAGGAGGGGTACTTTGATTATCACCTGCTGGGAATACAGCTTGTGAATTGTTTCCAATACTGCCTCCCTGTCGGAGGTAGACGTTGGTAAAGCAAACTTCAGGAACTTGCGAGGGGGAGACGTCTCGAATTTCCAATCTGTACCCCTGGGATACTACTTGTAGGATCCAGGGGTCCACTTGCGAGTGAGCCCACTGCGTGCTGAAACTCTTGAGACGACCCCCCACCGCACCTGTTTGTACGGCCCCAGCGTCATGCTGAGGACTTGGCAGAAGCGGTGGAAGGCTTCTGTTCCTGGGAATGGGCTGCCTGCTGCAGTCTTCTTCCCTTACCTCTATCCCTGGGCAGATATTATGGGGACGAAAGGACTGAGGCTGAAAAGACTATGTCTTTTTCTGCTGAGATGTGACTTGGGGTAAAAAAGGTGGATTTTCTAGCTGTTGCCGTGGCCACCAGGTCCGATGGACCGACCCCAAATAACTCCTCCCCTTTATACGGCAATACTTCCATGTGCCGTTTGGAATCTGCATCACCTGACCACTGTCGTGTCCATAAACATCGTCTGGCAGATATGGACATCGCACTTACTCTTGATGCCAGAGTTTCGCATATATAGAAATGCATCTTTTAAATGCTCTATAGTCAATAAAATACTGTCCCTGTCAAGGGTATCAATATTTCCAGTCAGGGAATCCGACCAAGCCACCCCAGCGCTGCCCATCCAGGCTGAGGCGATCGCTGGTCGCAGTATAACACCAGTATGTGTGTATATACTTTTTAGGATATTTTCCAACCTCCTATCAGTTGGCTCCTTGAGGGCGTCCGTATCTGGAGACGGTAACGCCACTTGTTTTTATAAGCGTGTGAGCGCCTTATCCACCCTAAGGTGTGTTTCCCAACGCGCCATAACTTCTGGCGGGAAAGGGTATACCGCCAATAATTTTCTATCGGGGGAAACCCACGCATCATCACACACTTCATTTAATTTATCTGATTCAGGAAAAACCACATGTAGTTTTTTCACACTCCACATAATACCCTTTTTTGTGGTACGTGTAGTATCAGAAATATGTAACATCTCCTTCATTGCCCTTAACAAGTAACGTGTGGCCCTAAAGGAAAATACGTTTGTTTCTTCACCGTCGACACTGGAGTCAGTGTCCGTGTCTGTGTCTGTGTCGACCGACTGAGGTAAAAAGGACGTTTTAACGCCCCTGACGGTGTTTTAGACGCCTGGACAGGTACTAATTGGTTTGCCGGCCGTCTCATGTCGTCAACCGACCTTGCAGCGTGTTGACATTATCACGTAATTCCTTAAATAAGCCATCCATTCCGGTGTCGACTCCCTAGAGAGTGACATCACCATTACCGGCAATTGCTCCGCCTCCTCACCAACATCGTCCTCATACATGTCGACACACAAGTACCGACACACAGCACACACACAGGGAATGCTCTGATAGAGGACAGGACCCCACTAGCCCTTTGGGGAGACAGAGGGAGAGTTTGCCAGCACACACCAAAAACGCTATATTATACAGGGACAACCTTTATATAAGTGTTTTTCCCTTATAGCATTTTAATATATATATACATATCGCCAAATCAGTGCCCCCCCTCTCTGTTTTAACCCTGTTTCTGTAGTGCAGTGCAGGGGAGAGCCTGGGAGCCTTCCCACCAGCATTTCTGTGAGGGAAAATGGCGCTGTGTGCTGAGGAGAATAGGCCCCGCCCCCTTTTCGGCGGGCTTCTTCTCCCGTTTTTCTGAGACCTGGCAGGGGTTAAATACATCCATATAGCCTCCAGGGGCTATATGTGATGTATTTTTAGCCAGAATAAGGTATTATACATTGCTGCCCAGGGCGCCCCCAGCAACGCCCTGCACCCTCCGTGACCGTTGGTGTGAAGTGTGTGACAACAATGGCGCACAGCTGCAGTGCTGTGCGCTACCTTCATGAAGACTGAAAAGCCTTCTGCCGCCGGTTTCTGGACCTTCAATCTTCAGCATCTGCAAGGGGGGTCGGCGGCGCGGCTCCGGGACGAACCCCAGGGTGAGACCTGTGTTCCGACTCCCACTGGAGCTAATGGTGTCCAGTAGCCTAAGAAGCCAATCCATCCTGCACGCAGGTGAGTTGAACTTCTCTCCCCTAAGTCCCTCGATGCAGTGAGCCTGTTGCCAGCAGGACTCACTGAAAATAAGAAACCTAAAACTTTTTCTAAGCAGCTCCTTAAGAGAGCCACCTAGATTGCACCCTGCTCGGACGGGCACAAAAACCTAACTGAGGCTTGGAGGAGGGTCATGGGGGGAGGAGCCAGTACACACCACCTGATCCTAAAGCTTTAGTTTTGTGCCCTGTCTCCTGCGGAGCCGCTGATCCCCATGGTCCTGACGGAGTCCCCAGCATCCACTTAGGACGTCAGAGAAAACCTATATTCTGCTTCTGCACCTAACTATCCTCAGGAACATGCGATCTTATTCAAACCAACACCAGAATGTTTCCCTTAAAATACCCTACAGCTGGATACCAAACACCACCTTGTAACCTTGTTCTGTCCCCTCCTATCCTGTAAAGGTGAATCCCTTTGTTCTGTAACCATTTTAAACAGCTATTTCTTTCTGATGTGGTGCAGGGGGGCTATGTGTACAATGTGCACTATTTGGATTAAATATGTAATGTTTTGATAACCCACCATGCGTTCACAAAGTCCGCCGTAAATACCCATACCATGCGCAGGACCGCGGGAGCGACCATACGCAAATTGCGGATATGTGCACGCACGGCGGAACAAGTGCACGTGCAGCAGGCATGTGTGTGTGGTTAGTACGTGATATGTGTACTGGAATATTTTTCGACTTTGACAGTCCATCCTTTGGCAGTCAACAATAACTGCCACTATCTTAAACACTAAACAGAAAAATATATAATACAATATCTACAAATGATTGGATGGTAGGAGGAGAGGTGTAGGTGGAAAATGTATGACTTAGTGGGATAGTAAAAGCATGTATGTATGAATCCATGTCTGAGGGGCATGTATCATCGTGCCGTATATGTTCTAGATAAGCTTCGAGGTATTGCGAAGTATACATTAAATCCTTCTTATCCCATATTAAGGGTCTGTAAGTGGGCCAACAAACACTACCGAGCTCTTTTCGGCTTCTTGTTCCAACAAATGGGGTGCACATTTAGTTGATGATACATGGAGGGGGAACATAAGTGAGTGCTAGTATATGTGGATATCACCTGTCGACTATGTGTGTCATTAACTGAAGGTTGTAGAGATGAAGATAAGACACATCTAAAATACATTCACATAACATTTTCATAAACATTCTTGGGTATGGTCGATGTCTTTTCCGGATCGGTGCATCTGGGCAAAGGGGGAGACAAAGGAAAAACGGGTGAAAGAAACAGGCCATGGAATTCATTTGCAATCCTTATCACAACACTGTCTCTATGGATGGGTCATAAATTAAATCTGCTGCGGTAACAATGTCCCCGCTCCTTAGACTCATCAATTTTGTGCCGTGCTTGCGCCGCATTAGAATTCGAACACACCTGAATATCAAGCCAATAATTATGACGACTCCCAGGATACAAAGGAGAAACTTCCCTACACTCATAATAAAATTTTGAGCCCACTCTCCTAATCCTGAGAACTAATTTTGTGGGTTCAACCATGAGACCCAGCCGGTCAGTTCATTACTCACAGCAGTCAGGGTAAGGTTGTGTCTCCTTCGGAACTCCCACTTCAACTGCAAGATATCGTCCATCTTTTGATCGATGATCTCGGTTGGGTCATCAGTGCTGTTTGTAATATACGTGCAGCACTTCACACCATTTTGAGTTGCCAAAGTGACACAGTACCCACCCGTCACGGCTGTGATATAATTGAGGACCATCCTGTGCTGGATCAGTTCTGTCTTGTAAGCTTGTAACTCCTTTCCTGTATACCTGAAGGTGTCGTCATACATCTCAGTGATATTATCTATCAAGTTCGCTAGCGCATGGATATACCTATAATTTATAATTCCTCTGGCAGTACGGGTGATGTCTAATGCGAGAAGGAATTGAATCCCGGTGGATTCGTGGATCAAATCAGAGGCTACGTGCTCTGTCCTATCTATGAGGTGTCTCTTAACGATGTGTTCATAGTGAGTATGAGTATAAGGAGCCTGAGCACTGCGGTGAACATCTTTCATCTTATCATGGGTTATGGTCATGACCTCTGGCAACACTCTTCCAATGTAACACAATCCCTCTGAGTTCGGGGCAAGCCACTTATACGCCTTCCTCCCACATATGAAATAGGCATCATCAGGGAGAACATAGGGGACAGAATATGACATTACCATATTACAAACTTTCCAAGTGAAAAACCCAATCTCTAGTTCTCCCATCTGCTCAGTACAAGTATCAGGCTGGATGATATGAGCACAGTACCCTGGTGATACTTCTCCAACCCACATAGTCTTGCTTCCTCGAGTATACCTATACCGGAAATACCTTCCACTGTTGGCTATTTGGCGTACAAGTTGCAAGTCTATGGGCATCTTATCAGCTCTGTGTGAAAAGGTCATGGTCTGGTTATTCCAGGTCACTTCCCAATTTCCCGGTTTTCGGGAATTGGAAATGTTGAAACACACTATGGATCTATCTACATGATACTGGTGGAGCTTTAAACTAGGGGGCCTAGAAATATTGAATTTCTTGTCCACCTGACTCCCACCCCGTAATTCGAGTACCTCATCTATAGCTAAAGGGTATGGTACTAATCCTGACTTGCTCTGACCTTGAGGTACTTGTGAGCACACCCAGCATTCTGTCTGGTTTAAGACCTTACCCACTAGTGAGTGGTAATCACTCAATGGATGACGGTCCATGTTGATATTAAGGCTAGACTGACATCTCTGGATGCACCCATCCTCAACTATGTTCTCACAATTCCTACAAATGCAATTTTCTTCAGCCAATAACCCTTCACAGTGCCTCCGAGCTCCCTGACTACCAGATCGTTTTCTGATACTCGCCTTTGCTCGAGTGATGTGTTGCTCTTGAGATTCTACAAATCCATCCTCGCCATCAGAACCCATTCCAGATCCTTTCTCGACCTCTCTGGGACCCTCACCGAAACAGACTGTTCTCGTTAACAACAGAATTAACAGGGAAACCCGGAACGCAGTCTCTTGGGGTAAGTCCATTTTATTAAGGGAAGAGAAAGGAAACAAGAAGGGGGAGAAAGAGAAGGAGAGAAGGAGGGTAGTGGGAGATGGGGAAAATAATAAAAAAAGAAAAACTGGTGCGACAACCGCCTCTGGTCTTGTTGTTCTCCGCGCTCAGGTGCCGTATCAACAGTACTGCCTCTCAACCTTCCCGGAACAGACACTCCAGTGATACGATGTTCTCTCCGAGTCAGCGACCTTTCTGTAGGGAACATGAATCTTGCATTTCAATGTGTTTAACTGTTGTGTATTATCAGTTGTGTGAAGTAAACCATCTGTGGAAAGTGAAAAGAGAGGGGAAATAAAAAAGAAAATTTGTCAGATTTGCGTTCACCATCAGGCTGTCACACCATCATGTATATCGGTATCTATGCACAGTCTCCCTTCACCAGTATTCCCATTCTCCACCCTTTGTGCATGACCAGGCACACTGATACTGGTGTCCCTATGCTGGTGAGATATACTGGGTTTGGGCAGAACTCTGAAAAGACCGAGTAGGCATGTGACGTTTGAACTGTAATCCTGTTGGTTAACGTAAGAGGATGAAGAGGAAACTTTGAAAACCAATCACATAGAGTTTAGTAACAGGTAAGCTTGTAAAGGCAAAGAAAATTTTTTTACAAAGTTTGACATCTGGATTGGGCACTACGGGGAATGATTCCCTAATCGGTCTGTTCCCCTTAAAAAAAATTCTATATGTGTTATATCTCTACTGGGACTATCCCAGCCATCAATCCAGTGTCTTGTCCATTCTAAGTTCATAGGGAACCCGGTATCCTTGAGATAATTTCCTCTACCTGTGATGGACATGCATCTAGAACAGTGGAATGCAATATTAGTCTCCGTGGGTATTTAACATATTTTGTGCTTCCAGGGTGGGAGCACTCTATATGTATACCATCTCTAACAAAACTCCTGTTAAGTTACTTAGAGGTCACTTCTGCTAGAGAGAGAAGCAGAAGTTTAGAGGCCTCCTCCTAACCCCAGTAAGTTCTGTCAAAAGGGTAAGGTTGCATTTATTCTGTTCTTCCCATTAACCGAATCTGTGTTTTATATATGTGGCTCGTGATTCCTTAATATATGTCCCTTGATCCCGTCTATGTGTTTAATAACGTGGCTTGTTTACTCTGTCTAGGGGACTATATTGGCTATGTGCTGTACTACTCGTACAATTTCTAGCAAAATGTCCTTTATTTTTACAAATGTAACATATTCTCGGTCTTTTGTTACTACTAGGGTTTTGGGGATTGGGCTGATGAGACTTTGGTGTAAGAGCCTGCATACTTTCAATCCTCAGCCTCTCCTCTTGTAGTTTCCTACGCCTAGCAATATTCCTATGGCGTTCAATTGCGCACTCTCTAAGGCAAGCTACTGTGACCCCTCTCCAACCAGGCAAAGAGGTTTGTACTCTGTCCCTCACTGTCTTATCGAGTCCGTCCATCAGCACAGAGACAGCCACCTCTCTGTAATTTTCATCTTTCCCTTCATCCGATACCCCTATGTATCTATCCATTATGTGCAGGGCCCGATGGAAATATTCAGATGCCATTTCATTTTCTTTCTGCTTTATGGAGAATTTTTTTCTCCACTTAGCAGTTGTGGGGAAATACAACTCTAGTTGTCTGTTAATTTGCTCTAAGTTCTCCTGATTGAGTTTGTCAGTCATACGACTAATCTACAATCAGTGATGAATTTTTTTTTGGTGTCAATATTAGGGGGTAGGCACGCTTTTAAAAATATCCGCCAGTGTTTGTTTGTTTGTTTGTTGGTTCATATGCATTACCCAGATCTCTGATAAATTTCTGACATCTGGCTAAATGCTTCCGAGGGTCGGGGAATTCTGAAATGATTGATCGCAGCTCATCTCTGGGCCACGGGCAATACATTGCATTATTCCTGGTGAGGATTACTTCCTGACTATCGGTTCCCCCATTGGGAGTTACTATTTCCAAGACAGGGTGTAATCCTACCATTCCGTTCCTAATCTGTTTACTGTGTGGTGTTGTTTCTGTGCAATGAACTGTCTCATACTTACCGGTAGCTGTGACCTCACCAGTTCTTTCTTTGGGGAATACTGTTATTGCTCTACCTGGTTGGACAGGTCCCACCTGAGTTTCCTGCAACATGACTGCTTGGAGGAGAGCTGCGATTTGGCTGAATCCTTCATCTTCCTGTGACCTAAAACCTTGGAGAGACTTCAAAACAGGATACATTTTGCAAAAGTTAGGGTTAATACATTGCTCTTTCATATTACTATCATTTACGGATGTATCATTGACTGTAGCCTTCTGTTCCCCTTTGACCTGTGTCGACAATGGTGTGTTTGTGTTCTCATTCCCGCTAGGTTTGGAACCGGCTGCATATGTTAATTTCCCTTGCATATCGCCCTCTTGCTGCCATACGTTTAAACAATCTGTATGTCTAATCCTTTGTTTTCTGGATTTTATTAGACATATCCTACTCCTTACATTGTGTAGTACCTCTGGTTCAAAACTACCTATCCCAGGAAATTATGCTTTATCCCCCACAGTCATTCGTGTCCATTCATCACAAAAGGTCTCAGTGTAGGGACCATACTTCCCCCACATTACCAACCGAGCTGACCCCCTGGGTCTCAATTCTGCTGTCTGAACCCTGACTGTGGAACGTCCCTGTGCTGTGCACTTGGCTCCCATTGTGGACCCTTTTAACACGGGAAAACTTCCTAAAATGCTCCAAACACAGTAGTCTAACGGTGGAAGTCCTTAAAGTTCTTCCACTAACTTTTTCTGCTCCGAGTACCACGGATCCGCCCTTTTTAGCAGACACGTGTAGCCAATGCAGGCCCTACTTCGGCCTATATCCCCTGGGCCTTTAGGAGTAACTTACCATACCCAGTGAATATCTGCCTAAAAGACAATTTTTACACAAATCACGCTTGCATGTGCTCTACACAACGCGTATGATGACGAAATTTACGCACAAATATGCAAAACTTCGTATCACGTTGCGCCACGTATTGCTCACACAACCATGCGGTCCAATCGTACCGCTTATAGACACTTGCTATCTATAAGTTGTAGGATCACTGGAGTCTTCACACTGTGCTCCAAAACAGCCGGAGTGTAATACCAAGAAAACAACACCTTTAAAAAGCTTTATCACACTCCGTTGCACGTATTCACCTAGACCGTGCGCACCAAGTTCACCGAGTTTCACCGAGTTCACCAAGCGGGGTTCAATACATTCACACCTTTTTCAGCCCACACTAACACTCTATAGTTTTCTGATCAGAAAAATATCCTTTCCTGTTAACTGATAGCTTTCCCCAGAGGTAATACAGTAGAAAAGGTTTTATTTAAACTAAATTTTGGAAACCGAGCAATTTGTGCTATTGTAGCGTGGCTACTGTTCCGCCCCTAAACTAAACAATGCTATTGTGTAATTTGTACTTAGCGGTCGTACCCTTATGCACGTTGCGTAAACACGCGACCTTGCGTATGTCTTTACGTTGCGTACGCAGTCCCGTACTTTGTCCGAGACACGTGTACAAAAACCGTACGTCCGCAATAGTACAAATCCCACACTTCTATAAATGTAAGCGATATTACCTATAATCGCTCACTTAACACAACACAGTGTCTTTCTGTATAAACCTTTTTAACTAGGCCAGACTGTGTTTGTGTTTTACGTTTACTTCCTTAATATTTATTCTATATGTTTAACTAAATAGCAACAAATTTCTCCGTCTTTTACACAGGTCTAAATGAATCTAGTAATAATCAATAATTCAAATGGTATGATTCAGATTGGATAGCTATCTTGCAGAACATACACTGATATAAATATACACATAATTATAATAATATTATATATATTATATATTTATATAATATATATAACTTGACTCTCATAGAACCCCCACACAGTACACACCTACTGAAATGAATGCATTTCCTATAAAGTCTCTAATTTGCATATCAATGCTGTGTGCTTTTGACTGCCTGTTCAAGAGGGTTGTTCACTGCTAAGAAAAAGCAGTTACACAGGTTAATTTGCATTTCAATGGCTATCTTATAGTAAGCAGAGTTAGCTAAATCTTAGAGGTAAAAGAAAAAACAAACCAAAAAAAACTTTTTTTTTAATCTGTGTGTACTTCTTACATCAAGTATTCATCTCACTATTAACTTTCATTAAGCCCCATCTGAAACTATTTGTAATTGACTATGGCATGGGTTAAATAAATGCATTGGTAACTCATAAATGGTAATTGATTGTGACCAGGGAGAGCTCATTATTCTTGAGCAGACTGAAAATCAGTCATTTAGAAAAAATGACCTTCCCAAAATGGCCGCTGCTCCTCCCCCTTCCACATCCATGAGGGTTACACAAAATGGTGGACAGGCCATGTGGTTAGTCCAAAATGGAGGACAAACCATGCGGCTTCCTTTGTCACAAAGAAATCACACACCATGCAATCCCCTGAAGTTATTTTAGGCCTGAGTTAAAAAAAAACCACTATATCAAGGCTATTGCAGCAACTTTTAAATGTACTTTAAACCCTACTTAACAGATAAGCAATCCAATCTAAATCAAACACAATGTGACTCATTTGAACCTTGTTTTGCAACAATAAAAATACATTTTAGCATCTTAAATATTATGAGAAACGAATTGTCCCTTAAATTTCATATCAGCATCTTACTAATAACACAATATAATACACGTGGATGTGATTCGTCAGCATTTTGCGATGCGTCCATCATTAGCCGGTCGATCACAGCCGCGTTTGTAATGTACAGTGCATTATCAAGAACGTGATATCACGGACCAGAGCCCCCATCTATGAATGCCAAATTGATTTCTCACAAATATTTAAAATGCCTGCTCTAATATATATTGCAGACGCCAGGCACATCTTATTACCATATACAATAAAAGTGCGCTGTACATCGCAAACGCAGTATCCCTTAAGAGAAGACAATACACCCACACATTATCTGAGTCCCAAAGCTCATTGATGTATACATTTGTTATTAAAAAGGATATGCAGGAATGAAAGATATACCTTACACACACTTAGATACACTTTAAACCTTCGCCGTAATGCAATGCAATGATATTACACCTTAAACCTTATGCAGCAATGCAATGCAGTGATGTTACACCTTAAACCTTATGCAGCGCTGACTGTACAAAGTACCCGCAGCGCGTACACACCTTATCAATACACTTTTAAACCTTATACAGTTAGGTAATGTAATACGCTTTAAACCCTAGCAGGGAAAAGAGGACACAACACAGATTTGTAGTTAAAACACTGGGCTCCGACACCTCAGCGTATATATCTGGAAGGGGATAACAATACAATTTATACACTACAATACAACAGAGTAAATGGCTACAGTCAATGTACATACGTGAGAATATTCGCTTGTGCAACCTGGTCCAGTCCTCCGCTAATCAGGTAGATATCGTTAAGAGTCTTCTGACCGGCCAGGCAGCAACAGGCTTTTTATACACTACTTCCAAAAGCAATACAATGGATACTGTAATCCCTTTGTCCATTGGACACAGGAATGCACTTTTACAGTACAAGAGAGGTCATAGGTCGATTTGAATAGGTGGGCGATGTCTTTCTTAACTGCTCTTGTGGGTGGTCTCCTCTGGATTCCCGCCGCATACATAATATGCAGTAAATACAGTTTAAACCTATATTCTGCTTCTGCACCTAACTATCCTCAGGAACATGCAATCTTCCTCAAACCAACACCGGAATGTTTCCTTTAAAATACCCTACAGCTGGATACCAAACACCACCTTGTAACCTTGTTCTATCCCCTCCTATCCTGTAAAGGTGAATCCCTTTGTTCTGTAACCATTTTAAACAGCTATTTCTTTCTGATGTGGTGCAGGGGGGCTATGTGTACAATGTGCACTATTTGGATTAAATATGTAATGTTTTGATAACCCTCCATGCGTTCACAAACTCCGCCGTAAATACCAATACCACGCGCAGGACCGCGGGAGCGACCATACGCAAATTGCGGATATGTGCACGCACAGCGGAACAAGTGCACGCGCAGTGGGCATGTGTGTGTGGTTAGTACGTGATGTGTGTACTGGAATATTTTTCGACTTTGACAGGACGGGGAGAGTGACAGAGGGACAGGGAAAGTGACAGCAGGGACATAGGGACAGGGAGCATGACAGGAAAAGTCACAGCAGAGACATAGGGACAGGGAGAGTGACAGATGGACAGGGCAAGTGACAGAGGGACAGGGAAAGTGACAGCAGGGACATAGGGACAGGGAGAGTGACAGAGAGATGGACAGCAAGGGCATACAGTAGGGACTAGGGAGAGAGAAAGGCAGCAGGGTAAATTTAACTATTTAGTAGTGGCGGTCGGCATGGTGCTGAGGAGGCGGAGATGCAGAGAAGGACTGAGGGAGGCGGCGCGGCTGAAGGCAGCGGCCGTGTAGCAGAGGAGGAGGCAGAGGGTGGTGGCGGTGCACTGCAAGGAGGAGGAGGCTGTGGTCGGCGACACTGCAGCTCCTATGACCGCGGCACTACTATTTCAAATCTGCCGCAGACCGGCAGCCAATCAGGATCAAGAGCTCGATGCGGCAGCGGGGGTCTTCTGACTCGGTGCTCGAAGAAGTGCTGGTATGCAATACCGTTGTATACCGGCCCACGTCGAACACTGGTTTCCCTCCATAAGAAGGAACTCACAGCGCACCATTTTGAAACATGCCTTTTCCAAAATAGTACCATGGCAGCTGTGAAAAAAACTTGGAAATACTATGACACTGGCAGGAAATCTAAGGAACATGCTGATAAATATTGTAAACGCAAACAAACTGATTATCTATCCATATGAAATTCTATTGCTTCTGTGTTGCTAGGCAGTAAAACAAAAAATCAGTCAGCTACTATGTACAGTATGTCATTTCATTTTTTTCTTTTCTCAGATGAAATTAAATAATGCATGATAATAAAAGGAATGGCTTTTATTAAAGGGAAATTAAAATAAGCATTATAAAAAAGCAATTATCACCTATACATAGCGACGGCTGCCCTTCTGTGAGCTGACAAATACCTGTGAGAATGCAACCCAATAGGAAACAGTTCACCATGAACGCTGGTCAGCCACTGACCTAGAAGAAAATGAGGCGCGCTGAGCACTAAGTTCACCGCAAGACACGTCCCTCTTCTTGTAACGCAGCACAGCACTCAGTTTCCTCCCTCCCAGATGCATGGGGCGCCGGCGTGCGCGATGATGTCACCGTACAGCGCTGCACTCGGCATCCTATTGTAAGAGGTGCGGCGGTGCGTGTGGTGGTGCCTGCTGTCGTGCAGGTGTAGTTTCGGTACTCACCAGGCGCCGCTCTCTCTCACTTTCAGGTACCGGAACCTTCAACGGACCTGGCAATCTTCAGTCGGATCCAGACACGATGACCTAGGAGGAAGGAGATTGCTGAGTGCCGTCCTCCTGACTGTGGACCGAAACGCCCTCCGGAACCGAGGAAAATGTGCTTTCGGGCTAGGTGAGGGTCATCCCAGGCGTACGCCTCAGAGCCCGAATTTCACCTATTGGCACTCTCGCACCAGGTGGAAACTCTACCTTGCAACCGCGTGCAAGGCTCACCACTCGCCCTGAAGGAAGGGAAACAGATAGGGACGAACACAGAAGGAACACACAGACTGATGTTACTCACCGTCCTATGTCTTGTACTCCGATCTTCTCCACTTACAGGTCCCTGTAAGGAGGCAAAGAGAGAAACAGCCGTGCAGGGCCTAACTCTAACCTAGTGTGCATCCGCTACACTAGCTACATAACAAAGCCCTCAAACTGGCTCAAGTGTGGGTGGTGCAACACAAACTATGCACAAACTCTAACAAACAGACACTTTGCCCTGCAACAACATACATCACAATATCGGATTACAAGATCCCACGGTGCTGTCCCTTTAAATCCCTACCTACCGCTAGAAGGGGGTGGGCGCCACACAGCCTACCCACCTCCTGTACCTTCCCTTATGTGGGGCTCAGGCCAAGCGAGCCTGCCTACCTAAACACCCTGGGGTGGACTGGACCTAGTGCCCAGTACCACCTGTATTCACCTTCGGGGGAAACCGCTTATCTACTGGGCCTAACGCCCCCTAACTGCACACAGGCCGGAGGCCTGACTTTATCCCTCGGGCCTAGCACCCGACTAACTCGTCGCCCGTTGTGTGACCTGGGTCTAATGCCCTGGGTCACCTTGTATCCCTAGCGGCCGCCAACTGAACTAGGGCCTAATGCCCTCTAATGTCCCCCAGGCCTATTGCCTGCGCTTGCCCTCGGGCCTAATGCCCGCCTATCTTGTCCCACAGGCCTGTGGCCTGACTATTCCTATGGGCCTAGTGCCCAAACTGTGCCCCCAGGCCTAGTGCCTGCCTATCAGGGCCACGGGCCGGGGGGGCCCTGACTACACGTGGCCACGGGCCTGGAGGGCCCGCCTAAATGTGCCCCCGGGCCAGGAGGGCCCGACTAAATGCCCCCACGGGCCAGGAGGCCCGACTAAATGCCCACAGGCCGGAAGGGCCTGACTGTGCCCACGGGCCTAATGCCCGAACACCCGGTGGTCTAGGGAGGAGAGGGGGGGGCACCTTAGAAGGGCCTACCTGCGGTGGAGAAGGCTGCAGTGGGGAACTGCACAGCTCAATTGCTTCCCACCACTGCAGCGCTTCTCGGCCTGGATGAGCTCTTCTGCCGCTGGCCCGTCCTGGCCAGCGGCGCCGCCGTCTCCTCTCCATGTCCAGCCGCCGCTGGACATCTTCTTTCCGGAGCCTGGAGTCTTCTGGCCTATTCCGCGGCCACTGAAGCTTCTTCCGCGACGTCTTCCTCCTCCTCGCGCCACTCCGAACTTCGCCGCTCTTCGGCGCGGCTTCTTCTCTCTTCGGCTCCCGCCCGGCGTCTGACGTCAGATGCCGGGGGCGGGGCCTATGACGCGGCGAGCGCCGATTGGCTCGCCGCGCCCGCCTCTGATTGGCCGGCGCCCCGCGAGCCGCGATTGGCTCGCGGACGGCGCCGGATTCGAAAAGCAGCGGGCGGCGCTTCTGATTGGCGGCCAGAACGGCGCCAAGTTTAAAGCGCCGCCGTGCCGCTACCCGCCGACAGCCTGGTGCAGGGAAACATCCGATCCCTGCACCAGACACCCGCCGCCGCACATCCAGCGCTGGGGACAGACAAGCTGCCCCAGCGCTGTCCACAGCCAGGGACAGTACCTCGGATGTGCCCACAGGGCACATCTCTACACTATGAGAATATGGCAGAACGGACCCAGCGCGGTGGTGTACAGGCAGGCGGGTGTGAAGTCGGTGGGGGTGCGGGCGTGACTGCAGTGCTTAGTTTCGGCCCGGGGAGGAGTGGTTGTTGACGCCGCAGCGGACGTGACTCTGACAAGTCAGTGGATAAAATGGGGTTGCGGGTGTGCGGCTGTTTGTGGTGTCACCCCATTGAAGGGTGACACCTGGGGGCGGGCCGCACCTCCCGCACCCCCTTCTTGACGCCACTACTAATCACCAGAGGTTAAAGTGAGCTGGAATGGGGCGAACTGCGTTCCGTCAGTTCCATTTGGAGACTGAACCAATTCCGCCTCCTCCGGCTCACCTAACCCAGGAGGGAGATATCGTGCGCACACGGAGATTGTGTTACCAGCGGGCGCCCGGCTCCTTCCCCTCAGTGACTCCTGAGCTCCAGCTTCCGGCTCAATCAGTGTGCGGCTGGGTGGCGCTATGGGAGAGGCGTCATGACATCTCTGCCATAGTTCCAAGGAGTGGGCAGCCAGACGGAGGGCAGTGCGATCCGGAAGCAGGAGCGGGGCTGGTGAGTATAGTGGGGTTTTTGTGTGTGTGTGTGTGTGTGTGTGTGTGTGTGTGTGTGTGTGTGTGTGTGTGTGTTTAAGCGGTGTTACTATGGGGCACATCTGCAGGGGGCATAACTAATGGGGGCACATCTGTAGGGGGCATAAGTAATGGGGGCACATCTGCTGGGGGCATAAATAATGGGGGCACATCTACTGGGGGCATAACTACAGGGGGCACATCTGCTGGGGGCATAACTAATGGGGGCACATCTACTGGGGCATAACTAATGGAGGCACATCTACTGGGGTACTTCTGACTGAGGGCATAACTACTGGGGGGAAATCTACAGGGGGCATAACTACTGGGGCATTACTAATGATGGCATTGCATAGGGGGCATTTAATAAGGGGCATCACTTCTGGGGACATAAGGGGCACTACTACTGAGGGCACTGTGTAAGGGGCACCAATACTATGGGCACAACCACTAAAGTGGACATTGCATAAGGGGCACTACTACTGAGGGCCTTGTATAAAGGGAACTACTTCTGTGGGCATTATGTGTATTTGGGATGATATTACTGTGGGCTTTGTATATAAGTGGCACTAATGTGTGTCATCAAAAGAATAAGGGACACTACTATGTGGTGTTAAGTGAATAAGATTGTGCTACTGTGCGGCATAATTTGAATTGGGGATACTATTGGGTGACCACACCCCTTTTGTTTTGAGGCCACACCCAATTTGTTTGTTTTGAGACCACACCCCCTTTTGCTGTGCGTGCGCACTCCCTTTATTTCACACGCGTGGGGGAGGGGGGGTGATCCACCACCTCTCTAGGACCACTTTAAGCACTGCTGATCACCATCAGAAGCAAAGTTTCTGTGCCATGAACACATACTTAAAGGCAGATTACAGGTGCAATTAATTAGCCTAGCTTCTAGCTGACAACTGATTGAAGCAGCACCTGAACTGGACCCTTCAGTCCTGCTGCTGCTCTGCTAACTCTAGGAAATCCTGATATCCCTCATAAACTCCATGTAGAACTATGCTGTCCCTGTCACTATATATATATATGTTTACACATATGAGTGCAGATTTTTCCGCAATATGCAGAGTGCCCCTTAATATACACCTGACCTCAGTGGCGGGCAACTGGCTCCGTTTCTATGAGGTGCACCGTCCATTCCAGAGTCCTGGCTTCCTGAGGGGAACGGAGGGAGTCAGGGGAGCTTGTCCCTATACTCAAAGCCAGCCCAGAGCCGGATGTCCGATGTTATGTTGGAGGTGTAATTCAATGCAGGAGCCAGCACCACAATGATGGGAGGCAGCTGCCAGCCCCCAAAGGCGGCACCAGTACATACTTGCCTACTCTCCCGGAAGCTGCGGGAGGCTCCCGTTTTTTGGGGTAGCCCCCACGCACCCCCGGAAGAGTAGGCATGTCTCCCACATCCTGCTCGCACCCTAGTGATGTGGGCAGGATGAAGAGATACGCTCCCGTATTCGAGAGTACGTGGGGTGGGGAAGGGGTTAAAATGACGCAAATTGCATCCTTTTAGCCCGGACCCCTTCCCGTGGACCCGCGAATCGCGGAATTTTCCTCATGTGGGGATGGGGCTTAATGATGCCACAGCCCGGCCACGCCCCCCAAAGTCTCCTGCAGTGTCTCCTCTCCGGGCTTCTCCCGGAGAGGAGATATTTGAAGTAGACAAGTATGCACCAGTTGTGACTGACAGCGGATCTCTAGACCAGATATTTTCAACCTTTTACAACTCGCGGCACACCGAACAAGATTTAAATATTACCAAGGCACACTCAAATATAATGGTGATGCATGGTGCAGTTCCTAGGATGTCATGTCGCAGCTTCTCCATAGGTAACTCCTGAGCCACATCTGAGAAAGCCAGAAGAGCCCAACACTGCCTGGGCCCAAAATTGGAACTGGCTCTGCAACCACTAAACCCACCAGTATTGATCGTTCCAGGGCCTCAGTAATGGCATAACACTGACGGGCCTGGCTGTGCTTCTATGGCGGCACACCTGGAGACTGCTCAGGACACACTAGTGTGCCACGGCACAGTGGTTGAAAAACACTGCTCTAGACTGAGGCTGCAGCTTGGAGTAGCACCTGTGATTTTCCCCAGAAGCATGCAAAGGCAGAAAACAACCCCCTGAGACAACACTGAGGTCTGGGGAAGCAGCATACACAGTAAAGTCCCGTGTACACGGGGGAGATGTGTGCTGAGCAATCTAGCACAGATCGCTCAGCACACATCTCACCCCCCGCTCAGCACAGTGCGATGTGTACTGAGCAAGGGGGGGGACGCGCACTTCACAGAGCAGTGAAGTGAGCGATCTACTAGATTTGGCATGCATGCATACCAAATCTAGAGTCAGCGATAGCGATGCGTGGGGCCGCGCATCGCTATCGTTATGGGCATTGTTACGGTCAGTGAAAATAATTGAAGAACACTGAAGTCTCTTTGGTAGATTTATTGCATTGTGAAGTTCACAGGGCTCACGATAAAAGAATATCATGAACTGGACATTAACACACTGATTTCATCTTATATACTTTTCATTACAGTATTACATGATCCAATCAAATTAACAGGCCAATCATAATTCATTTATCAGAATATATTATTAATTCATATACTCCCCTTATGGGGGATTTCCAATTAATTAGCTCAGCATCTTGTGATTATGTCTGTTTGATATTAAAATACATTTTACCTCTCACCTACGTTTAATTCTCTTTAGTCTGCAAGATACAATTCCCTACTCTGCAGACCACTAGCTAACCACAGTCTCATGACATACTGCACAGCTGACTCTTTCATCTGCAAGCATATGCAAATCACTTTTAAAACAACAATTTATTTCTGCAGCGGGGTACACTGTGTTCCATAGGGAATACATCGGGGTGTAGAGTTGGATCTTGATCCAGAGGCACCAACAGGCTAAAGCTTTGACTGTTCCCAGGATGCATTGCACAGCCTCCTCTATAACCCCGCCTCCGGACACTGGAGTTCAGTTAGTAAGTTGGTGCCTGCAGAGCAGGTCACTTAACAGGGGGGCTGCGCTAGGCAGCGCTGAAAAGAGCTTTTTAGAAGACTTCAAGGGCTGCAGCACTTTCTATGTCATTATCAGTGGCGTAACTACTGCCCCCGCAGTCCTCGCGGTGGCTTGGGGGCGAGGGGCTGCGGGGGCGCCACTGATTACAGCAGACTGACATGCGGACGAGCGCCCGCATGTCAGTCTGCTTTCTCCTTCCCGCCGCCGCTTGTTGGAGGGACACGGACGGCACAGCGTGTGCCTCTCCTGTGTCCCTCCTGCATCATCTCCGGCGGCCGCGGGTCTAATAGGGGGAAGTGCCGTCCGTGAGCTCTAATTGGCTCACGGACGGCACTTCCCCCTATTAGACCCGCGGCCGCCGGAGATAATGCAGCAGGAGGGACACAGGAGACGCTGTGCCCTCCGTGTCCCTCCAATAAGCGGCGACAGCGGCACTGGGGGGAATATCTGGTACTGGGGGGGGGGGGGATGTCTGGCACTGGGGCATATATGGCACTGGGGGGGAGATGTCTGGCACTAGGGGGGATATCTGGCACTGGGGCATATATGGCACTGGGGGGGGGATGTCTGGCACTGGGGGGGATATCTGGCACTGGGGGGGGGGATGTCTGGCACTAGGGGGGATATCTGGCACTGGGGCATATATGGCACTGGGGGGGGGATGTCTGGCACTGGGGGGGATATCTGGCACTGGGGGGGGGATGTCTGGCACTGGGGCATATATGGCACTGGGGGGGAGATGTCTGGCACTAGGGGGGATATCTGGCACTGGGGCATATATGGCACTGGGGGGGGGGGATATCTGGCACTGGGGGGGGGATGTCTGGCACTGGGGGGGATATCTGGCACTGGGGGGGGGGGATGTCTGGCACTGGGGCATATATGGCACTGGGGGGGGATGTCTGGCACTGGGGCATATATGGCACTGGGGGGGGGATGTCTGGCACTGGGGGGGATATGGCACTGGGGGGGGGATGTCTGGCACTGGGGCATATATGGCACTGGGGGGGGATGTCTGGCACTGGGGGGGGGATGTCTGGCACTAGGGGGGATATCTGGCACTGGGGGAATATCTGGCACTGGGGGCATATGTGGCACTCGGGGGGAATATATGGCACTGGCGGCATATCTGGCACGGGGGGAATATCTGTCACTGGGGGCATATGTGGCACTGGGGGGGAATATCTGGCACTGGGGGCATATGTGGCACTGGGGGGGGGGTATATGTGTACCTGGCACATGGGGGGGGGGCTATATTTGGCACCGGGGGCATGTGAGTACCTGGCACCGTGGGGGAATATCTGGCACTGGGGTCATATGTGGCACTGGGAGCACAGCCCTAGCAACAAGGACTACCTCCTAGCAACGAGCATGACACCCAGTGCATGAAACACCTGACAACGAGCATGACACCCAGTGCATGAAACACCTGGCAACGAGCATGACACCCAGTGCATGAAACCCCTGACAACGAGAAGGTAATTGAAAAGTAATTAGAAGCCTTACTGTAGGACTTAATGTGTAATGGGCATTACGGTGTGTGGCATAATGTATCACGGACATTGCGGTGTGTGTCATAATGTGTCACAGGCATTACGGTGTATGGTATACTATATCGCGGGCATTGTGATATGTGGTATAATGTCTCAGGGTCATTGCAGTGTGTGGCATAATGTATCACGGACATTGCGGTGTGTGTCATAATGTGTCAGGCATTACGGTGTGTGGTATACTATATCACGGGCATTGTGGTATGTGGTATAATGTCTCAGGGTCATTGCAGTGTGGCATAATACATAACGGGCATTGCGGTGTGTGGCATAGGGTATAACGGGCAGGGCATTGCGGTATGTGTCACAGGCATTACGGTGTATGGTATACTATATCACGGGCATTGTGGTATAATGTCTCAAGGTCATTGCGGTGTGTGTCATAATGTGTCACAGGCATTGTATGTGCTATAATGTATCAGGGGCATTGCAGTGTATAGCATAATGTATAACGGGCATTGCGATTCCTGTCATAATGTGTCGGGGGCATTACAGTGTGTGGCATAATGTGTCACTGGCATTACGGTGTGTGGCATAATGTGTCACAGGCATTACGGTGTATGGCATAATGTGTCGGGGGCATTATGGTGTGTGGCATAATGTGTCATGTGCATTATTGTGTGTGGAATAATGTCTAAGGGCCATTGCAGTATGTGGCATAATGTATACTGGGCATTACTATAAGGAGGAAAAATGACAAATAATGTAAGGGGCATGAATCAGGATTATTTTTCTTTCCTGTGGTGGCTAACGTCTGGGCGTGCAGGTTGCAAAACTGGGGTATAAGGTAGTCTTTTCCTGCAATACCACGCCCCTTTATGAGAAACCACGCCCATCTCAACAAAACCACGCCCCTTTTTTTGCAGCGCGCGCCGAAGGCGCGCGCATATTTATACCTTTCTTGCTCCCAATTATGCGGCGGGTGGGGGCGGGGGGGGGGGGGGGCGCCAAAGAATTTTTTGGCTTGGGGGAGAAAAATTTCTAGTTACGCCACTGGTCATTATGACATGCTGTGCTGCAGCTCCATCACCTCCCCTGCAGTGCTGCATACTCCCGCGGCCGGTTCCCGGATACTTGCAGTTGATGCTCTCCAGGATCGTGTGGCTGCACATCAGGGAGGAGGTAAGAGGGTCCCCCAGGCAGGACCTACCGGTAAATCGCGTTCCGGTCGCGGTCCCAGGAGACGGACCACACCGCTGGCGTGGACACTGTATACTGCACAGGGACCCCACTATATCCACAGGGCAGGGAACACAGGTCGGATTTTAAAAAATCAGTTTTACATAGGCTCCACAGTACCCGGTGGTGAGGACCAGCATAGGGGATATGGCGATGACCTGTAGCCCCTCCCCCAATTCCGGGCGCCATCTACTGCTGGTGTTCCCGCCCTGGAGCTGCTTCTCACTCTCCCTCACTCCCTGACAGAGATTTGGGCGCCATCTTTCCAAAGTAGCTATGGCTGAACTCGGGGACTGCAGGGCTGTGTCTCCTCTGTAAATCCACCTGTTTTCACAGGGCCGGTACTAGGGTGTTCGGCGCCTGTAGCTGTGGTGTGGATGGATTTCACTTGTGTATCCCACCTATTGCTATCACTGTATTCTGTACCCTGGGGGCTAGGTGCATCATATATATATATGTCAGTTTGTCTATTGTTCAGAAAAAGGAGAGTTTTATATAAATATATATATATATATATATATACAGTATATAGTGTTACACAGTATATACTGTTTAGTGTGTTTTACTGTGATCTCCTATCATGTCTGCCACGCAAGGAGGGAAATCTGCGGACGCCTCTGTATCATGCAGGGCGTGCACCAAGGATTTACCTGAGGGGGAAATTATAACTGATGGTTTGTGTACTGGGTCCCATACGTCTCCCAGTCAGCCCGCAGCTTCGGTAGCCACTCAGGAGCCACCTTGGCAAGCATTCTCCAGTATGTTGCATATGCTTGTGTCACATCTTATGCCCCCTGTGGGACCTCCTGTGCCATTGCAACCACATATTGTCCCTGTAGTTAATCCACCCTGGGCGGACACTCTGTCTACCCAGATACAACAATTAAATCAATCTTTGGTGGTACAAAAATCTACCTCTCATCCATCTGGGGTCAAGAGGTCATCTAAGCGGGCCGCTTCCTCCTCACAATCCACTAACATTTTACAAAATTCTTCTGATGAGGATGGGGAATATACTGATCCGTCAGACACTGAATCAGTTGTTTCTGACGAGGAACCTACAACTCAGGTTGATGTCCCTGAACTAGTGGAGGCTATTAAGATGATTCTACAAATAGATGACGAGGTAGATCCCACTACTGCGTCTAAGAAACCTGATAAGTTCAAACGTCAGAAGGTTGCTAAATTAGTTTTACAGCATTCTGACCATATAATTGACATATGTCTGGAATCCTGGTCTTCTCCAGGAAAGAAATTCTCCCTGTTTAAGAAGATACTAGCTCGTTATCCTATCCCCGCGGAGTTGAGTAACAAGTGGGAAAATCCACCGCCGGTGGACTCTCATGTCGCCCGTCTTGTGGTGTCATCTACTCTGCCTGTCACCACTGTCCCCTCACTGAAGGAACCGATGGATAAGCGTGTGGAGGTATACCTGAAGTCTATTTACTCCCTTACCGGGGCTGTACATAGACCCACTATAGCAGCCTCCTGGGCCGCAAAAGGAATTGAAGCATGGGTTCAAGCTTTGGTGGTAGAGCTACCTCAGGATATATCTGACACTGCCAGACAATATCTGTCTCATATTACCACTGCCTCCCACTATATTCAGGAGGCATCCTCTGAGGCAGGTGTTATGGCGGCCAAGACGTCTACTACGTCTATACTGGCTTGCCATATTCTATGGTTGAGGTCCTGGAAGGTGGACATGGACTCCAAAAATACCTTGGAGGTGCTCCCTTTTAAGGGAGACATCCTCTGTGGGGAAGATCTAAACAAGATTGTGACTGACTTGGTGACTGCCAAGACTGCGTTTCTCTCGAGTACTAATCCTTCTGCACCGAAGACTAAAAGTACCACTTTTCGTTCCTTTCGACCTCCAGGAAAAGCAATGGGTCAGGTGTACCCGAGACAGGCTCGTGCTTCCAAAGCCACTAATCCCAAACCTAAACAATCATGGGCTGCCAGTCAGCCTGCTTCCAAACAGGACAAGCCTGCTGCATGACGGGGCCGGCCTCCTCCTGGGGGATACCAGGGTGGGAGGCCGACTTCTGCAATTCGCCCAGGTCTGGTTAAATACCACTTCAGATGCCTGGGTGAGAGAAGTTGTCTCTCATGGGTACACTGTCTCTTCAAGAGACGACCCCCTCGCCAGTTCTGCACAACGGTTATTCCTTCGGAGATCACAAGCCCTACATCTGGTTGTGCAATCCCCCCTGGACACAGGAGTGATAGTACCAGTACCCCTGTCCCAGAGAGGCAGGGGATACTATTCGACCCTGTTTCTAGTCCCGAAACCAAATGGGTCCTTCCGGACTATACTCAACCTCAAATTATTGAACAAATTTGTGAGAGTATCCAAATTCCGTATGGAAACCCTGCGCTCTGTTGTACTGGTCATGGAACCCGAGGACTATATGGTGTCCCTGGATATACAGGATGCTTACCTGCATATACCTATTGCCATTTCACATCAGCAATATCTGCGGTTTGCTATTGGCAACCTACATTTTCAATTCCAGGCTCTGCCATTTGGACTGTCCACGGCCCCTTGGATTTTCACCAAGGTCATGGCCGTGATGATGGCCCTTCTCCGTCATCAGGGAATCAGGATCCTGCCATATCTGGACGACTTGCTGATTCTGGCGAACTCCCAAGATATTCTCCTCTGTCATCTGGAAATGACGGTCCAATTCCTACAAGCTCACGGATGGCTCATCAAATGGAAGAAGTCCTCGCTGGTCCCTGCTTGGAGCATGGTGCACCTGGGGGCACTGCTGGACACACACAGCCAAAGACTGTTTCTGTCTCCAGAGAAGGTCCTGAAACTTCAGGACAAGATCAGACACTTCCTTTCTTGCCCAAGAGTGTCGATACACCCGGCGATGCAAGTACTGGGCCTCATGGTGTTGGCTTTCGACATGGTAGAGTTCACTCAATTTCATTCCCGCCCTCTGCAAGGTTAATCCTTTCCAAGTGGGAAGGCCTGCCTCATCGGATCAGGTCTCAAATGATCTCCTTGACTCCGGAGGCATGTTTGTCACTGAGCTGGTGAGCAAGGGCCGTCCTTTCTGGATACCCAACTGGGTCCTACTGACAACGGACGCCAATCTGCGGGATTGGGGCTTGGTGCTGGAGCAACACTCTCTCCAGGGTCGGTGGACCAAGGAGGAATCTCTCCTCCCGATAAACATTCTGGAATTGCGGGCAGTGTTCAATGCCTTGACTCTTGCCCTGCCTCTGATACAGAACAGGCCTGTTCAAGTACAATCAGACAACGCCACCACGGTGGCATACATAAATCATCAATATGGCACTCAAAGCCGTATGGCAATGATGGAAGTGTCAAAAATCCTTTGTTGGGCGGAACGCTATCTGCCAGCAATATCGACAGTGTTCATTCCTGGTGTCCTCAACTGGGAAGCGGATTTCCTCAGCCGTCAGGACGTACACGCCGGAGAGTGGAGTCTTCATCAGGAAGTCTTTCAACTCCTAGTGGACAAGTGGGGTCTACCAGATGTTGACCTGATGGCGTCTCGACACAGTCACAAAGTTCCGGTCTTCGGATCAAGGACAAGGGATCCTCA
The DNA here is from genome assembly GCF_028390025.1 of Pseudophryne corroboree. Taxonomy (NCBI): domain Eukaryota; kingdom Metazoa; phylum Chordata; class Amphibia; order Anura; family Myobatrachidae; genus Pseudophryne; species Pseudophryne corroboree. The sequence goes on from NC_086446.1 coordinate 451,719,575, forward strand.
AGCAGCATTCATGGATGCACTGGCACTTCCATGGATTTTTCAGCTGCCGTACGTGTTCCTTCCAGTGTCACTCCTGCCCAGGGTGTTACGGAAGTTCAAGAAAGAAGGAGGAATACTACTTCTTGTCGCTCCAGCGTGGCCCAGATGGCATTGGTTCTCAGACCTGCAGGGTCTCTCGATGGAGCGTCCTCTTCTACTTCCTCAATGCCCAGACCTTCTCGTTCAGGGCCCTTGTGTCTACACGGACCTGGCCATGCTAGCTTTGACAGCGTGACTCTTGAAGCTTCACTCCTGAGAACCAAAGGATTCTCCGAGGCAATTATCCAAACTATGCTGAAGGCCCGCAAACCGGCTTCGGCACGTATTTATTACAGGGTCTGGAATTCTTACTTCACCTGGTGTGTTGCTAAGAATTACGATGCATGCAAGTTTAGCCCTGCTAGACTTTTGGCTTTTCTGCAACAAGGCCTGGACTTAGGCCTTTGTCTGGCCTCCCTCAAGGTTCATATATCTGCCTTGTCGGTGTGGTTTCAGAGGAAAATTGCGTCTATTCCTGACGTTCATACTTTCACTCAGGGTATTTTACTGATTCAGCCTCCCTGTGTCCCTCCTGTGGCTACATGGGATCTGTCTGCTGTCTTGAATGCCTGCAAGAGTCTCCTTTTGAACCTCTTGAGTCTGTGGACCTTAAATGCCTTACGCTTAAGGTCGTGTTTCTGCTGGCTATTGCCTCTGCTAGGAGGGTGTCGGACTTAGGCGCTTTGTCCTGTCGTCCACCCTTTCTGATTTTTCACCGTGACCGGGCAGTTCTTAGACCTCACTCCGGTTATCTATCTAAGGTGGTGTCATCTTTCCATCTTTACCAAGAGATTGTGGTTCTGGCCTTTATCTCTTCTGGTTTGTCCTCCAAAGAGCGGTCTTTGGATGTGGTGAGGGCTCTCCGTATTTACGTGGAGAGGACTGCCTCCCTCAGGAAGTCAGATACCCTTTTTGTACTTTTTGGTTTTCACAAACGTGGCTGGCATGCGAATAAGCAAACCTTGGCCAGATGGATTAGAATGGTGATCGCACAAGCATATGCACAGGGTGGTCTTCCAGCTCCTGTTGCTATTAAAGCCCATTCTACTCGGTCTGTTGGAACTTCTTGGGTGGCCCGCCGTGGCGCGTCCGCTGAACAATTGTGCAGTGAACACTGTGCAGGTCCTCAGTGAACAAGTTCATCAGGTTCTATGCCTTTGATACTTCCGCATCCCAGGATGCTTCCTTTGGACGCCGGGTTCTGTGTCCGCTACGGTGCGACCCCTCCTATGAGGAACTGCTTTAGGACATCCCCGATGTAGTCCCTGTGGAACACAGTGTACCCCGCTGCAGAAAAGGAGATTTATGGTAAGTTTTACCATAGTTAAATCTCTTTCTGCAAGGTACACTGGGTTCCACAGGGCGCCCGCCCTGACGCACTTAGCTTCTTTGGGTTTGTATGGAATTAGCCGATTGTCCCTTCTCCTGTCGTGGGAATGTGGTTCTATGTGACCAACATCTACCTTCTCTTTACCTGCTACTGTATGGGACAGGTTAACGAAACTGAGCTCCAGTGTCCGGAGGCGGGGTTATAGGGAAGGCTGTGCAATGCATCCTGGGAACAGTCAAAGCTTTAGCCTGTTGGTGCCTCTGGATCAAGATCCAACTCTACACCCTGATGTATTCCCTGTGGAACCCAGTGTATAGGCCAATATACACGGGAGAGATGTGTGCTGAGCGAACTGCTCAGCACATATCTCTCCTGCCGCTCAGCACAGCGCGATGTGTGCTGAACGATGCGGGGAAGGACGGGGGGCCACTCATTTCGCCCAGCGGGTGAAATGAGCGACGTGCTAGATTGAGCCTGCATGCAGGCCAATCTAGCACCGGCGATAGCGATGCGCAGCTATCGCTTTGGGGGGTACACACGAGTGATCTGTGCTTAAAATCTAAGCAATCTAGTCAGATTGCTTAGATTTTAAGCATGGATCTCTCCATGAGCACCCCCCTTATCTCGCAGAAAGAGATTTAACTATGGTAAGTCTACCATAACTCTACTTTTTCTGAACAATAGACAAACTGACATCCAGCTTCCATTTTGTGTATTCATTTATCTATATCAGGCATACACACGGAGAGATCTGTGCTTAATTTTTAAGCAATGTAGTCAGATTGCTTAGAATTTAAGCATGGATCCCTCCGTGTGTACCCCCCTTAAGGGGAGCCTGACTTACATTTGAGAGGCAGCACACACACACACACACACACACACACACACACACACACACACACACTCACTCTCTCTCTCTGTAGGGGCACTACCTGGCATAATGTTGATAAGGGGCTCTGCCTAGCGTAATGCGTGTAAGGGGCTCTGCCTAGCATAATGCGTGTAAGGGGCTCTGCCTAGCATAATATGTGTAAGGGGCTCTGCCTAGCATAATGTGTGTAAGGGTCTCTGCCTAGCATAATATGTGTAAGGGGCTCTGCCTAGCATAATGTGTGTAAGGGGCTCTGCCTAGCATAATATGTGTAAGGGGCTCTGCCTAGCGTAATGTGTGTAAGGGGCTCTGCCTAGCATAAAGTGTGTAAGGGGCTCTACCTAGCATAATGTGTGTAAGGGGCTCTGCCTAGCGTAATGTGTGTAAGAGGCTCTGCCTAGCGTAATGTGTATAAGAGGCACTACCTAGCCTAATGTGGGTAAGGGATTCTGCCTAGCATAATGTGTATAAAGGGCACTACCTGGCCTAATATGTATAAGAGGCTCTGCTTAATGTCACGTGTATAAGGGGCACTACCTGGTGTAATGTGTGTAAAGGGCTATGCCTAACCTAATATGTATAAGTGGCACTACCTGGCGTAATGTTTGTAAGGGGTGTTCCTGGTGTAATGTGTATAAGGGGCTCTGCCTGGTGTAATGTTTGTAAGGGGCACTACCTGGTGTAATGTCATACTGTGCGGTGAAACATGTATAAGGAGTACTACTGTGTGGTGTAATTTGTACAACGGACACTACTGTGTGGTGTAATGTGAATTGGTACTATTCTGTGGCCACGCCCCTTCCATATGAAGCTATACTTTTGCTGTGCACCTTCAGCGTGCACTGTGCCTATTTTAAATATGGTGGGCACCAATTTTCTTTCTGGCACAGGGCACCAAAATGCCTAGTTACGGCTCTGGGTTTAGGTATGGTGCAGCTCCCCTTTGTCCTCCCACTCCTTTCCCTTGCAGCACCTCCTGACCTCCCTCCATGTCCAACTGAGTGCAGCTGTAAAGTGTCATTACCTTCCATGTACAGCCTTAGCCAGGGTGTGAGCTATGAGTGCATCCTGTCTCTTCGTCTTATACTAGAAGTAACTCACATGTTATGTTTTTGGGGCATAACTTAACTGGGTGATATGTCTGCAATAGTTAAAAATATGAAAGCCTCCTGTTAATGCCTCAGCATTTACGATGTCTTTGCTATATACTGGCCAACCATCTCCAGACACACACTGTTTAGCCACTATGGTTTTTTTTTTGTTTTTTTTTACTTCTATCAAGCATGAAATGTGATGTGCGCAAACATAATAAGCTGTTATTTTAATGATTAGTTATTCCACTCTCCGTCTGGCAATTTTCTCTAATAACAGGATCACTAAGCAGGCTGTAAAATAATTCTCCCAGCAATGAGCAATCGTGAGCAATCATACCGCAGGACATTTCTGAGTCAGCCAAGAACAGTCATCTAGGAACTAGATAGATAGATAGATAGATAGATAGCAATACAAAGACAGCCAGGCACTCCAAGGACTCTTCTGCAATCACCTTTATTGGTGTGTTAGCTCAACATGTTTCAGGGCATCAGCCCTTTCGTCAGGATACACCACATACAACAAACAGACAGACACAAAACATTTAAATACCTGTTTGATGAGTCCTATCTCTCACCGGTGTCCACGTCCTCAGCTGCAGCCGCTGATGCCCCGCCGGAGTCTCACTTCCGGGTTCACGCAAGGCGCGGTTGCTTAGCAACCGTCTGCTTGCGCTCCAGTGAAGCAAGTCAGACACAGTGTTCACCGTAGGCGTCATCTGAGGGGGACTGCCGGGGACAAGACATTCACCTAAATCAACTACCAACAATAAAAACGATCAGAGATCATTGAAAAATATATACATACACATGCAGCAGCCAGTGGATCATAGTGAATAAGAATTTTAGAAAAAGAGATTAGAAAAATATACAGTGCTGGTTGTTAGAATATAAACAACTATACATATTACTTGCACTGAGTTTAGAACTGACATCCAATTACCGTAAACTGTTCCAGTTAATTTTATCATTCAATCCGCCAGGTACCGTGGTGCCCAGACGGATAATCCATCTAGCTTCCAGCACACATAGTGCTTTGATCCGATCGCCTCCGCGGGGAGACTCCCGCACATGATCAATCATAAAGTACTTTAGATCTGACAGTGTATGGCCCATCATCTTAAAATGGCGAGCCACTGGCTGATCTATAACTCTGCCCTCAGTTGACAAATGTATCGCCGACCTATGTAAGGCCATACGTTCGCGGAACTTCCGAGAAGTCTGGCCCACATAATATAACCCACATGGGCATGTGACCACGTACACCACAAATGATGAGGTACACGTGAGCACATGCCGGATGTCATATTTAATTTGCAGATGGGGGTGTTGAAAGGATTTACAAGCTAACAAAAATCTGCATGTGGTGCAGCTATGACAGCTATAGCACCCTGCAGGTTTAACATATACATTTGGTGATCGAGGGGCACCCCTGCCTGTGATGTCAGTAATCATAAGTCTGTCCTTGAGGTTACGGCCTCTCCTAAATGCTGCTAATGGACGAGTGGATTTAAAGCATGGAAGGTCTTTGTCTGAGGCTATAATAGGCCAAAGTGCCTTCGTCGCTCGGTTTATCACCGTGCTGGCAGTAGTGAAGGTACTAACCCAAGGGAAGACATTCTCAGATGTTTTAATGTGTGATTGCATTAACTGAGCTCTTGGTATGCTCAATACTTGCACTTTATTCTCTTCTAACATCCTAGGGTCATAACCTCGTGTTATGAATTTAGAGATTAATTCATCTATAGCCTCAGCTGCCTTTGCTGGATTACTGGAAATTCTAGCCACCCTCATCATCTGTGAGCGGGGCAAACCTCGCTTCAAAGATGACGGGTGATGACTAGAGGCCAGCAGAAAGGTATTTCTGTCCACATCTTTTTGAAATACTTCGGTGACAATTTTGCCCTCGCAGACATTAATTTGTACATCCAAAAAATGTACTTGAACTTCACTATATATAGATGTAAATTTAATAGGGGAGTTGCTGCCGTTAATTCCATCCAATGTGGTAATCAAGGATTCTATCCTACCTTCCCATAACAGAAATACATCATCTATGTATCTGGTATACAGTTTAATGCCTCCAGATACATCAGGATTATTCAACAGTAACCTCTCTTCCTGTTCAAACATGTAAACGTTGGCGTACGACGGGGCCACAGGGGACCCCATCGCACACCCGCGTTGCTGCAGGTAATAATGACCATCATAGAGAAAATAATTCCTATGGAGAGTTAACTCTAATAGTTTCAAAAAGAGGTCCTGATTAAATACTGTTGAATCTAAATGTAATGTCAGGAAATTCTTCATGGCGGCTAGTCCACCGTCATGGGGGATAGATGTATACAGACTACAGACGTCTAAACAACACAGCCAGGTACCCATCGGTACTTCAATAACTCGGTCCAGTAGTTTCAGAAACTCAGTTGTGTCCTTGAGAAAGGAATTCTTTTTACTCAACAGAGGTTGTAGAAGATAATCCAGTAACTGTGCAACAGGATAATAAATAGAATCACGAGCCGATATGATCGGACGGCCTGGAGGATTATTGCTGTCCTTGTGCATTTTGGGAAGGGTGTATAATATCGGGACCTTCGGGTGTTCCACTGTTAAAGCCTTATAGACTTTAGCTGTAATCTGTTGTTGTTGCATGGCTGTTTTCAACACCTCCATTAGTTCCTTCAGGAACTTATCGGTAGGGTTCCCTGGTAGCCGTTTATACACTCCTTCTTCAGACAATTGGCGTGTGATCTCTCGGCGATAATCAGTAATATCCTGTATGACGATGGCCCCGCCTTTGTCGGCGGGCCTGATAATAATGTCATCATAGGAGCCCAGCTGTTTTAAGGCTACGGACTCCTCCCTGGATACATTCTTGCGAATTTTACCCGGTGCCTGCCTAAATTTAGTGACAGACTCATGCAGTAAACGGTCAAATGTTTTCAATGACGGGTTGCCAGAAACTGGATCAAATTTAGATTTCGTTTTACCAGCTGCAAATGACTCAATAGATGAACACTCCTTAGATATATTATGGGATTGGAAATGTTCTTTAAGGCGTAAGTTTCTGGAGAAATTATGATGATCCAATCTCCATGTGTATTCATCATGCATATTCGTTGGTACGAATGAAAGACCCTTCTGCAATACTTGAATCTCTACTTGTGACAGATTTCTCTTGGAGAGATTAAAAATCAAACAATCTTTTTGCGCGGAGGATTTCTTCTGACTTCTTGCGATTCTTTGGTTCTGGCCGCCCCTGCGGGTGGTTTTTTCTGGGTAGCCCCTCGTTCGTCTAAAGGGACTCTCTCAGATGTAGAGGCATCATCAGACTCGGATACCGCAAATTCGCTGTCACTCGTATTAGGGAGGACCGAGTTTCGTTTCTGATTCTGTGAACGTCGTGGTTGCCAAGGTCTGCGGCGTCTTTCAAGGGCACTATTGCGTGATGCAGGCGCACCCCCCGCTAACCATCTGTAGACCCTGTTTTCTTCATAGTCTGTGTCTACGGTGTATTTTTTATTCCGTTTGAATTTGATCAGATTGCTCTTATACTGATCACATTGTTGTTGAAGTTTATTTAACCAACCAGTGTTAGCTTCATCTTTCAACACCTCCTGATGATCATGTTCAAATGCAAGGATCTTAGTACGTGTTGCTAGTAATTCACGACCCGACTCTTCAATAACCAGCACCATCAAGTCCAGTGCACACTTATTTAGGATCCCGATCCACTTTCGTACGAATTCCGGGTTTTGTCTTCCAATTGTGGGCACGTTAGTGACCCTGAAACCACGCGGAATTTTGCGTTCTCGTACGTAGTCAGATAGAGATGAACCATGCATCAAATAATCAATTTCTCGTCTTTTTAATTTAAATAATTGATGATGCATGTCCTCTAAACTGTGGGCCGGGTCCTGGGTGGTTACTGGTTCTTTAAACAGGATCTGCTGTACTTGATCTGCTGTGAAGCTGAATGTCTCACAGGGCGGTATTGTAAAGTCCCTGTATCCAGCTGCATCTTGTGATGCTGGTATTACCGGAGTTGGATCCATCGTGACTAGTGGAGCATAGAGATAAATTATTTAAATTAAAAAGACGAGAAATTGATTATTTGATGCATGGTTCATCTCTATCTGACTACGTACGAGAACGCAAAATTCCGCGTGGTTTCAGGGTCACTAACGTGCCCACAATTGGAAGACAAAACCCGGAATTCGTACGAAAGTGGATCGGGATCCTAAATAAGTGTGCACTGGACTTGATGGTGCTGGTTATTGAAGAGTCGGGTCGTGAATTACTAGCAACACGTACTAAGATCCTTGCATTTGAACATGATCATCAGGAGGTGTTGAAAGATGAAGCTAACACTGGTTGGTTAAATAAACTTCAACAACAATGTGATCAGTATAAGAGCAATCTGATCAAATTCAAACGGAATAAAAAATACACCGTAGACACAGACTATGAAGAAAACAGGGTCTACAGATGGTTAGCGGGGGGTGCGCCTGCATCACGCAATAGTGCCCTTGAAAGACGCCGCAGACCTTGGCAACCACGACGTTCACAGAATCAGAAACGAAACTCGGTCCTCCCTAATACGAGTGACAGCGAATTTGCGGTATCCGAGTCTGATGATGCCTCTACATCTGAGAGAGTCCCTTTAGACGAACGAGGGGCTACCCAGAAAAAACCACCCGCAGGGGCGGCCAGAACCAAAGAATCGCAAGAAGTCAGAAGAAATCCTCCGCGCAAAAAGATTGTTTGATTTTTAATCTCTCCAAGAGAAATCTGTCACAAGTAGAGATTCAAGTATTGCAGAAGGGTCTTTCATTCGTACCAACGAATATGCATGATGAATACACATGGAGATTGGATCATCATAATTTCTCCAGAAACTTACGCCTTAAAGAACATTTCCAATCCCATAATATATCTAAGGAGTGTTCATCTATTGAGTCATTTGCAGCTGGTAAAACGAAATCTAAATTTGATCCAGTTTCTGGCAACCCGTCATTGAAAACATTTGACCGTTTACTGCATGAGTCTGTCACTAAATTTAGGCAGGCACCGGGTAAAATTCGCAAGAATGTATCCAGGGAGGAGTCCGTAGCCTTAAAACAGCTGGGCTCCTATGATGACATTATTATCAGGCCCGCCGACAAAGGCGGGGCCATCGTCATACAGGATATTACTGATTATCGCCGAGAGATCACACGCCAATTGTCTGAAGAAGGAGTGTATAAACGGCTACCAGGGAACCCTACCGATAAGTTCCAGAAGGAACTAATGGAGGTGTTGAAAACAGCCATGCAACAACAACAGATTACAGCTAAAGTCTATAAGGCTTTAACAGTGGAACACCCGAAGGTCCCGATATTATACACCCTTCCCAAAATGCACAAGGACAGCAATAATCCTCCAGGCCGTCCGATCATATCGGCTCGTGATTCTATTTATTATCCTGTTGCACAGTTACTGGATTATCTTCTACAACCTCTGTTGAGTAAAAAGAATTCCTTTCTCAAGGACACAACTGAGTTTCTGAAACTACTGGACCGAGTTATTGAAGTACCGATGGGTACCTGGCTGTGTTGTTTAGACGTCTGTAGTCTGTATACATCTATCCCCCATGACGGTGGACTAGCCGCCATGAAGAATTTCCTGACATTACATTTAGATCCAACAGTATTTAATCAGGACCTCTTTTTGAAACTATTAGAGTTAACTCTCCATAGGAATTATTTTCTCTATGATGGTCATTATTACCTGCAGCAACGCGGGTGTGCGATGGGGTCCCCTGTGGCCCCGTCGTACGCCAACGTTTACATGTTTGAACAGGAAGAGAGGTTACTGTTGAATAATCCTGATGTATCTGGAGGCATTAAACTGTATACCAGATACATAGATGATGTATTTCTGTTATGGGAAGGTAGGATAGAATCCTTGATTACCACATTGGATGGAATTAACGGCAGCAACTCCCCTATTAAATTTACATCTATATATAGTGAAGTTCAAGTACATTTTTTGGATGTACAAATTAATGTCTGCGAGGGCAAAATTGTCACCGAAGTATTTCAAAAAGATGTGGACAGAAATACCTTTCTGCTGGCCTCTAGTCATCACCCGTCATCTTTGAAGCGAGGTTTGCCCCGCTCACAGATGATGAGGGTGGCTAGAATTTCCAGTAATCCAGCAAAGGCAGCTGAGGCTATAGATGAATTAATCTCTAAATTCATAACACGAGGTTATGACCCTAGGATGTTAGAAGAGAATAAAGTGCAAGTATTGAGCATACCAAGAGCTCAGTTAATGCAATCACACATTAAAACATCTGAGAATGTCTTCCCTTGGGTTAGTACCTTCACTACTGCCAGCACGGTGATAAACCGAGCGACGAAGGCACTTTGGCCTATTATAGCCTCAGACAAAGACCTTCCATGCTTTAAATCCACTCGTCCATTAGCAGCATTTAGGAGAGGCCGTAACCTCAAGGACAGACTTATGATTACTGACATCACAGGCAGGGGTGCCCCTCGATCACCAAATGTATATGTTAAACCTGCAGGGTGCTATAGCTGTCATAGCTGCACCACATGCAGATTTTTGTTAGCTTGTAAATCCTTTCAACACCCCCATCTGCAAATTAAATATGACATCCGGCATGTGCTCACGTGTACCTCATCATTTGTGGTGTAAGTGGTCACATGCCCATGTGGGTTATATTATGTGGGCCAGACTTCTCGGAAGTTCCGCGAACGTATGGCCTTACATAGGTCGGCGATACATTTGTCAACTGAGGGCAGAGTTATAGATCAGCCAGTGGCTCGCCATTTTAAGATGATGGGCCATACACTGTCAGATCTAAAGTACTTTATGATTGATCATGTGCGGGAGTCTCCCCGCGGAGGCGATCGGATCAAAGCACTATGTGTGCTGGAAGCTAGATGGATTATCCGTCTGGGCACCACGGTACCTGGCGGATTGAATGATAAAATTAACTGGAACAGTTTACGGTAATTGGATGTCAGTTCTAAACTCAGTGCAAGTAATATGTATAGTTGTTTATATTCTAACAACCAGCACTGTATATTTTTCTAATCTCTTTTTCTAAAATTCTTATTCACTATGATCCACTGGCTGCTGCATGTGTATGTATATATTTTTCAATGATCTCTGATCGTTTTTATTGTTGGTAGTTGATTTAGGTGAATGTCTTGTCCCCGGCAGTCCCCCTCAGATGACGCCTACGGTGAACACTGTGTCTGACTTGCTTCACTGGAGCGCAAGCAGACGGTTGCTAAGCAACCGCGCCTTGCGTGAACCCGGAAGTGAGACTCCGGCGGGGCATCAGCGGCTGCAGCTGAGGACGTGGACACCGGTGAGAGATAGGACTCATCAAACAGGTATTTAAATGTTTTGTGTCTGTCTGTTTGTTGTATGTGGTGTATCCTGACGAAAGGGCTGATGCCCTGAAACATGTTGAGCTAACACACCAATAAAGGTGATTGCAGAAGAGTCCTTGGAGTGCCTGGCTGTCTTTGTATTGCTATATGGATATTCCTGCATGAGGCACCAGGACCAGTTGTCATTACAGCGAGGAGTGCCGGCTGAATTGGAGTAGATAGATAGATAGATAGATGAATGCAGATTTATATTCAGAAAAATACATATATACAGATGTAGCCATGCTCATCATGGCTGGTAAGGAAGCACATGCACTCCCGGGCATGCGCACACTTTGCAGCAAATAAGGTGCACCCGCGCCTAGGCAAAGCCTTGATGAGCATGGCTACATCTCTCTCTCTAAATATATATACATACACACACACACACGTACGTACTTGAAGATAGATAAATGTATACGTAGTGCTCGAAATGGGACGGTATACAGCGGTATTGCATACAGCCACTTCGAGCACTGGATAAAGTTCTATTTTGATTAAACACGTTAGCCATGTCTAACGGCCAGTGGCTGTACACTACATACACAGTAGCCAGGCCCGGCGCTACCTGCTCAGCAAAGGGATGCAGAGCAGGTAGGCGCCAAGCTCCAGAGGCGCACTTCCCGCCCTGCATCCCGCTTCTGCGCGGGTCTCCCTTGCTGCCAGGCCAACACAGTGTAGCAGTTTGGTGCCCCTGACACTGTGTACATTCACATAGAGGTAAGGAGACATGCAACGTCAGCGTGTACTCCTGAGTCCCAGCCGCTCATGTAAACACACAGCGAACTGCATTGTGAGGCAGAGGGGGCGGAGTTACGGGAGGGGTGGGCGGTGTTTCGGGGGCGGAGCCAGAAGGAGCCACAGTGGACTGCTGTGTGTAGCAGAGGGGGAGGGGTTTCGGGAGGGGTGGGTGGTGTTTCGGGGGCAGAGCCAGTCGGATAAATGCATTTGTATGTCCCTTAAGGTGTGTACACACGGTAATATATTTTCTTCCGATTCTGACTATATAGTCAGAATCAGAAGAAAAGATAGTGCAGATCGCAAGGTGACAGTCACCTTGCGATCCCGATCCGATGCCGATGCGCGGCCCCGCGCGGTCGGCATCAGCCGAAAAAATAGGCTGTGCAGGCAAGTCAATCCTGACTATCTCTATAGAAGAGATAGTCAGGATTGACACTTAGCCAAAATCGCACAGAACCAGGATCACAAGCACACTCATTATGTGCTTGCGATACTGGCTAAGTGCCGACCCGGCCCCCCGTCGCACAGTGAGAATCGGATAAGTCCGAATCTCACCGTGTGTACACACCCTTACATCCCCTACTGCCGCTGGCTGTGATGAAGCTGCAGGTGTTTGGGCTCCTGCCATATAGCTGTGAGTACTGCTGCTGTCTGGCTTCATTCAGGTTTATGCACAACACCATTTTCCTATCCTATCACAGTTGCTGGCCCCTCCCCTGGGACCAGCCACCAATAAGCTGTGCTCCTTTCCAGACTGGTCCCTCCTCTCCTGTGTCCCATGTCTATCCTACTCTGTCTCCTCCCACTCCAGTATTCATGGTATGCTGCCTCAGCCTTCCTCTTCTCCAGCCCTCCCTTTTCTGTGGGTTCTCATGGCTGCATACAGTATATACAGAAAACAGTAAGTAGAGGAGATGGAGGGGGAAAAAAAATCTGTTTAGCCATTATGTGTATAAGTGACACTTCTGCAGACATTATACATATACAGACGGAGCCATCTGTGCCTGGCGCGCCTACCGCCGTGTCCCTGACGTGCACATGCCCCATTCACTTGAATGGGAGCGTCTCTGTGCGCTCCCTGGGTGACTAGGTGGACGGATCGCCTAGTCACGCCGGGAACGCTGCTGTGCGTGGCTCCATCTGTATACCGCTACTCCTGGGGCCAATATTCATTCATAAGCACACTGTTATTGGGGGCATTATGCATAAGCGCACTACTACTGTGTGGCGTAATTTGAAATGTGAGTACTATTGTGTGGCCACGCCCATTCCTTGTAAGGCCACACCGCATTTTGGGTATCCGTCCCTTTGTAAAGTATGGGAGGGCGCAAATTTATAGTTTGCAGGGAGGCGCCGAACACATTAGCATCGGCCCTGATAGTAGCTGTACACTACATACACAGTAGCCCGCAAGCAAACCAAACCAATGTACATTACAAGTTAGCTGTTCCCCTTCATACACATCTGACCTGCTGCCTTTGCTGTGGGAGCAGCAAATAGCAAGAGTGAAAGACCCTGATCAGCAGTAGGTAGTGTTTGTATGCTGGAGTGTTGGTAATTAATTGGAAGAGGAAATTGTGCCTGGGTGCTGCTAGAGTTTTGGAAGTGAAAGCAGTGGGAGAACAGTGTGTGTCTGGGTGCTCTGCCTCCTGGAATGTTGGAAGTGAATGCAGGTGGAGCAGAGTGTGTCTGGGTGGGTGCTGCTGGAGTGTTGGCAGTGAAGGCAGGGTGGGGAGGAGATGTATATCTGAGTCCTCCTGGGTGCTACTAGTGAATGTGGGGGTGTCTCAGTGCTGCTGCCTGGAGTGTTTGGCAGTGGAGATGTGGGGGGATGGGATGTATATCTGAGTCCTCCTGGGTGCTACTAGTGAATGTGGGGGTGTCTCAGTGCTGCTGCCTGGAGTGTTTGGCAGTGGAGATGTGGGGGGATGGGATGTATATCTGAGTCCTCCTGGGTGCTACTAGTGAATGTGGGGGTGTCTCAGTGCTGCTGCCTGGAGTGTTTGGGAGTGGAGGTGTGGGGGGATGGGATGTATATCTGAGTCCTCCTGGGTGTTACTAGTGAATGTGGGGGTGGGGATGGGTGTGTCTCGGTGCTGCTGAGGAGTTGGTAGTGAATGTGGGTTAGGGGCAGGGCCGGCGCCACCACTAGGCAGCTGCCCATGGGCTTCGGCGCTAGAGGGCGGTACTGCACGCTGCCAGTGAAAGAATACTTCCTTACCCTTAGCTCAGCTGAGTTTCACGGCTCAGCAGGGATGCTGCACCGCCCTCCCGCATGTTGCCCACGCCCCCATGATTGGATCTCCCTCTCCCTCCCCGCGATTGCATCCGTCACCTTACCAGCTCCTCTCCTCATGCTGTTAGCGGAAGTTTTTTTGCTGTCGAGCGAGGTGTGTGAGGGCGCGGTCTGCGCATGTCTGCCTTCGCTGCTGCTGCCTCCCTGGCTCTCCCAGGTCCCTGAGGGCAGAAAATGTTTGTGGTGGAGTGCCGTGTGTGAGGCCGCGATCCACGCATGTCTGCCTCCGCTGCTGCTGCCTCCCCAGCTCTCCCAGGTCCCGGACTCTTCCTACGTGTGTGGAGTGACTGGCTGCGGTCTGTCTGCTCAGCCTACGTGGGCCGTGGCTGTTTAATATCTCAAGCTGGGTGAGTGCTGTGGAGGTGGTGGGGGATTGCAGTCAAAAGTGTTAAAGAATTTGGCTCGCTGTGTAACAGGGCCATTATGTCTGTCATGTATGTAACCCTACCCTCAATACCTTGAACGAGAGCTGTCTATGTATTCTATTAAGGGATGGTTACCTAATAGCTGTGCCTCCACTCAAGCTATGTGTAGTATTTAACTACCGTTAAGGCTTGCTTGAGTAAGCCTGATCTCTATCCTTAGGGGATGATTCCCTTATATCATAGATATATTATCTAATATACCTGTCTCTTTCTTCCAGGATCTTCAGATCAACTTCCAGACAGACCACACACACATGGAAAGTATAACACTTTAATGACCAGTACCAAATGGATGAAGTATACATTAACATTTCATCAATTACACATTCCCCTTTAAGTCATTAATCCATGCTAACCCCCTGTCAATTAGGCCTATACACAGTACCTGCATGCAATACAACAAATCCTTTTTCTTTTCAAGACACCCTTAGGTGTTAGAGTGACCCGGGTACTCTTAATATGATAGTGCACTATAAGGGCCCATAAACTTCCTAAAAATAACAGCAGTTAATACAGAATGTCTGACACTATGTTTTAGTATCAACTATCAGTTCTCCCTTCAGTTAAAGAGAAAGATGTTTGGCTCAGTCTACTTATGGTAGCGATTACTTTCTCCTATAAGGTTACTTATAGTTCCTCCTTGGCAGATAACAGAAAGTATCTATTTAGCTCATAGATAGTAACATCAACAGTTGATTACCAAGGAATCTGTATCCTTTCCTCAGTAAAAATGTTACCGTAGTTGTCCAGTATTAAACTAAACTCCTAAGAAGCTGGTATGATAAACCTTTGTTATGCTGCGTCCTTGTGTCCATTTGAAGTAGCTGATGCTTTCTATATTTCAGAGCATATATAGCTTTTCGATTCCTGTATGCCTCAAATTATTGTTGTCTCTTAGGATGAGTCTATATTAAATATATCTGCAAGAGATGGTTTCTCTTATCATAGTCACAGCGAGCTCAAATCCTTTAACTTTAAAACTAATAGTCTCTTACGTGTCAGTCCTTCTTACGGGTTCACAAATATACATATAACACAGTTGTATTAAAGTGCCACAAGCTAGTCCTTGAATCGGGATGATATTCTAATCCTTTGTGGCTAAGAGGCTTTAACATCCATCCAATGTCACTGTAGTATGGCTACCTTTAATGTCCTTGACTCTAATTCTGCTAATTCAGGGGCATAAATACACACATTAGGTGGCAGCTTTAGGGTGTTACTTTCTATTTAGAACTGCGGAACAATGTCTCTGGCTCTCCTTTGACTGATGTGATGCTGATATATGGGGGAGCTTTAAAACTATTTATGAAGCGTTAAACAGTTCAAGTTTCACTCCACTCCTCCTGTTACATATATATACCCAGTGCTTTCTACCTTCTCCTTAGCACTATGATTAAGCCATACATGGAACTGTCATTATAGGTCACTCTGACTACTGTGACCCATTACTATCCTCCTGCTTAATAGCCATTATTGCGGCCTAGCCCTGGAGTCCTTAGTCCCAATATGAAATTGACTATGTACCATAGTCACCTATGGCTTGCTGTGCTTAGTGTAGGGGTAATATAAATGGCTGGATTATGCACTCACACTTCTACGATCTAGTGATGCTGCAGCAGGATGCTCCCCCGACTCCTCCCTTACACTTACAGCCACACAGAATGGAGCCTCTGCTGCTGGTCCTGGCTTCTTTGTTGTGGCTGTCAGAGTCTGTGCCAGTAATAGGAGGAACCCTCTCTGTCTCCCTGTCATAGGTGCGCACTTCCAATACTGCTGGGTGAGTTGACTAGCCCTGATGCCGGGTTCTATGAACAGTGCTGAGTCTCAATGCTGCTGTCACCACCTTTACAGTAAGGAAGCCCTGTTCTGGCTACACACACTAAGCCCCCTCCGGCCGCCCGCAATGTATACCGCTCAGCTCTAATGCGAGCGACGGCCGGAGCAGCAAAAAACTATGTCCTCTCACCAAGGGATATGCAGTCTCTTCCTCAGCTATACTCACAGCACCTCCCCACCCCTCTCTAGTAGTCACATGACCCACTCTGAGGTGATGCTCCGCCCACTGGCAATCACCCCACTAGGTGATTGACAGTTAGGAGCACAAGGACATTAACCCTTTAGATACACTGTGAAACCATAAAATAAGCCTTAATTGTATTCACCACTACATTTACATCAATGTACATACAATTACATATCTGTGAACTGTATTATTTACCTCACGACATGCATACAGTATTACAACATCCATTAACTTTTATATATGAATAATATATATGCTTATACTCCATATTAGTCACCATATTATAACTACCTCAGTATAAGTGTTGTTTAAACCCTAAATCAGGGTTACATTTCTCCCCCTGGTGCATTGTCACTGTTTAACATCTTTAGGTGCCAATGCACCATCTACCTTACTCACTATGCTAAAATAGTATATATTCATTCACATCCATTAGCAAGCCACCTCATCTCAACCATTTTAACTGTTGGCCAAATAGGGAGGGATGGAACTACATAGCCTTCATGCCTCCCAGGGATAGTGTTCTCTGATCGTGCTGGTTTCCCTAGCTCTTCTACACCTGATTTATTGACTTCTATTAGTACTGGACTTCGGATGGAAGATTTAAGAGATTGTGCTAGGGTAAAGTTATCATGTACCTCACTACGATTGTCACTGAGACTAGTTTCTTTCTCTGACGAAGCTTCTAAAGTTATCAAGTCTTTAGCATCTGAATTTTCCGTTTCTTGATCCTGGGACTGATTTAATCTACCATTGAATCTCGAGAGAGGTCGGAAATGTAAGGTTGTAGAAGGATGACATGGAGCTGGATCTCTCCCTTGCCTTTGTTCTGAATATGCACTTCCTTCATCAACCGCTTTTTCTCGTGGTTGATAACAATAACTGTATGATCCTCGTCGGTTTGGAGCAAATCGACTCCCTTTCACTGGTACTCCACCAATGCCAGTCACATTTGCTGCATGTACACCCTTTTCCCCTTCCAACACTTCAAATTCTACTTTCTCTCCATCTCCTACACTGTACAACAGTTTTAGGGGGTTATTCTTCGTTATAGATGTCCAATGTACAAATATGTCTTCTCCGGTGTCATGCCTTTTAATGAAACCATAGCCTTTCTTCACATGGAACCATATTACTGTGCCAGTCATTTTAAGAGACATATACTGTGTCCCTTTACTATCAACTTTATTCATAGAAGATTGTCTCAGCAATATACCATCCACTACCTCAGTCTGTAATGCTATGTCCTTAGTATCCGGTCGCATAGAAAATTCATGGATACGGTCTTCAGGACAGTTGTTTAGGAAGTTGGCATCCTTGAGTATTTTATTCTCAGATTCTAGCTGAGACTGTCTTTCTTTCATTTCATTCAGACGAATATGATCCTCCTTTTCAGTTTCTTTACCCACTTCCAATAATTCAGACAACTCAGTTATTTTTGATTCCAGAGAATGAATATTGTCTTCCTGCTGCTGGTACATTATCAACTTTTGTTGCTCCTGATCCACTCTGGTTTGTCTTTCATCAGATGCCATGGTTTCCATCTCTCTCTGTATAAACCAAAGTTCTCTTTCAAGCTCTTCGTTCCTCTCATCAATTTTGGTGTTAAACATCTGTTCTTCTTTTAGCTTCCATCGGGTTTCATCTAGAACCTCCAACAACTGATAAATATGTTTAGACCTGTCCAGTGCTATATGTCTTATCACCTCTATCGGGGTCTGTAGATCCACTGGGCTATCTCTTCTTGTTGGTTCCTCAATGGAAGTTGGAAACAGGGAAAGCAGGTCCTTCTGTTGATCTTTTGGCAGAGCTAATACTAATTGTCCATGTTTCTTATAATCCTCAGCTATTTGCTTTAGCACAGTTTCTAATTTCTGTATACCTACATCTATCTTCACTTCCCCTGGAACTCTCTCTTTCAGTGGTAGAACATTCTTATCTCCTTTCATTCCATAATCCATGTTAGCGACCAAAGTATGAGCAAGGTTGTCACTAACACCTTGCTCACTATCCTTTAGGTGGGGATCAAGTCTGACTTTCTTGTCCTTTGATTTTTTCTTTCTCTTCTCCAACTCTACAGGGACATCTAATATTTTTTCATTTTCCACACCTAGGTTATTTACAAAAGTTCCCACAAACTTGCATGTCACCTCTTCCTTTAAGCCTGGTCCCTTATGGTACTCTTGTTTGTCCATACTTTTACATTCTCTAATGGCTTCAACTCTCCCAACTGATACAGCAATGGCTTTATGTCCAACCTTCTCCCTGTTCCTTTGCTTCTTTCCCATATTTGTATTTTATTTTTAGGGATGTGAGGACTTTATCAATAATAATTAATGGCAGCTGACACCTGTGGTGTAACAGGGCCTGAGTGTAACTTCTATCTCACGCTGTGCCTCCAAATGTAACCCTACCCTCAATACCTTGAACGAGAGCTGTCTATGTATTCTATTAAGGGATGGTTACCTAATAGCTGTGCCTCCACTCAAGCTATGTGTAGTATTTAACTACCGTTAAGGCTTGCTTGAGTAAGCCTGATCTCTATCCTTAGGGGATGATTCCCTTATATCATAGATATATTATCTAATATACCTGTCTCTTTCTTCCAGGATCTTCAGATCAACTTCCAGACGGACCACACACACATGGAAAGTATAACACTTTAATGACCAGTACCAAACGGATTAAGTATACATTAACATTTCATCAATTACACATTCCCCTTTAAGTCATTAATCCATGCTAACCCCCTGTCAATTAGGCCTATACACAGTACCTGCATGCAATACAACAAATCCTTTTTCTTTTCAAGACACCCTTAGGTGTTAGAGTGACCCGGGTACTCTTAATATGATAGTGCACTATAAGGGCCCATAAACTTCCTAAAAATAACAGCAGTTAATACAGAATGTCTGACACTATGTTTTAGTATCAACTATCAGTTCTCCCTTCAGTTAAAGAGAAAGATGTTTGGCTCAGTCTACTTATGGTAGCGATTACTTTCTCCTATAAGGTTACTTATAGTTCCTCCTTGGCAGATAACAGAAAGTATCTATTTAGCTCATAGATAGTAACATCAACAGTTGATTACCAAGGAATCTGTATCCTTTCCTCAGTAAAAATGTTACCGTAGTTGTCCAGTATTAAACTAAACTCCTAAGAAGCTGGTATGATAAACCTTTGTTATGCTGCGTCCTTGTGTCCATTTGAAGTAGCTGATGCTTTCTATATTTCAGAGCATATATAGCTTTTCGATTCCTGTATGCCTCAAATTATTGTTGTCTCTTAGGATGAGTCTATATTAAATATATCTGCAAGAGATGGTTTCTCTTATCATAGTCACAGCGAGCTCAAATCCTTTAACTTTAAAACTAATAGTCTCTTACGTGTCAGTCCTTCTTACGGGTTCACGAATATACATATAACACAGTTGTATTAAAGTGCCACAAGCTAGTCCTTGAATCGGGATGATATTCTAATCCTTTGTGGCTAAGAGGCTTTAACATCCATCCAATGTCACTGTAGTATGGCTACCTTTAATGTCCTTGACTCTAATTCTGCTAATTCAGGGGCATAAATACACACATTAGGTGGCAGCTTTAGGGTGTTACTTTCTATTTAGAACTGCGGGACAATGTCTCTGGCTCTCCTTTGACTGATGTGATGCTGATATATGGGGGAGCTTTAAAATAAGAATTTACTCACCGGTAATTCTATTTCTCGTAGTCCGTAGTGGATGCTGGGAACTCCGTAAGGACCATGGGGAATAGCGGGCTCCGAAGGAGGCTGGGCACTCTAGAAAGATCTTAGACTACCTGGTGTGCACTGGCTCCTCCCACTATGACCCTCCTCCAAGCCTCAGTTAGGTACTGTGCCCGGACGAGCGTACACAATAAGGAAGGATTTTGAATCCCGGGTAAGACTCATACCAGCCACACCAATCACACCGTACAACTCGTGATATGAAACACAGTTAACAGTATGAAACAATAGAGCCTCTCAACAGATGGCTCAACAATAACCCGATTTAGTTAACAATAACTATGTACAAGTATTGCAGATAAACCGCACTTGGGATGGGCGCCCAGCATCCACTACGGACTACGAGAAATAGAATTACCGGTGAGTAAATTCTTATTTTCTCTAACGTCCTAGTGGATGCTGGGAACTCCGTAAGGACCATGGGGATTATACCAAAGCTCCCAAACGGGCGGGAGAGTGCGGATGACTCTGCAGCACTGAATGAGAGAACTCCAGGTCCTCCTCAGCCAGGATATCAAATTTGTAGAATTTTGCAAACGTGTTTGCCCCTGACCAAGCAGCTGCTCGGCAAAGTTGTAAAGCCGAGACCTCTCGGGCAGCCGCCCAAGATGAGCCCACTTTCCTTGTGGAATGGGCATTGACAGATTTTGGCTGTGGCAGGCCTGCCACAGTATGTGCAAGCTGAATTGTACTACAAATCCAACGAGCAATAGTCTGCTTAGAAGCAGGAGCACCCAGCTTGTTAGGTGCATATAGGATAAACAGCGAGTCAGATTTTCTGACTCTAGCCGTTCTGGAAACATATATTTTCAGTGCCCTGACAACGTCTAGCAACTTGGAGTCCTCCAAGTCCCTAGTAGCCTAGGCACCACAATAGGCTGGTTCAGGTGAAACGCTGACACCACCTTTGGGAGAAACTGGGGACGAGTCCTCAATTCTGCCCTATCCATATGGAAAATCAAATAAGGGCTTTTACAAGACAAAGCCGCCAACTTTGATACTCGCCTGGCAGAAGCCAAGGCCAATAACATAACCACCTTCCACGTGAGATATTTCAGATCCACGGTTTTTAGTGGTTCAAACCAATGTGATTTTAAGAAACTCAACACCACGTTGAGATCCCAAGGTGCCACAGGAGGCACAAACGGGGGCTGACTCTGCAGCACTCCTTTTATAAATGTCTGAACTTCAGGTACTGAAGCTAGTTCTTTTTGAAAGAAAATCGACAGAGCCGAGATCTGTACCTTAATGGAACCCAATTTAAGGCCCATAGTCACTCCTGCTTGCAGGAAATGCAGAAATCGACCTAGTTGAAATTCCTCTGTTGGGGCCCTTTCGGCCTCACCCCATGCAACATATTTTCGCCATATGCGGTGATAATGAGTTGCTGTAACCTCTTTCCTGGCTTTAGTAAGCGTAGGAATGACTTCCTCCGGAATGCCCTTTTCCTTCAGGATCCGGCGTTCAACCGCCATGCCGACAAACGCAGCCGCGGTAAGTCTTGGAACAGACAGGGCCCCTGCTGCCGCAGGTCCTGTCTGAGTGGCAGAGGCCATGGGTCCTCTGATATAAATTCTTGAAGTTCTGGGTACCAAGCTCTTCTTGGCCATCCACGAGTATCGTTCTTACTCCTCGCCTTCTTATTATTCTCAGTACCTTTGGTATGAGAGGCAGAGGGGAGAACACATAAACCGACTGGTACACCCACGGTGTTACCAGAGCGTCCATAGCTATCGCCTGAGGGTCCCTTGACCCGGTGCAATATCTTTTATAGCTTTTTGTTGAGGCGGGACGCCATCATGTCCACCTGTGGCCTTTCCCAATGGTGTACAATCCTATTGGAAGACTTCTGGAGGAAGTCCCCATTCTCCCGGGTGGAGGTCGTGTCTGTTGAGAAGATCTGCTTCCCAGTTGTCCACTCCGGGAATGAACACTGCTGACAGTGCTAACACATGATTTTCCGCCTATCGGAGAATCCTTGTGGCTTCTGCCATCGCCATCCTGCTTCTTGTGCCGCCCTGTTGGTTTACATGGGCGACTGCCGTGATGTTGTCTGATTGGATCAGTACCGGCTGGTTTTGAAGCAGAGGCCTTGCCGGCCTCAGGGCATTGTAAATGGCCCTCAGGTCCAGAATATTTATGTGTAGGGAAATAACCTGACTTGACCAAAGTCCCTGGAAATTTCTTCCCTGTGTGACTGCCTCCCAGCCTCAAAGGCTGGAATCCATGGTCACTAGGACCTAGTCCTGTATGCCGAACCTGCGGCCCTCTTGAAGATGGGCACTCTGCAGCCACCACAGTAGAGATACCCTGGTCCTTGGAGACAGGGTTATCAGCCTATGCATCGGAAGATGCGATCCGGACCACTTGTCCAACAGGTCCCTCTGAAAAGTTCTTGTATGGAACCTGCCTAATGGGATTGCTTCGTAGGAAGCTACCATTTTTCCCAGGACTCGCGTGCAATGATGCACCGCTACCTATTTTGGCTTCAGGAGGTCTCTGACTAGAGATGACAACTCCTTGGCTTTCTCCTCCGGGAGAAACACTATTTCTGGTTTATGTCCAGAACCACCCCCAGGAACAGTAGACGTGTCATAGGAACCAGCTGTGACTTTGGACTGTTTAGAATCCAACCATGCTGTTGTAGCACTTTCCAAAATAGTGCTACCCCGACTACCAACTGCTCCTTGGACCTCGCCCTTATAACGAGATTGTCCAAGTACGGGATAATTACAACTCCCTTTTTTTTTGAAGGAGTATCAACATTTCGGCCATTACCTTGATAAAACACCCTCGGTGCCATGTACAGTCCAAACGGCAGTGTCTGGACTTGGTAATGGTAATCCTGTACCACAAATCTGAGGTACTCCTGGCGAGGATGGTAAATGGGGACATGCAGGTAAGCATCCTTGATGTCCCAGGATACCATGTAATCCCCCTCGTCCAGGCTTGGAATAACCGCCCTGAGCGATTCCATCTTGAACTTGAATTTTTGTGTTCAAGGATTTTAAATATAAAATGGGTCACACCGAACCATGCGGTTTCGGTACCCCAACCCGTGTGGAATAGTAACCCCGTCCTTGTTGAAGTAGGGGCACCTTGAGTATTACCTGCTGGGAATACCGCTTATTAATTGCCTCTAGCACAGCCTCCCTGCCTGAGGGAGTTGTCAGCAAGGCATATTTTAGGAAACGGCTGGGGGGAGACATCTCGAATTCCAGCTTGTACCCCTGAAATACTACTTGAAAGAAACAGGGATCCACCTGTGAGCGAGCCCACTAATTGCTGAAATTTTTTAGACGGCCCCCCACCGTACCTGGCTACACCTGTGGAGCACCCGCGTCATGGTGTGGCCTCACAGGAGGCGGGGGAAGAATCTTGATTCTGGGAACAGGCTGACTGGTGCAGCTTTTTCCCTCTACCCTTGTCTCTGTACAGAAAGGAAGCGCCATTTGACCCGCTTGCTTTTCTGAAGCCGAAAGGACTGTACCTTTGTCTGTGAGGAAACCTGAGGTAAAATTATTTCTTCCCAGCAGTTGCTGTGGATACGAGGTCCCAGAGACCATCCCAAATAATTCCTCACCCTTATAAGGCTCTCTATGCGCTTTTTAAGTCAGCATCACCTGTCCAGTGACAGGTCTCTAATACCCTCCTGACAGAATGGATATTACATTTATTTTGGATGCCAGCCGGCAAAATATCCCTCTGTGCATCCCCCATATATAAGACGACGTCTTTAATATGTTTTTATGTTTGCCAACTAGTATCCCTGTTTGACAGGGTCACCGACCACGCTGCAGCAGCACTATCTGCAGGTCTCAGTCTAGTACCTGAGTGTGTAAATACAGACTTCAGGATAGCCTCCTGTTTTTTATCAACAGGTACCTATTAAAGTGGCCGTATGCTAAGACGGCAGTGCCACCTTTTTTGACAAACGTGTGAGCGCCTTATCCACCCTAGGGGATATCTCCCAGCGTAACTTATCCACCTGGCGGGAAAGGGTACGCCATCAGTAACTTTTTATAAATTACCAGTTTCTTAACGGGGGAACCCACGCTTTCACACACTTCATTTATTCATCTGATGGGGGAACAAAACACTGCCTGTTTTTTCTCCCCAAACCTAAAACCCATTTTTAGAGGTGCTTGGGTTAAAGTCAGAAACGTATAACACATTTTTTATTGCCGGGATCACGTCACGGATGTTCCTAGTGGATTGTGTATATGTCTCCACCTTGTCGACACTGGAGTCAGACTCCGTGTCGACATCTGTGTCTGCCATCTGAGAGAGCGGGCGTTTTTGAGCCCCTGATGGCCTTTGAGACGCCTGGGCAGGCGCGGGCTGCGAAGCCGGCTGTCCCACAGCTGTTACGTCATCCACCCTTTTATGTAAGGAGTTGACACTGTCGGTTAATACCTTTCACCTATCCATCCACTCTGGTGTCGGCCCCACAGGGGGCGACATCACATATATCGGCCTCTGTTCTGTCACCATATAAGCCTCCTCATTCAACATGTCGACACCGCCGTACCGACACACCGCAGACACACAGGGAATGCTCTAAACGAGGACAGGACCCACAAAAGCCCTTTGGGGGGACAGAGTAAGAGTATTCCAGCACACACCAGAGCGCTATATATATACAGGGACTAACTGAGTTATGTCCCTAATAGCTTTTATATAATATACTGTATACAGTGCCAATTTTAATGCCCCCCCTCTCTTTTCCCTCTTACTGTACTGTAGAATTGCAGGGAAGAGCCAGGGAGCTTCCCTCCAGCCGAGCTGTGAGGGAAAAATGGCGCCAGTGTGCTGAGGAGATAGGCTCCGCCCCTTTTTCGCGGCCTATTCTCCCGTTTTTTATGGAATTCTGGCAGGGGTATTTACCTCATATATAGCCCCTGGGGCCATATATTGAGGTATTTTAGCCAGCCAAGGTGTTTTTATTGCTGCCTTAGGGCGCCCCCCCCAGCGCCCTGCACCCTCAGTGACCGGAGTGTGAAGTGTGTGAGAGGAGCAATGGCGCACAGCTGCAGTGCTGTGCGCTACCTTGGTGAAGACAGAGTCTTCATGCCGCCGATTTTCCGGACCATCTTCTTGCTTCTGGCTCTGTAAGGGGGACGGCGGCGCGGCTCCGGGACCGAACATCAAGGCTGGGCCTGCGGTCGATCCCTCTGGAGCTAATGGTGTCCAGTAGCCTAAGAAGCCCAATCCGGCTGCAAGCAGGCGAGTTCGCTTCTTCTCCCCTTAGTCCCTCGCTGCAGTGAGCCTGTTGCCAGCAGGTCTCACTGAAAATAACAAATTCTAAGACTATAACTTTCTAAGAGCTCAGGAGAGCCCCTAGTGTGCATCCAACCTCGGCCGGGCACGAAATCTAACTGAGGCTTGGAGGAGGGTCATAGTGGGAGGAGCCAGTGCACACCAGGTAGTCTAAGATCTTTCTAGAGTGCCCAGCCTCCTTCGGAGCCCGCTATTCCCCATGGTCCTTACGGAGTTCCCAGCATCCACTAGGACGTTAGAGAAAACTATTTATGAAGCGTTAAACAGTTCAAGTTTCACTCCACTCCTCCTGTTACATATATATACCCAGTGCTTTCTACCTTCTCCTTAGCACTATGATTAAGCCATACATGGAACTGTCATTATAGGTCACTCTGACTACTGTGACCCATTACTATCCTCCTGCTTAATAGCCATTATTGCGGCCTAGCCCTGGAGTCCTTAGTCCCAATATGAAATTGACTATGTACCATAGTCACCTATGGCTTGCTGTGCTTAGTGTAGGGGTAATATAAATGGCTGGATTATGCACTCACACTTCTACGATCTAGTGATGCTGCAGCAGGATGCTCCCCCGACTCCTCCCTTACACTTACAGCCACACAGAATGGAGCCTTTGCTGCTGGTCCTGGCTTCTTTGTTGTGGCTGTCAGAGTCTGTGCCGGTAATAGGAGGAACCCTCTCTGTCTCCCTGTCATAGGTGCGCCCTTCCAATACTGCTGGGTGAGTTGACTAGCCCTGATGCCGGGTTCTATGAACAGTGCTGAGTCTCAATGCTGCTGTCACCACCTTTACAGTAAGGAAGCCCTGTTCTGGCTACACACACTAAGCCCCCTCCGGCCGCCGCAATGTATACCGCTCAGCTCTAATGCGAGCGACGGCCGGAGCAGCAAAAAACTATGGCCCTCATTCCGAGTCGTTCGCTCGGTATATTTCATCGCATCGCAGTAAAATTCCGCTTAGTACGCATGCGCAATATTCGCACTGCGACTGCGCCAAGTAATTTAACAATGAAGATAGTATTTTTACTCACGGCTTTTTCTTCGCTCCGGCGATCGTAATGTGATTGACAGGAAATGGGTGTTACTGGGCGGAAACACGGCGTTTCAGGGGCGTGTGGCTGAAAACGCTACCGTTTCCGGGAAAAACGCAGGAGTGGCCGGAGAAACGGTGGGAGTGCCTGGGCGAACGCTGGGTGTGTTTGTGACGTCAACCAGGAACGACAAGCACTGAAATGATCGCACAGGCAGAGTAAGTCTGGAGCTACTCTGAAACTGCTAAGTAGTTAGTAATCGCATTATTGCGAATACATCGGTCGCAATTTTAAGAAGCTAAGATTCACTCCCAGTAGGCGGCGGCTTAGCGTGTGTAACTCTGCTAAAATCGCCTTGCGAGCGATCAACTCGGAATGAGGGCCAATGTCCTCTCACCAAGGGATATGCAGTCTCTCTCTCAGCTACACTCACAGCACCTCTCCACCCCTCTCTAGTAGTCACATGACCCACTCTGAGGTGATGCTCCGCCCACTGGCAATCACCCCACTAGGTGATTGACAGTTAGGAGCACAAGGACATTAACCCTTTAGATACACTGTGAAACCATAAAATAAGCCTTAATTGTATTCACCACTACATTTACATCAATGTACATACAATTACATATCTGTGAACTGTATTATTTACCTCACGACATGCATACAGTATTACAACATCCATTAACTTTTATATATGAATAATATATATGCTTATACTCCATATTAGTCACCATATTATAACTACCTCAGTATAAGTGTTGTTTAAACCCTAAATCAGGGTTACATTTATATAAGGGATTGTAATAATGTGGGGCATGTGTGTCATGGTGCGTTCACACTGGCCGATATATAGCTGGTCTGTCGGCTAGTGTGTACGAGCGATATCTCCGTGAACGTTGTCGTTCACAGACATATCGCGTCGGCCCTGCAGCACAGCCGACGGCAATATATCTAGTGATATATTGGCACATCGCTGTGTGTGCAGGCAGTCAGACACCTGCCCATACACATGCTGCAACAGCTGGAGGTGATTGACCGCTGAACTGGGTGGGCGCATGTAAATGCCCGCCCAGTTTGTGACGTCAGTGCCAACGGATCAGGCAGTGTGTATGCTCAACACACTGCCCGGTCCATCCGCAGATATACCTGCAGATCAATTGATATACAGATATATCTACCAGTACGTACCCAGCATTAGAGCCATTATGTCTGTCATGTATTAGGGCATTTAATAATGTGGGGCAATATGTCTGTCATTATGTGTACACAGGCCCAGCGACGGGGGGACAAAGGGGACACTTGTAACAGGCTCTGAGATTCCGAGGGGCCCTGGACCCTCATGAATCTCAGGAGTCCAGTTCTTGTGTCCCCTTGCCTGTGCTGCACTTTAGCGATTCATGTTGGTCACTGTGCTGCATGCTGGCTGCACACAGCAGGCGGAGCTCGAACTGCTAGTGTAATACCCTGGTAAAATCTGAATGTAACCCTTTGCTAAGTCCCCTGCGTGGGCAATGAATTGTGATAGGATAAGGTTGTAATGTTAATAAATGTGCCTTGAGTAGATAGGGGTAAAAAAAAACAAAAAAGAATTCATATAATTACATCTAGCCTCTCCTTTAAGAATATTGGCAAGTTTAATATAAATTCTTTCACAGAAAGAGGCAATTGTGAATAAGCGCCCTCGCAGAGGGAGATTGGTACTGTTGGTATGAACTTGGATTTAATAGACTGACACCCGGCTTAACAAGGAGGGGGTTGCTGGCACGAGACTGTGTGTGCGACAACCAGCTCGTGCAGGGGACCTTTGGCGGGACTGATCCGGGGCTCTAGAGGGGAAGGGATAAAAGGAAAGGACCGTTGGTGCGCTGAGGAGAAGGAGATCGGGACCGGAGCTGCGCGGTGAGAGCAATGCGTCTGCTGAGAGATCACTGACGGACAGCGGGAGAAACAGCGAAAGTACCCTGTTACAGTGTTCCCCAGCCGTGGAGCGGAGTCCGGGTCCGAGTGGAGTGCCGACAGCGGTGGCAGACGAGGAGACCTGCGGGAGCTCGGAAGTGAGAGAGCTTGGCGGAGTGACGCCCACCGGGAGGTGGCTGGAGCTGGCTAGACCAACCCGACCATAGCTGGGCTGCAGCCGGAGCAGTGAGTGACATTTGCGGGGAGTGGAGGAGGAGGATCCGGTCATCCCTTATAAGGTTAGAGGTGGGCCTGAAAAATCATTGCCACAGAGCGGCCCTATATTGAAGGGAAAATAGACCCGGGTTATTATAACAACTATTTCATTGCCACAGAACGACCCTGTACTGAAGGGAAAATAGCCAGTGTTATACTAGGGACAATTGAAGCTCTCCAATAAAAGCGCTTTATTATCAGAAATATACCAGCTGGCATCTATCCTAGCTACCAGTGAAAGCTTAGTTCTTAAAGTGGTAATCAGCACTAGAAGAGACAGTATTAATTCCAGTTAAGCCACGAGAGTTAATTAAAGGAAGCTACTGTTTTAGTTGGATTCAGAAATACACTTACCTCAGAAACAGCATAGACATATTGAAACAGAGTGACACCGACAGCATATGTTATGGATTTGGAAAATTTATTTAGATATAGAAATTTTTTCAATAAGCTATAACAAGAAGATAAGAAAAGGCAATTGATATTTCCCGCACAGGCACACTCCAGAAATCTCAGCACAGTACAGTGTCACAGAACTAATTGCAGTCAATTAGAAGTCATCAGGTACAATTAACTTAAGTATACAGTGCCAATAGTCAAAGATTAACTTCATCTGTGATTATACTGATTTGAGCAACGTTGAGAGGCCCTGAACCTGGTTATATTGCAATTAACATCAGAAATCTTAACGAATATTCTACTAGAAGTACACATACAGGAGACCAAGAACTTTTAGTTAATGTGCTTCCAATTAATTCCTCAAGGACTTCATGTGCACCAACGTTATGGCCATTAGTCACTGCGCAGTATAGATTCTAATGTGAGGTAATAAGGGGTAATCCAGCTTCTGATGTATATATATATATATATATATATATATATATATATATATATGTGATAATAGCTTCCAAGTGAAATTGTTGGAAATAACCTTATTTATGTTATAAATGTAGGCAGTAATAATATATATGTATATTTATTGTATATGTGATAACTCTGATATTGAGTCAAGGTTGCCACCTAAGGAAGAAAACCAAAGGCGGAGACTTACTGGAATCTTCAGTTGCTGTGAAATAAAAAAAAGAAACTGTCTTTATTTGTTTGAGTGTGTAAATTTATAAATGGTATTATAGGATAGTGTTTCCTTTACTAATAAATATTGGTATCAGCATCAACTATTATTTGTTAACCACAATATCAAGGGATAAAAGAGTATATTACACTAGCTGCACCAGGGGGAGGGCTGAGCCCCTTTCCTGTCCTCGGCAGCCCCAAGGAGCTACGAAATGCTGGTATCTCAATGGGGGTTAAAGAGGGGATGCCCTCTCTGCCTGGAGACAACTACAAGAGCCTGTTGGACAGGGTGTCTCCACTGACGCACATGGCAGTTGGAGCCGTGGTAGGGATCCTGGAGCTGTCAGATCCTGGAACAAGGTCGTAGCTACCATAGGTGCAGGGAGTGCAGCTGTTATGGGGCCCAGAGCTAAAAGGGGCCACCTTCCCTGTCACAGTTACATGTGTTGTATATGTAGCCCTTTCTTCAATAAGGACTGAATTGGTTTTGGTCTCCTTTGGTATCAAAGGGCTATAATATGAAATAATCGTGCCTCCACTCAAGCTTCTCTTATTTTAATGATATATATTTATAGGAATTTTGGTAAGGCTCGCTTGAGTAAGCCTAATCTCTATGTGTGTAGTTAGTATTGTAGTTTTACTGAATACCAAGGATTAGTTAAATACCTGTAATCATCGAATACATGTATCTTCTATCTCTTCTGTCTTTCAGGATCATCGGACTGTTATATTCAATATGTCTCAACCTGGATGGTAAGTATTATAAATAGAACCAATACTTTATAGTATTTTAAATATATCCATTAAAGTGAATAATTTATTGACATCAAGCAATACTTTACAATTCTGTTGCATGCAATTTACAAAAAATTGTATTACTTCAATAAAGATGGCACCTGAAGTGCTCGAGTGACCCGGGTACTCTTATTACTCACTAATATATTTATATATATATATAATATAACTTTAAAACATAACTAATATAAATTTAATTTAATATTAACAATATTTCATGTTTCCTATCCATAGAGGTAGTGAGAAAGGTATGAAGTGTCCAGTTTACCACTATACTACTATATAGCTTTTCCTTGTAATCAAAGTCTTTCTGCCGTTAAAGATAAAATAGTCTCTGTCTTGTATTCCGGTATCCAAGTGTTAAATAATGGTATACTTTATATTTTTGGTTATGAATCGCAAATGTAAGTTAATTTTCTTCTTTGCAATGTGAACCTAGTCTTTATCTGACAACTTGACGATTATGCTTATCTTTGTCTGTGCAGAATATTATGCAAGCTCCTCTGTAGTATATAGTATATCTTCTGAATCCTAAGATCCTTCTTTTAGTGTAAGTAAAGGAAAGGACTAAATCATTAGGTAACAAAGGTTTTCTCTTCTCATAGTACTAAAAGTAAACATGTAATCTTTCCTTTCAACAGCACCTCCTTGTATCCATTGAATTTCTTTCAATTAATGAATAAGCTAGCTTTATATGAGCCTGGTAAAAGTTACAACTTAATGTCTCTCTTCAATGTAACACATAAATTGTATCGATAAAGTCTGAAGGAAGAGTTCACGCTTTAATTTATGTGTGGTAAATTATTGATGCACAATAAAACTGTATGTCCTTCATATGCTCCCCCTACCCTCCAGCAGAGTTTGTAAGCCACTCCCCCTTGTCAGTTATGAATTTCTGATCTCATGCTGGGCATATAGGGGATTAAATTAGATGATGCGTAACATCTCTCTTCCTTACCTCCTTTTATATTTAGAGGGGTTTTTGTATCAGTTGTTCTTCTTTACTACAGTAATAAACATTCACTCTGCAATTCTTTATTTATAACAAGTAGTATCTCCCTACTTGTTAGTTGCTGACTGGGATTGCCAAGCTGTCAGCTGTCACGATAGTAATCAATATCTTACCACCGCACTGTATAGGAGATGAGATGCGTCATCAGCTCCACCTTCACCGGAGCCACCGTCCCTTTGCCGGAATCACCGTCTGTCTGTCCTCCAATGCTCTATCTCTCCCTCACCAGCGGGCTCAAAGTAAGGCAGCAGGCATTCCCTCTCTCCTTAACCCTTTGTCCCGGAGGGCTGGCGACTGGTGGGCTGACGGCTGACAGAGCAGGCACTCTCCCTCTCTCCTTCGTCCCGACGGAGCTGGCGGCTGGCGGAGCTGTACGGTAGTGTCGGGCTGGCGGCTGACGGAGCTGTATGTCAGTGTCTTCTCTCGTTGATCGCTGGCTGGCTCACCAAATCCTCTGGATACTGACGGAGAGAAGCGGTGCTGATTAACGGGGATAAAGAAACGGGGTCCCGGCTGTTTTCCGCTCCGTCTCTCTTCGTTCCCCCTCCTCTCCAACGTTCAACGGCTCTCTTTCCTCTCGCGTCACCTGCGGGAGCCTCTTATATCTCCCACCTGCGGCTGGCTCGTGATCCCCCTGTCCTTGCTTGTCCTCGCTCACTAGTCGCTAGTCCTCTTTTTCCGGCGCATGGCTCCCTTCTCTCCCGCGATGGGCTCCAGAAGCTTCTTTGTCATACCTTTACTCACTCCTCTTATATAAGTGAAATTAAAACCACTACATACATACTCATCGGTACTATTTATTTTATAATAGATATACAAATTATATATACTAAAAATAACGTCTACTTAGCTGGGCTACATATATATTTTTCACCATTGGGTGATACATAGGTGTCCTTAAAAAAAAAGTTGCCTTTGGGTCTGCAATATATCTTGGTATACCCTGAACCCCTTCAATATGTTGCTATGGGGCCCACACAGTTCTGGCTACGACCCTGTCCTGGAGCCTGTACCCAGTGGACTTTGTCAAGGTATGGAGGGGGCAAGTCTGTGCAATGGCAGGTGTGATGGCGCTCTGCTTGGGGAGCAGCGTGGCTGCAATACGGCATTGTAGCAACGAGGATGAAGTTACATGTATTTACACAGGACATTTTTAAAACATCAATCACACAAATTACCTTTTTTTTTTTTGCAATCGTATAATAATATTTCTGTATGGATTGTAGCCTGTAGCTATCTATTGCTGATATATATAGTGGATAATACAGTTACCTGCTTACTGTATTAGTAGTGAGTGAGCAGATATGGCATGTATAAAGGCAGAGCACTAGTATACAGATTGCACATCTGAGGGGAATGCTAATATCTTAATAACACGTGGCGCAGCCACATATCCTGAGTAAAACAATCAATGCTTACTATCTTTCAACCATTTAGACAGTGAAGTCTGCACTAATGTATTCTTTCTTTATAAAGATATTGTTCTGAAAAAATTGAAACAAGCAGACAGTGCAGACTGTTGAGATAAAGAATCATGGATGATTTATTGGTTCTATTCACATAAATAGTATTAAACACTGCATATCATCTTCAAATAGCATGTACATAGTCCAGATCCAAATGTACTTCTCAATGCACGGCGGCGATGCTTTTGCCTGCGCAGCCTAGGTGATATCATGCAGTTGCTGTGGCCCGCCCCCGCAACAGTTCAGACACGCCTGCCTTGTCCGGACCGCACCCCAACAACGGCGTTCTACTGTGTGTATTATATGTAAGCGGCACTACTACTGTGTGTATTATATGTAAGCGGCACTACTACTGTGTGTATTATATGTAAGCGGCACTACTACTGTGTGTATTATATGTAAGCGGCACTACTACTGTGTGTATTATATGTAAGCGGCACTACTACTGTGGGCATTATGTGTAAGTGCAGGGTTGGCTCTACCATTAGGCAGCTGCTTAGGGTGGAGTGTGTGTTTGAGTGCTGCTGGGATTTGAGTGTTGGTAGTTAATGCAAGCAGGGGGACGACAACAACTATTTTGCCTCTGGGTTTCTGGTATGAACTTATGTCCCTGCCTGGAACAAACCATGTTGCAATACAAGGTAAGCAAATACAGATGTGTCCTCCCTCATCCATCCTGGAATGGACAGCACATGTGGCTGCATCACACCTGTCTGCGACCCATTCGCAGGAGCATATGCACCCATGGAGGATGCGATATAAATAACCAGTGGTTGGGAGTAACTGGCATCCCAACAAGTAGAATGCTGATAGAGGACGGGGTAATTATTTTACCCCGTGGTGCAAGTAGAAAAATGTCTTATAGGTACTGTGTCACGCGAAATGGGTGTGGCCAAATGCCACATGGGGCGTGACCAATTAAAATGGGGGCGTGAGACACATATGGGGGGAGGGGCAGATACACATATGACCCAAATAGTGCCAGATACACGTTGCCCCCCAGTGCCAGATATACATTGCCCCCCAGTGCCAGATATACATTGCCCCACAGTGCCAGATACACATTGTCTCCCTGTGCCAGATACACAATTGCCCCCAGAGTGCCAGATATACATTGCCTCACAGTGCCAGATACACATTGCCCCACATTGCAAGATACACAAATGCCCCCAGAGTGCCTGATATACATTGCCTCAAAGTGTCAGATACACAAGTGCCCCCACTGTGTCAGATATACATTGCCCCCCTACTGCCAGATATGCCCCCAGTGCTAGATACAGAAATGCCCCCACAGTGCCAGATATGCCCCCGGTGCCAGATACAGAAATGCCCCCAGTGCCAGATACGCATGTCCCCCCAGTGCCAGATATGCCCCCAGTGCCAGATACAGAAATGCCCCCAGTGCCAGATACGCATGTCCCCCCAGTGCCAGATATGCCCCCAGTGCCAGATACAGAAATGCCCCCAGTGCCAGATACACATATCCCCTCCAGTGCCAGATCTGCCCCCAGTGGAAGATACAGAGATGCTCCTAGTGCCAGAGATGCTCCCAGTGCCAGATATGCTCCCAGTGCCAGGTACATATGCCCCCCCCCGCCCCTCCCTCTCCCCCTTCCCCTGCTGCTTACTGCTGCTGTCCTGTGTGTGAGGGGAGGAGAGCGCAGCGTGCGCCTCTCCTGCCCCTCAGTCTCCGGCGGCGGTCGGGTGGTGCGGGTGTTTACCTTCAATTAGGCGCCGATCCGTGAGCCAATCAAAGCTTGCGATACGGCAGCCAATCAGGAGCCTTGGCTGCCGGTCTGCAAGCTCTGATTGGCTCACGGGCCGGTGCTGAATTGAAGGTAGACACTGAGGGGCAGGAGAGGCGCACCCTGGACTCTCCTCCTCTCGAGCAGCAGCGCTGTGAGCAGCAGCGGAGGGAGCGACGGCCCGGCGGCGGTGGGTACCCCTCCCCTGCCCTCTGCCCTAACCCAACTGGGGTGGCGGCTAGGGCTGAAATTCGGGGGGACGGGGGGGGGGGGTGTGACTAGGGCTAAGATACCGGGGGTGGTTGTTAGGGCTAAGACTTGGGGATGGTGGCTAGGGTTAACCCCCCCTCTAGTGCCTAACCATAATCACCCCCCCCCCCATGCGAGCCTATGGATCGCAGCACATGCACAACCGTGGGCACGCTAACCGTAGCAATTAGCGGGGTAAGATTAACTAGGACTCATCTGTACATTTATATTTTTTGCATGCAGGGTTATTATTATTGGCTGCTTTTGCATGCAGACCAAGACCACAAGTACTGGACAGCTTTATTTTTACCATGCAATTTACATTTAATTTTGGTCACACCCTTCCCAAATCTAAATATCTCTGCATGGTACATCTGCCCCACATGCAATGCAACATGTTTTCATGCAGGTGCACAGTAATTTGCTCTGTTTTGCTTCACTCCCAGCTTAGAATCAGTATCAAAACTATGAAATCCAGTGGGTCTAGGCTGCAAGGTTTAGTTTAGTAATTGAGTGACTGCTTATTTATAAACCAGGAACCTACTCCTATAGCACCTATCAAAGTGTTATTGCTAATAAGGATAGGAACCTATACCCATATAACAGATATTACATGGTGATGCCAACATATACCAATAGCTTGCACATAACTTTCTGGTTGGAAATGTAGCCTATTATATAGCTGTAACTCTGCTTACACATTAACTATTGGGGCATTACTAAACAGAACCAATTGTATGAAAGTGTAGGTGGTTAATATTATTATTATCATATGCCACAATTCCATAGTTTTCTCATAGGTGTGCGCAGGGGGGTGCCTGGTGCGCACAGGCACCCCCTAATGTCTGGCACCCCGATCTCACATGTCTGATGCAGCGATCGCTGAGCAGGCTGATTTCTGCCCCCTCTGCGCTGCACCCTGTCAGGACTGCATTACTAACCAGACGCCTGGGTTAATCAAGGGTGCCACTGCCACTGGCTTTCAAACTCCCGGCTCCACCACCATGTACAAAAACAGCGTGATGTGATTACGTCATGCTGCTCACACGCCCACCGGCACACCCACCACCTCTCTCCTTCTATGCTATGCCAACGCCAGCCACTGATGAGGAGCAGCATGCAGCCAGCATTCCTCTTAGGAAGACAAATTCAATGCTGGCAGGTGGTCTGCAGCAGCATTGACACGTCACTCGTTTTTCCAGCAGCAGCAGTACTAGTCTGCGACTGTCAGTGTCATTGAGTGACTGACTTGTAAGTAAGCTGCTGCAGCTTGCAGGGGAAAGAGAGGGGGAGCCAGACCAGGCTGAGGAGGAGCAGTGTAATTGCAGTGAGTGCCACCAGGGGTGTTTGTTTGGTGCACACCACAACATCTGACAATTTATCTGCTTTTTTAGGATTGGTACAAGGGTGGATATTTTATATTGCATTGACCCTCCGACAGTGCACCCCCTAATAATATGTGCTGCGCACGCCTATGAGTTTTCTTATATGCATACGATATCATCTAAGTGGCTGTGCAACATGACCAACCAGAAGATATTGTATGCAACCCACGGGAGCGAACAATCAGGCATGCACACTAGACGATATGCACGATTTGTCGTTCCAATATGACAGATTGTGCCGATCATTCTAGTGCGTACCCGGCCTTATACACTGTTTATCTATTCTACATCTGTTGCAAATTAGCATCCTGTCTGCAATAGTGGCCTCTGCCCACAAGATTATGCAGACATTCACTACTTTCTTCTATAAATAACTTTTTCAGCATGGAATATATGATTTATCTCAGTGAATGTATATTGATGTAGATTAAAATGCCTACATATAGTGTGAGTTGGAGAGTATGGGCGTTGTGGCTCACTCTCCTCCCCCTTCTACAGACCTTTGTGGAAATTGTTCCTCTTTGCAGATGAAATTGGGTCTCAAGCCTTGTTTGAAGATTTTCCATTAGCCCCCTCCTCAAGCTGCTTCTAGAATCATTTCTACAGTCTGAGTTTTTTTTTTTTGTAATGGCAGATGAATAACACATAAACAATTTTAACACACTGCTTTCCGCTCTTATTTTATCATGTGGATTTGAATTGCACATACATTATAGGGATCATATAATGGTCGTAAGAGGCAAAGTTCTAAGAAGGAAAGGAAATAAGTGGGGGTGTTGGAGAGATGAAGGGGTTAAGGAGCTAGGAGGAAAACTATGGATCAGACAGATGTTGTCACATTAAAGTGTGTCCCTCTTGCCTAGTTCATGCCGTGACTCATTCTCTGTGTAATTTTCTTCAGTCCCCTACAGAATAAGAATTGTATGGTCTAAATAACTGCGTAGTTCTTGTGTTTCAAATTACCAGAAAGTGATTATGGGTATGCAGATGTACCTACTTTTTCATCTCTCCTCCGTAAAGCCATATGATTGCGGCCAGTGTGGAGGGGGATGTAGTCAACATCCCGGCGGTCGGGAACCCGGCGGTTAGAATCCCGATGACGGGATCCCTGCCGCCTGAATGCCGTCAGCGGAGCCAGGGCTATTCCTACTCGTGGGTGTCCATTACACCCATAAAGTGTGAATAAAACCCACAAGAGGACTCTTTGCGCTCACCCCGCTGCCGGCATTCTGGAGGCCGGGTCCCGACATCGGTATTCTGACTGTCGGGATCCCGACTACCGGCATTCCTACCCCAACCCGTGTGGAGGATTGTTCAACAAACAACATGTCATCCTGGCACCATACTGCAATGAATTGTGGTATCGAGAAGCGGGGACTGGGAAAAGGCGCATTTCGCTGTGACTCTCTTGGTGATCCAAAAGAATTACCAAAAATTTAGTTTTAGCCCAGCAAATCCTCCCCATAACCACTTGCACATTTTAAAAAAATTTAAGCTTGCCAAATAGCATTTGTATCTGATGCTCGGTTAGCAATTGGTGTAGTCAGAGAGTTCATAAAAGGAAATGGAAAAGTTGTCTGATTGGAACATACTTGTCTCCTCTCTTGGATTATCCAGGGGGCTCTGGAATTTTTGTGGCGTTCCACGGCCTCCTGTAAATGTAGTTCACGCTTGCGCATCTTGCCCACTTGCTAATGAAATGGGCAGTATGAGGATGAGATTAAGTGTTTCTGAAAGCATTGTGTCATCTATGCCCAATCTCTCTTCATGGACACATGGTTCGTGGCATTATGCCTCAAGGGTGTGGGGCCTATTCATGAGAAGCACATAGTCCGGAAACTACAGTGATCAGTTACCTCTCACAACTGGGAACTCTCCTCTGGGAAAAATCTAAGAGTTGGTAAGTATGGATTGAAAGAAATGTTATAGAATAGTTAAGAGTCAGTTAATCAATGTGCTACCTCTCAACATACACTGGGGTCCCATTTGTGGAGTTTATCTAATGTGAATTTGCACTGCACATGTTCAGAAATGAGGGCAATGCAGCAGTGCCGTAACTAGATATTTTAGCGGTGTGTGCAAGAAACAGCATTGGCGCCCCCCGCCCCACCATATATAAGATAGGGCAGAGTCCCCTTTAACACAGTACGGCAGGCAGAGTCCCCCTTTTACACAATACAGCAGGCAGAGTCCCTCTTTTAAATATTATGGCAGCAGAGTCCCCCTTTTTACACATTACGGCAGCAGAGCCCCCCTTTTTTACACATTAGGCAGGCAGAGTCCCCATTTTTACACATTACGGCAGCAAATTCTCCTATTTATACATTACGGCAGCAGTTTTTTACACATGGGTCCCCCTTTTTATATATTACAGCAGGCAGAGTCCGCTTTTACACAGTACGGCAGGCAGAGTCCCCTTTTACACAGTACGGCAGGCAGAGTACCCCTTTTACACATTACGGTAGCAGAGTTGCCCTTTTTTACACATGATGGCAGCAGAGTCTCCCTTTTTACACATGATGGCAGCAGAGTACCCCTTTTTACACATGATGGCAGCGGAGTCCCCTTTTTACACATTACGGCAGCAGTCCCCCTTTTTACACATTAAGGCAGCATTCCCTCTTTTTACACATTACGGCAGCAGAGTCTCCTATTTACACATTACGGCAGCAGAGTCCCCTAATTACAAATTATGGCAGCAGGTTTTACACATGGGTGTGTGCGTGTGTGTGAGAGACCCCTATTAACACATTACGGAGGGGGGAGGTGTGTGTGTGTCTGTCTCTCACCTGGGGGGGGCAGGATCCAGGGCTTCCACAGGGACACACACCAGGAACAGCCGTCTGGTGCTCCCTCTCCCATGCACAAGCAGCGGTGGGTCTCACTGATGGAATAATGGAACGGGGGGCTTCCACATAGCGCCGGCATCCAGGGACTCACAGACACTCATTTCCGAGACCTGCTGCCTGCGGTAGCACTCCCACTAACTTGCAGTGGCGGTGGGTCTCCGTGACGGATAATGGGAGGGAGGTTGTAACTGCTCCCCGTCCCTTGCAAAGTGACGGTGGTAGGGCTTTCAGTACTACTGAGTACTGACTCACTGGACATGATGGTCATACGGGGGGTGGGTGGTGTGTGTGTTGCCAGATGGTATGCCCTCAGTGCATTTGCGCTGTGGGCAAGGCGCCATCGGCACACACCTAGTTACGGCCCTGCATTGCAGAGTTGTACAATCTTTGACCAGATGTATGACTGAAGAGGTGGAACTGAATTGTGGTTGTAATCATGTAGTCAAAGTTATGTGAAGCCATGTTCACGCAAATATAGGCTTGAGAGAGCTATTCATAAGTGAAAATAGTACTGTTTGGAGGCATATCTTCTGAACATAGTATAGGGCAAGTGCATGCTGATGATGACTAGTAGCAAACCTGGGCCCTAATTCCGAGTTGATTGCTCGCTGATGATTTTCGCAGCGCAGCGATCAGGTGTAAAATCGGCAATTCTGCACATGCGCATGGTATGCAACGCGCATGCGCTAAGTACTTTCACACAAAACTTAGTAGTTTTACACCAGCTCGAGCGACGCTTTTCAGTCGCTCGAGTGTTCGTTGTTTGATTGTGTGCTAAAAAAACGCAGGCGTGCCAGATAAAAACGCAGGAGTGGCTGGAGAAACAAGGGAGTGGCTGCCCGAACGCAGGGAGTGTTTATGACGTCAAACCAGGACCTAAACAGACTGCAGCCATCGCAAGCTAGGAGTAAGTCTTGAGCCACTCTGAAACTGCATGAAATTTTTAAGTAGCAGAACTGCTAACCTTTCGTTCGCACTTCTGCTAAGCTAAGATACACTCCCAGAGGGCGGCGGCCTAGCGTTTGCATTGCTGCTAAAAGCAACTAGCGAGCAAACAACTCGGAATGAGGGCCCATATGCACAAGGTGCATACAACTACAGTATGTATGGGAAAATATATACATTGTGTGCTTTACAGTACTGTGCAAACGTTTTAGGCAGATATGGAAAAAATGCTGCAAAGTAAGAATGCTTTCAAAATAGAGGTGTTAATAGTTTATTGTTATCAATTAACAAAATGCAAAGTGAATGAGCAGAAGATAAATCTTAATCAAATCAACATTTGGTGTGACCACCTTTTGCCTTTATAAAGTGGGTAGTGAAAAAATAGTGACTATAAGTGTTAGGGTGTGATGCCCTGGAGTGGCCCAGACAGAACAGTTCAGGGGACCCCACGTCCCAATGCTTACCCCCAAATAGACTGACACTATATGAAAATAATAGGACTTACTTTGTATTACGCCTGAATCATTGATGTGCAGTCAGATGTAGGTCCCTGCTTAAAATCAGTTTGGTAGGTGGGGGAGGGGTGCTAGTCAGAATGAAGTAATCTCAGACTTCAGGTGTGTATTTATACACATAGTATAGACTATACAGAGGAAATGGGTCTAGACTGCACACCCTAGTGGTTGTAATGAAAGGTGCTATCTGCTGAGATTTTATGGTAATACAGGGGAAGAAATGGGTGCAGATGCACTATACAATCATTACTATAAATTACAGTATATAATATACTAAGAGGTTGTTGGCATATAATTGGCCAATGATATGGGCTTGCTCACCGCGTCGAGGTCACCTCTATCGAGCAAGTCCCTAACACTTTTGGGGTTCACACTGGGACGCAGGGCACCCCCAAATCAGCCCAGCCATGAACCCCCCCAAGGCACCACACTAGTGGAAAATCGTGAGGTGTAATAAAGTATAAGAGAAGCATAGGTAGTTACGGAGTGTAGAAAGTGTTTTAAAATTAGATATAAAGTGGGTGAAAAAAATACATGGATAAAATGACACACTTAAGAGGTAGTGAAAAAATGAACGTTATGGTAAGAACTTACCGTTGATAACGTGATTTCTCTTATGTCCACAGGTATCCACAGGATAACATTGGGATATTGTCGAGCGACAGCGAAAATGGCACCAACACGGTCACGAGCTTTCTGGCCTCCCAGGATGCATTGGGGCCTCCACTATATAGTCCCGCCCACTGATTCCGTCAGATCAGTTCTTTCCACAGCGATTATAGGCAGGAACATTAGGTAGAGACCTGTACAGGCGATAAGAACACACATGCACACCCTTCCATACAAGAAGGAAGAGGTTTTTAGTGTTTGTCTAGATCCTCAAATCAGATGCGTCCGGGTGGGATCCCTGTGGATACCTGTGGACATAAGAGAAATCACGTTATCAACGGTAAGTTCTTACCATAACGTTCATTTCTCTGGCTGGGTCCACAGGATTATCCACAGGATAACATTGGGATTCCCAAAGCCATTTTAGTGGTGGGGACGCTCCTGATTGCACAGGAGGACCTTTTGCCCGAAGTCTGCGTCATGAGAGGCAAAAGTATCCAAGGCATAATGTCTGATGAATGTGTTTATGGAAGACCATGTGGCTGCCTTACATATCTGTTCTGCTGATGCACCCTGTTGTGCTGCCCAAGAAGGACCTACCTTACGTGTAGAGTGTGCAGAGACATTAGCCGGAATAGGGAGATCTGCATGAGAATAAGCTTCAGATATTACCATTCGGAGCCATCTCGCCAGCGTCTGTTTACTAGCAGGCCAACCTCTCCTATGGAATCCGTAGAGGATGAAGAGGGAATCTGTTTTCCTGATGGCACTAGTACGATCTATGTAGATTTTTAAAGACCGGACCACGTCCAGTGACGCTTCTCCCGCAGATAGTCCCGATACCTGAAAAGCTGGGACTACAATCTCTTTATTCAGGTGAAACTTTGACACCACCTTTGGAAGATAACTAGATCTTGTTCTGAGAACTGCTCTGTCTGGAGAAAAACTTAGGAAAGGAGACTTACATGATAATGCTCCTAAATCTGACACTCTTCTGACTGACGCCATTGCCAGTAAAAAAAAGAACTTTAACCGTTAACCACTTAAGATCTGCTCTCTCAAGTGGTTCAAACAAAGGACCCTGGAGAAATTTAAGAACTAAATTCAAATCCCAGGGAGCTGCAGGAGGAACAAATGGAGGTTGAATATGTACTACTCCTTGGAAAAAAGTACGTACATCCTGTAGGTCAGCAATCTTCTGCTGAAACCATACAGTCAACGCTGAGACTTGCACCCTCAAGGAAGCAACCTTCAACCCCATATCCAATCCTGCCTGCAGAAAATCCAAAATTCTAGCTACTTTAAAGGCTCTTGGATTGTAATTTTTTCCAGAACACCAATGAATATAGGCTTGCCATATTCTATGATATACACAGGCCGAAGAAGGCTTTCTTGCTCTAAGCATGGTTTGGATTACTTGCTTTGAAAATCCTTTAGCCTCTAAGATAGAGGTTTTAACAGCCACGCCATCAAAGACAGGCGATCCAGATGACTGTGACAACAAGGACCCTGCATTAACAGATCTGAACGTTGAGGGAGCAGTATCGGTGCTTCCACGGACATTCTCCACAGATCTGTGTACCCATGCCTTCTTGGCCAAGCTGGAGCTATTAGAATGATTGCTCCTTTTGCCTGTTTTATCTTTCTCACTACTCTGGGTAACAGAGATATTGGAGGGAACAGATATGCCAGCTGAAACCTCCATTCTACTGACAGTGCGTCTACCAGGACTGCTCCTGGGTCCCTTGTTCTTGATCCGTACCTCGGAACTTTGTTGTTTAGATGAGACGCCATAAGGTCTATCTCCGGTAGACCCCATCTGTTCACCAGTGTTTGAAACACTTCTAGGTGTAGTGCCCATTCGGTTTCCTGAATGGTGTGCCGACTGAGAAAATCTGCTTCCCAATTTAGTACACCCGGGACAAATACTGCTGACAATGCTGGGAGATGGAGTTCTGCCCACTTTAGAATGGGAGTTACTTCCTCCATCAGACTCTTGCTGTGAGTCCCTCCTTGATGATTTAGGTATGCTACTGCCGTCGCATTGTCTGAGCGGATCTGGACTGGTCTTCCTTGTAGATTGTCCTTTGCCTGAACTAGGGCCAAGTAAATGGCTCTTATTTCTAACAGATTTATCGGCAGGCGACTTTCCCTTGCGGTCCATTTTCCCTGGAACCATAGGCTTCCGAGTACCGCCCCCCAACCTTGCAGGCTGGCATCTGTAGTCAGGACTTGCCACTCTTTTATCCAAAAGGGTCTCCCCTTGTTTAAATGGTCTGTCTGTAGCCACCATGCTAGAGACCTTTTTACATTTACTGGAATCTTTATCATCTGCTTCTTTATTGTTTGATGATTTCCGTTCCATTTTGTCAAAATGAGATGCTGCAATGGTCTGGAGTGGAATTGCGCATATTCCACCATGTCGAACGTTGATACCATCAGACCCAAAAGCCGCATTGCTGCATGGACTGACATTGTCTGGGCTTGCAACGCTTCCTGAGCCATGACCTGCACCTTGACTATTTTCTTCTCTGGTAAGAGAACTCTCTGTAGGTCTGAATCCAATATGGCTCCCAAATGAACCATCCGCTGTGATGGATTCAGGGACGACTTCTCCCAATTTATGAGCCACCCGTGTCTCTGTAAACAAACTATCGTCTGTTGGAGATGGCTCAACAGTAAATCTTGCGACTGTGCTAAGATTAATAGGTCGTCTAGGTATGGGAATATCCTTATCCCTTGTTTGCGCAGACAAGCTGCCATAACCACCATGATCTTGGTAAACACCCTGGGTGCTGTAGCTAGCCCGAAGGGCAGAGCTTGGAACTGGAAGTGTTCCTTGAGGATGGCAAACCTGAGGTAACACTGATGTGATAGTGCTATAGGCACATGTAGGTAAGCATCCCGCACATCCAGAGATACCATATAGTCTCCCGGTTCCATAGCCAACATTATGGAGCGTAACGTCTCCATGTGGAACTTCGGGATCCATATGTAATTGTTCAACATCTTCAGATTTAGAATTGGTCGATATGACCCATTTGGTTTCTGGATTAGAAACAGATTGGAGTAATATCCCTGTCCCTTTTGTGATGGAGGTACTGGGACAATCACACCTGACTGCAGTAATTTTTGGACTGCTTCTTGCAGGGCATTGGCCTTCGACTCTATACGAGACGGGCTGGTGCAAAAAAATCTTTGAGGAGGCTGCCTCCTGAATGGGAACCCATACCCCCGAGATACTACCTTCTGCACCCAGGCATCTGTTGTTGACTGTTGCCATGTGTGTGCAAATTGCAGGAGTCGGCCCCCAACCCTGGAATCCTCCAG
This sequence comes from Pseudophryne corroboree, assembly GCF_028390025.1. Lineage (NCBI taxonomy): Eukaryota > Metazoa > Chordata > Amphibia > Anura > Myobatrachidae > Pseudophryne > Pseudophryne corroboree. The sequence goes on from NC_086446.1 coordinate 451,764,099, forward strand.
GCGGAGGCCCGTCTCTTCAGGCTGAGGGCTTTTGTTCAGGTTTGGAAGCTGGCTTTTTGCTAGCCCACTGCTTCTTACCCCTGGATTTAAACTGGGGTTGTTTAGGCTCCTCTTTACCTTTCGCTTTGCTTTGCCAGCGAAATGAACGAAATTTTAAACCCTTGGACTTAGGGTTATAGGTAGCCGGAAATCTGACCTTCTTCGATTCAGCCTCTGACTCTAGCATATCCGATAAAGGTTTTCCAAATAATATATTACCCATGAAAGGCAATGCTTCCAATTCCTTCTTGGACTCCGCATCTGCCTTCCAGGTCCGTAGCCAGACTGCTCTGCGAGCGACTACTGCCAGGGCTGAAGCTTTAGAAGCAACAGTGCCTACATCAATGGCTGCTTCTTCTAAATACTGGGCAGATTGTCTTAAACGGCAAAGACGATCCTCTTGCTCCCTAGTAGGAGAGGGGATGTCATTCTCTAGTTCCTCTATCCATTCGCCCATTGCCTTTGCTACCCAGGCCGAAGCCATAGCAGGTCTTACCACTGCACCCACAAGAGAAAAAATATTTTTCAATAGGCTCTCTACCCTCCTGTCTGTGACATCATTCAAAGAGGTAGATGACAGTGGCAAAGCAGATTTGTGCACGAGTCGCAGAACATGTGCATCTACTTTTGGAGGAACTTCTCTCTTCGAACAATCTCCAGCAGGAAATGGATAATAAGAATCCCATCTCCTAGGAATCTTATACTTTTTACCAGGCGCTGCCCAAGACTCATCCATCATTTCCGTCAACTCCTCTGACGCTGGAAATTCAGCTTTCACTGACTTTGTTCGTTTGAATACAGGTGCTTTTGCTTTTAACGCTGTCTTGGTTGGTTCTTCCAGAGAAAGCACAGCCTTTACTGCATTAATGAGTTCAGCTACATCATCTGAACTAAAGCTCTGCGACTGATCATCATACGGAGTTGAATCTATTGTTTCCGCATCATCATCCGATGTATCCTCTTGTGTAGTCTGCCATACAGACGTATCTGTCTTAGTCTTACCTACCCCTTGGTTGCTTGTAGAGGCTACTGGAACCAAACCATAGGAAGGGAGCTGCATGTATGGGTTCATAGTGTAACCTAACCCCTGAGGTGGTGCTACTGGAGCTAACCTGTCCGCTATTGAAGACAGTCTTTGCGAACATATTCCATGGTGGCTCTACTGGAGGTTGAACTAACTCCTGTTTTTTACTTCGCTGAAAAGCGAAACAGTTTGCACACAAACCCTCATAAGTGACCAATTGAATCATATCAATTACCCCTGACTTACAAGATAAGCATGTTAGGGCTGTAGGAGTGCTTGACAAATTCTCCTCATCACTTTTGCCGCTCACAGACATTTTTTCTGATATTGACTACACAATTTTGTGACTGAACCACACCCTATAATCAGTATATAGAGGTGAAATCAATCTGACCACAGTGCACCTGATTTGAGGGTCAGAACAGGACTGACATTACACAGAAAAGTCAGCACACATACTAGCAGTCAGTCACATGTTAAAGCATTAGACATTGTCATCTGAGAATACAACCTCCATAATAACTTATACATAAGTAGGAAATTTGTACTTCTGTTTAACTGGTTCTTTTTCAACATAACATGCAGAAAACACAGTAATATACAGGTCTCATATGCAATAGGTACTAAAAATTAACAGTGCACACTAAGAAGTAGAAGGAATTTTTAGTACTGTATACCCTGCCTCCAGGGAGCGGGATACAGGGAGACTCACCACACTTCCATATCCAAGCAAAGACGCTCGAAAGACGCTGAGTGGATTCAGACGCTACTGGTGTACACTGCCGCTCTTGGTAACTGATAACGGACACGGACGCTCACCAACGGACACGGACGCTGAGCGACTCCACGTGCATGCAGACACTAAAGGCCTGCGACTCGGTCTGGGCGGGTTTATATCCAGTGTACACAACCGCAGCGTCTAAGCTGCGACCGAGTACCCTCGTGGTAGCGTCTGAGCCGGAAGTGAGGTTATTCAGTTAATGAAACGAGAGACCCGCGGGAACTGGCCATGAACTCGGAGGAGGGACGGCCAGGAGAGCGTCTGAAACCCCCTGTTGACTTAAACTCCCAGGATCGCGGCCTCACCTAGTCCTGGCGCCTATGATCCCCGGAGCGTAGCGCTGTCACACTCGAGATGTTCGGCGCATCAACACGCTGTTTGTAGTCTCCACCAAATCAGCGTAGCTGTGTCCTGACCCCTCTAGTAAGAGGAAGTCCATATACTCACTGTCTCCCCATGCTCCGGCCACAGCCTGGTAACGTCTGCTGGACCTGCTAGAACATCCGACACAGATGCCCGTCGAGACAGCACTGTACCGCGAAGGTAAGCGTTGTTGCGACCCGGTGGGGAGTTGTTGGAGCGACTCTTTCTAATACACGTTTAAGACGCTGTTAAGAGAAGTCGCTCAAACAAAAACAGTAAGTCTATAAAAATAAAGTAATGAAAACTTGAGGCTGCTTTCACAGCAGCCCTGTGACCATGCGGCTTCCTGCCACACCAAGCAAAAAACTGATCTGACGGAATCAGTGGGCGGGACTATATAGTGGAGGCCCCAATGCATCCTGGGAGGCCAGAAAGCTCGTGACCGTGTTGGTGCCATTTTCGCTGTCGCTCGACAATATCCCAATGTTATCCTGTGGATAATCCTGTGGACCCAGCCAGAGAAATAGTGACTATAAGTGTTAGGGTGTGATGCCCTGGAGTGGCCCAGACAGAACAGTTCAGGGGACCCCACGTCCCAATGCTTACCCCCAAATAGACTGACACTGTATGAAAATAATAGGACTTACTTTGTATTACGCCTGAATCATTGATGTGCAGTCAGATGTAGGTCCCTGCTTAAAATCAGTTTGGTAGGTGGGGGAGGGGTGCTAGTCAGAATGAAGTAATCTCAGACTTCAGGTGTGTATTTATACACATAGTATAGACTATACAGAGGAAATGGGTCTAGACTGCACACCCTAGTGGTTGTAATGAAAGGTGCTATCTGCTGAGATTTTATGGTAATACAGGGGAAGAAATGGGTGCAGATGCACTATACAATAATTACTATAAATTACAGTATATAATATACTAAGAGGTTGTTGGCATATAATTGGCCAATGATATGGGCTTGCTCACCGCGTCGAGATCACCTCTATCGAGCAAGTCCCTAACACTTTTGGGGTTCACACTGGGATGCAGGGCACCCCCAAATCAGCCCAGCCATGAACCCCCCCAAGGCACCACACTAGTGGAAAATCGTGAGGTGTAATAAAGTATAAGAGAAGCATAGGTAGTTACGGAGTGTAGAAAGTGTTTTAAAATTAGATATAAAGTGGGTGAAAAAAATACATGGATAAAATGACACACTTAAGAGGTAGTGAAAAAATAGTGACTATAAGTGTTAGGGTGTGATGCCCTGGAGTGGCCCAGACAGAACAGTTCAGGGGACCCCACGTCCCAATGCTTACCCCCAAATAGACTGACACTGTATGAAAATAATAGGACTTACTTTGTATTACGCCTGAATCATTGATGTGCAGTCAGATGTAGGTCCCTGCTTAAAATCAGTTTGGTAGGTGGGGGAGGGGTGCTAGTCAGAATGAAGTAATCTCATACTTCAGGTGTGTATTTATTAGAGATGTGCACTTGAAATTTTTCGGGTTTTGTGTTTTGGTTTTGGGTTCGGTTCCGCGGCAGTGTTTTGGGTTCGACCGCGTTTTGGCAAAACCTCACCGAATTTTTTTTGTCGGATTCGGGTGTGTTTTGGATTCGGGTGTTTTTTTTTAAAAAACACTAAAAACAGCTTAAATCATAGAATTTGGGGGTCATTTTGATCCCAAAGTATTATTAACCTCAAAAACCATAATTTCCACTCATTTTCAGTCTATTCTGAATACCTCACACCTCACAATATTATTTTTAGTCCTAAAATTTGCACCTAGGTCGCTGGATGACTAAGCTAAGCGACCCTAGTGGCCGACACAAACACCGTGCCCATCTAGGAGTGGCTATGTTTTTTTATTAGAAAAATTGCAACAACAAAACAAAGCAATCAACAAACACGAGAAAAAAAAATAATTTACATAAACAAGGTGATACCAGCCAAAAGCCATACTTAAATAATATTGTCCAAAGTCTATAGTCCGACTACGATGGCATAATATATCAGATTAGTTTATGAAGAGGCAATGTCAAATAAACTCAAAAGTCCATAGCACTGGCAAGATTAATAATAGTTTGTCAAATAGACAGTCAATAGCAATATACAGACCAATATGTACAAAATCAAGCCTTAACACACAACAAAATCCAAACATAGAGAAAGTGAGGTGAGCTTTTAGTCGTATGTTAAAACCATAGCATAAAAAAACTATAACACAAAATCTACGGGGGGTGAAAGAAAAGAAAGCCAGAAGGATGGAAGGAAGGAAAGACTTCAGCAACCCACTCAAGGGGGTCTCAGATGGCGCCAAAGCCTGGACCAACTGACGGCATCCATCCTCCCTCGATCCATATCCATCATCCTCTTTACCTCGTGAAGAATGGTACTAACCACCTCAGTACAGGGAAGGACTAACCTTCTAAGGGAAACTAGACACCGTGCACTCCAAGTGTGGTACCTGACCGCTAAACTAACTAGGTAAATGGTGACTAAATCAAATCTCCCAAACCTCTTTTTGAACGCCCCATACGCCCACTCAGGGTAACTAAGCCCCGAAAGGCACGAAGGCGTAAGGCGGCTGAAACGGCTTTGTAAATTTTTACATTAAAGGGACACTCGAGCAAGAAGTGGTCCACAGTCTCCACCACCCCAGGACACTCCTCACGTGGGCAAACACGATCACTGGCACCTCGAAACCCGATCTTCCCCCTAACATAAAGCTTCCCTTGAAAAAGAAGCCAGGCAATGTCCCTGAACTTCAGTGGGATCCTCCGAGAATTAATCAGATTCAACCCAGCTGAGTACACATTGCCCGGGCAGTCCCTTAGCGATGGCTGGTCATAAAAATGAGATCGCAAAATGCTCCTATCCAACTCCCTTCTAGAGAAGCCTTTGACTTCACTCATCAAAATTCCCCATAGCCTTGTCACCTTCAAGCACAAGATGACGTAGATCGGGAGGTATCCGCATTTATCAACTCGGAGGTTTCTCACCTGACCGCCATCTATCCATGACCTGAGGAAGGGGTGCACCCAAACCCTAAAGCCTTCTACCCACCGAGGGGGGGCCTCCAAAAACAGACTCCCAAGATGTAACTTTACAAAAGTGGATGTGAAAAACACCACAGGGTTGACCATACCAAGTCCACCCTCTGCCCTCGGTCTGTAGGTGATGCCTCTCTTAACGAGATTCATCCTGTTCCCCCACAACAACAGGAAGAACAAAGAATAAATCCTGGACCACAAAGATTGAGGCAAACAGCACACATAACTGACATAAAGAAACACCGGGATCAGGTGAGTCTTACACAGGTCAACCCTTTCCCTGAGAGAAAATGTCCATTTTCTCCAGCTCTCTACTTTACGGGCAGCAACTTCCAGCTTACTCACCCAATTTAGAGTGGTATAATCACCACGACTAAACCAAATCCCTAAGATTTTGATTGACGAATTGGCCCGGGGAAGGCTGTCCGGAAGGCTGAACTCCTCACCTTCCTCCCCCATCCAGAAAGCTTCACATTTGACTTGGTTTATCATGGAGCACGAGGCCCCAGAGTACTCGCAGATAAGGTGTTCCACATCACGTGCCTCAGTCGTAGACGATACGACAATCGTGACGTCATCTGCATAGGCCACCACCTTCAGCAGACACTCCGGCCCCAATTGCACCCCCTCGAGTGCACCACTTTCAACCCTCCTGACGAAAGGGTCGATTGCGAACACATACAGAAGGGAGCTCAAGGGACAACCCTGACGGACACCGGAGTTGACCGCGAAGGCAGGACCTACCCAACCATTGACAAGCGGGAAACTCTCGGCCTGATTATAAATAACGCGAAGCCAATCCACCACCCTCACTGGAAGTCCATACCTTTCAAGCAAGGCCCACAGGTACTCATGATTGACTCTATCGAAAGCCTTAGACTGATCCAATGCCAGCAAGTACTTTCCCCACTTCTCAGCACGACACCGCTCCACAGCCTCCCGGACGCCAAGGACAGCACTAAAGGTGCTACGGCCTTTCACGGTACCATGCTGAGAAGAAGAAAGCAACAGCCCGGAAACTTCCATCAGCCTATTGAAGAGCACCTTTGCCAAAATCTTCCTGTCTGTATTGAGAAGAGCGATGGGGCGCCAGTTCTCAACACGAGATGGATCCTTACCTTTGGACAATAATATGAGGGCGGACAACCTCATGGAGGGAGGGAGCAAACCCTCAGCCAGGCTCTCATTAAAAACCTCCACAAGATGAGGAACCAAGAGGTCCGAAAATGCTTTAAAAAATTCAGATGTTAAGCCATCCGGGCCCGGAGATTTCTTTATAGACAAACCGTCTATGGCCTTCCTGATCTCCTCCGCCGTCACATCACTTCCCAAAGAGTCAAAAGAGGCATCAAGGCCCCCGAGCCCAGGTGTCTCCCTAAGAAACCTTTCCATCCTCTCTCTGATGAGTGGCTGCTCGGACAAAAGATTGGAGTAGTAGGATCTGATGACCCCCAGAATGCCCTCCCTATCCTCACGAAGGACACCCAGAGAATCAACCAAACCCCGCACCTCCTTCAGATCAACCGACTTTCTACAATTCTGACAGGGATCAGGTGAGTGGTAAGCTCCATAATCCCTCTCCAAAATCAAGGAAGCCATGCGACTGTATTGATATTCCCTCAACCGAGCCTTCACCCGAGAGATCTCCCCACTATCTCCACGCTCAGAGATCAAGAAATCAAGTTTCCTTCGCAAGTCATAGTAGGCATTTTGTTTTATCAAGTTTTTCCGAGCTACCAGCCTACGGAAAAACCCCCGAGTGCGCTTTTTACACTCCTCCCACCACTCAGATCTACTCCAACCTGCCTCCAAAAGAGTCTCTTGTAGTTGAAAGAAATCTCTAAAGGACTGTCTCACCGTCTCCTCCTTCAGGAGCCCCGAATTCAGCCGCCATAGACCCCGCCCTTTCTGAGGGGTTTCCGAAGCATTCAAAGCAAAACTCAGAATACAGTGATCGGAGAACTCTACTAGCTTCACCACAGGAGGCAAAGTTTTCGCGGACTCCTTAACAAAAAACCTATCTATCCTAGACCTACGACTACCACAATAGAAGGTGTAACCCGTGAGGTCTGGAAAATGGCGAACGTGCACATCCACCAGACCAGCCTCCCTAGTCATGCTAGCTAAAAAATTGGAATCATGACCCAGGGTTGTCTTTGTGCCCCCCCTGTCTTTTGGCCTAGTGATAGCGTTAAAATCGCCACCAAAGACAATCTGCCGGGCTGAAAAAAGAAACGGTTTTATCTCCGTGAAGAGACATCTCCTGTCCCTTGGGGACTGGGGCCCATAGATGTTAATTAGCCGTAGGTTCTGTCCCTTCAAGTTGATATCCAAAACCATACACCTACCTACCTGTAACTCTACAATCCTGTGCACGGTTACCATACCGGTAAAAAGCACCGCCACCCCACCGTACGGCTCGGCCGCAAGAGACCAGAAAGACGGTCCACGCCTCCATTCACGCTTTGTTCTATGAAGAACCGCCAGATCACCAATCCTGGTCTCCTGCAAAAATAAAAAATCAGCCTCAATTGTGCTGAAAAAATCAAAGGCCATAAAACGAGCACGTTCGGACAAAACGGAAGCCACATTAATTGTGGCACATCGTATAGGCTGGGGATCCATGTTTCATTGGATTGTAAGGTAGGACCCAATCACTTTCTCTTTGCTTGCCTACTTGACTCCTCATCGGAGCCATACCTTTTAAAACTAGTCCCCAAGGGAAGAGGATCATCCTCCCCAACAAACACCTCCTCAGTATCACTCTCACCTGCAGTGGGAGAGACAGAGAGGTCCATGTCCCGAGCCTCCCCCAAAGCAGCAGAAATATCTTGGCCCAAACCATCATGAGGAGGACCCGGATCAGGAGGCTCCGCTCCTGGAGAAGCGGGAAAGGGCCTAGGGTCCACAGGGACAGGGGGAGGATCCATGAGATCCTGGGGCAATGAGGAAAGGATTTGAGGGGTACAGGAAGGCATGAAGGAAAAGTCCCCCACATCTTCCCTGACTGAACTCTGAGGTTTCCCATCAGTGTCTGATGTTACCACCGATCTAACTTTTGAAGACACATGACCAGAACTATCAACCTCATTACTTCGTCTCCTCCTTTCACTCCTCCTACACCCCTTCCCCTCCACCACGGACGCTACTTCCCCAAAAGAACTCTTAACAGAGGACCTCCTTCTTTGTTTCTTGGGTTTATCTTTTGGGACCTGGACAAGCTGCCCTTCAGATAAGACGATATCACTGTCCTCCACCTCAGACTCTTCCTCAGAGTTAAACTGAAATCCATTAACACAGAAAATACCAGGGTCTGAATCCCTTCTTTTGGCCAACCTTTTCCTTGACTTAGATTCAACCACCTGAAAGCCATCTTTATCCACCTCAGCAGGCACCTTCCTCACCACACTGTTCTTCTCTACCACCGCCCTCACCACTTGCTTTTCTACAACCTCCCGTCGCTCCTCCTCAAAAAGACGACCCATTTCCCTCTCTAGCTCTTCCCCCATAACCTCAAGGTTATGGGAGGCCTTGGGGCACCTACTATAAGGATGTCCTTCGCACCCACAAAGGTTGCAGGTTACGTTGCCACAATCCCTCGCCATGTGCCCAGTTTTACCACAGAGGGCACATTTCAGGACAGTACAGTCACTGCTTAGGTGACGAAAGTCTCCGCAGCGGTGACACTGTCTAGGTTGACCAGGATAAAAACATTGGATTTTGTCTCTCCCAATGAAAGCAGCAGAGGGAACATGGCAAGGCACCTGACCATTATGCCTAAGCCTGATCACAGCCGACCAGGCTCCACCCCACACACCTTTCGTGAAATCAATCTTCACCAGAGGAGACAAGATGTCGCAATATCGACTTAACCAATAGCCAATATCTGCAGCAGGGAGGGATTCATTCCTGACCAATACAGTTGCACGGACTCTATCCTGGCGAGTAACAGCCGCCGCTTTATAGCGACAATACGGTTCACACCCCTTCTTTAGCTCCCACTGTTCCCAGAACACCCGCAGCCCTTGATAAGATATGAAACTAAGGTCGTAGTCAGGGGTCTTTACAGGGTGGATGCAAGCAAAAAGATCAGGGGCATGGAAACCCAATGAGAACACCATTTCCAGGAAATCCCCTTTAGAAGGGGGTTCCTCAACCCCTATCCACTTAAGTGAAACCACGTTGCGACGCTTACCAGCCTGATCAGAAGCCGAAAACACCTTTGGAGCAACAATCCTATTGCCACTTGAGACAGCACCCGCATAAGAGGACAAGCCCGGCTTAGGAACTACCTGAGGCGAGGCCTGCCCAACAGAGCCCACAACATTACCCCGCCCCGCACCCTGCCCAACAGATACAGAACTAGCATTTTTATTGGCCAAAGAGGTTCTAATAACGGATATAGCTGGCAAGGATCTCACAGGTACGCCCAAGCTACCATATAGACCATCAACAATAGCCCGCTCCTCTGCAGATAAATCTTCTTTCCTTAACGCCGGAAGACCTTGGGCAAGTCCACACGATGACACTGGACCCACCGACACACTCTTAACACCAGTCTCGGCAACATGTTTTGTTTTAGCCCTAGCCTTAGAGCAAGTGACACCATCAACATTAGTGCCAGTGGCGTCTTTGGCACCACTCACCCCTGCCACCATGCTTGGCTTGCTAACGCCACCACCCGTAGGCAGATTGGGGAGACTCGCCTCAGCCATCTCACCGGCACGCGCCGGACCCACCATGGACGCAACCTGCTTCCCAGCAGAGGAGGCCAGATGTTGGGAGGTCGACCCCGAGCAAGCAACACCAGCCTGAACAGCGACACCTCCCAGACCACCATCCAACCGCTGTTCCACAATCAAAAGAGGAGACGCCTCCTCCACCATAGCAACATTACACTCCAGGCCCTGATCCATCGCAGAATCCACAGCATCTTCACCAGCAGAAGCACCACCATCACACCTTGGATCCTCTTCCTCAGACACGGTCGATCCACTTGGCTCACACTCAATTTTCTCCTCTTCCTCCAGCTCTTTCTGAAGTGCTAGCATCCTGGCCTCCAAACATATACATTCAAGCTCCAACCTGCGTATGTCCCCCTCCATCCTCTCCCTTTCCCATTTTGGACAAGTGTTCCTCCTCCTCTTCTTCTCCGCAATCAAAATCCCCTTCTTAACAACTAACATTTTCAACTCAGCAATGTCAATACTTGATTCACCAGTGCTAGCAAAGTCCTGCATCTCCATCTCCTTAGTATCCTCATCGATAATTGCCATGCTAGTCCCACAAGAAGATTGGGAGTCGCCAGACGACAAACCCGTCTCACAGACAGACTGCTCTGTCACTTTGTCCTGGACCTCCACAGGCAGGTCAGAGGATACACTCCGGGCACCAGCCGCCCTACACTCCAACTTAATTGTCGCAGGGAGATTACCCCCAATTGCAGCGGATGAGAGTTGTGCTTGCGTTTGTTCGGTGTCAGAGGATACCACATCAAGCAACGATCCAGACTCCACCAAGACATCACACTTCAGCCCCGGCTTCTTTGTTTTTGACACAGAGGCCACAGTGGCTAATTTCTTGACATCACCGATCCCTGAGCTACCAACAATAAACTTTGCAGGGGCTACCACAGGTTTAACAGCTCTGGACCTGGTCACCGGTCCCACGGTAGCATCGGTAGCAGCCACTGACTTTCCCTCACACACCAACAAAGCAGATCCAGATGGCACGGAAACGGGGGGACTTAAATTCACTGTACAGGGGGTCATCTTCACTAGACACCCCTCAATTTTCACAGCAACCGAACCCCCAGTCACTTTTTCCTTAATCATAGATGTCTCATCACCAGTTGGGCACACAGGATTTTTTTTAAGCACAGCAGATGTAGATATAGGCGCCACTTGAACGTCACCTTCCTTAATCATTGTCACTGATTTATTGGCAGCCAAACTTAACATGGGGGGAACCACCTTAGTAACACCTGTTGGCATGGATGGAACATTACTAGCATGGGGCTTTATTCCCTGATTGTCCTTATCACCATCCAAAACCTCCTCCACCTCCTTTTGATTTTTTACATTAAGGCTGGCAGCAGTGCACACTGGTGCAGCAGACCCAGAGGCCACTATACCAGCCCCTGCATCTACAGAGCGACGATAACATGCAGGGAACCCGCCGACGGCCGGACTTACTAACCTCTTCACCGTCGCGTCAGCAGGGGCTCCAGCGGCAGAAAACTCTCCTTCCAGCTGCTTCACTTCCAGACGCCGGGTCTCAACGCCATTCACAGCACTTGCAGGGGGGAGCTCAGGGCTGCCTATTAAGGTCTTTACCGGCTCTCCTGACCACCGGACTCTGCCGATAGCACCCGCTGAAAAGGGAGCACAGCCCCCGGTACTATGCAGCAGCTCCACATAAGATTCCATGCTCTGGCCATTAACAGATGCAGCAGGGGATCCACTAGTAGGCAAACTAGAAGCAGTCTTTGCAGGATCAGGGAACACTGGTGTAGATAAACCAGCTGTTGTAGATAGGTCAGTAATTGCAGTTAAACCACAGGCTTTAGACACACTGCTGGGGATTTCCACAGTGACCTCCATAGCAGACTGCATGCAGGATGATTTTACAGCAGACTGGGACACTGGACTTAAATCCCCAGCACCAGAGCCTTTGCACAGTATAGGTTCCCCTGGGTCAGGCTCCATAACCGGGGGAAACTGCTTCTCCTTTCCCCTGGGAGGCTCCATCCCAGCTGGGAAGGGCTCCAGGGATCTTGGGTGTAATCCGACACTCGAGTGGAACTCAGGAGCTCACAACACACACGTCTGACCAGGCCCATCTAGGAGTGGCACTGCAGTGTCACGCAGGATGGCCCTTCCAAAAAACCCTCCCCAAACAGCACATGACGCAAAGAAAAAAAGAGGCGCAATGAGGTAGCTGTGTGAGTAAGATAAGCGACCCTAGTGGCCGACACAAACACCGGGCCCATCTAGGAGTGGCACTGCAGTGTCACGCAGGATGGCCCTTCCAAAAAACACTCCCCAAACAGCACATGACGCAAAGAAAAAAAGAGGCGCAATGAGGTAGCTGTGTGAGTAAGATAAGCGACCCTAGTGGCCGACACAAACACCGTGCCCATCTAGGAGTGGCACTGCAGTGTCACGCAGGATGGCCCTTCCAAAAAACCCTCCCCAAACAGCACATGACGCAAAGAAAAAAAGAGGCGCAATGAGGTAGCTGTGTGAGTAAGATAAGCGACCCTAGTGGCCGACACAAACACCGAACCCATCTAGGAGTGACACTGCAGTGTCACGCAGGATGGCCCTTCCAAAAAACCCTCCCCAAACAGCACATGACGCAAAGAAAAAAAGAGGCGCAATGAGGTAGCTGTGTGAGTAAGATAAGCGACCCTAGTGGCCGACACAAACACCGTGCCCATCTAGGAGTGGCACTGCAGTGTCACGCAGGATGGCCCTTCCAAAAAACCCTCCCCAAACAGCACATGACGCAAAGAAAAAAAGAGGCGCAATGAGGTAGCTGTGTGAGTAAGATAAGCGACCCTAGTGGCCGACACAAACACCGGGCCCATCTAGGAGTGGCACTGCAGTGTCACGCAGGATGGCCCTTCCAAAAAACCCTCCCCAAACAGCACATGACGCAAAGAAAAAAAGAGGCGCAATGAGGTAGCTGTGTGAGTAAGATAAGCGACCCTAGTGGCCGACACAAACACCGTGCCCATCTAGGAGTGGCACTGCAGTGTCACGCAGGATGGCCCTTCCAAAAAACCCTCCCCAAACAGCACATGACGCAAAGAAAAAAAGAGGCGCAATGAGGTAGCTGTGTGAGTAAGATAAGCGACCCTAGTGGCCGACACAAACACCGGGCCCATCTAGGAGTGGCACTGCAGTGTCACGCAGGATGGCCCTTCCAAAAAACCCTCCCCAAACAGCACATGACGCAAAGAAAAAAAGAGGCGCAATGAGGTAGCTGTGTGAGTAAGATAAGCGACCCTAGTGGCCGACACAAACACCGGGCCCATCTAGGAGTGGCACTGCAGTGTCACGCAGGATGGCCCTTCCAAAAAACATTCCACAAACAGCACATGACGCAAAGAAAAATTAAAGAAAAAAGAGGTGCAAGATGGAATTGTCCTTGGGCCCTCCCACCCACCCTTATGTTGTATAAACAGGACATGCACACTTTAACCAACCCATCATTTCAGTGACAGGGTCTGCCACACGACTGTGACTGAAATGACGGGTTGGTTTGGACCCCCACCAAAAAAGAAGCAATTAATCTCTCCTTGCACAAACTGGCTCTACAGAGGCAAGATGTCCACCTCATCATCATCCTCCGATATATCACCGTGTACATCCCCCTCCTCACAGATTATCAATTCGTCCCCACTGGAATCCACCATCTCAGCTCCCTGTGTACTTTGTGGAGGCAATTGCTGCTGGTCAATGTCTCCACGGAGGAATTGATTATAATTCATTTTAATGAACATCATCTTCTCCACATTTTCTGGATGTAACCTCGTACGCCGATTGCTGACAAGGTGAGCGGCGGCACTAAACACTCTTTCGGAGTACACACTTGTGGGAGGGCAACTTAGGTAGAATAAAGCCAGTTTGTGCAAGGGCCTCCAAATTGCCTCTTTTTCCTGCCAGTATAAGTACGGACTGTGTGACGTGCCTACTTGGATGCGGTCACTCATATAATCCTCCACCATTCTTTCAATGGTGAGAGAATCATATGCAGTGACAGTAGACGACATGTCCGTAATCGTTGTCAGGTCCTTCAGTCCGGACCAGATGTCAGCATCAGCAGTCGCTCCAGACTGCCCTGCATCACCGCCAGCGGGTGGGCTCGGAATTCTGAGCCTTTTCCTCGCACCCCCAGTTGCGGGAGAATGTGAAGGAGGAGATGTTGACAGGTCGCGTTCCCCTTGACTTGACAATTTTGTCACCAGCAGGTCTTTGAACCCCAGCAGACTTGTGTCTGCCGGAAAGAGAGATCCAAGGTAGGCTTTAAATCTAGGATCGAGCACGGTGGCCAAAATGTAGTGCTCTGATTTCAACAGATTGACCACCCGTGAATCCTTGTTAAGCGAATTAAGGGCTCCATCCACAAGTCCCACATGCCTAGCGGAATCGCTCCGTGTTAGCTCCTCCTTCAATGTCTCCAGCTTCTTCTGCAAAAGCCTGATGAGGGGAATGACCTGACTCAGGCTGGCAGTGTCTGAACTGACTTCACGTGTGGCAAGTTCAAAGGGCATCAGAACCTTGCACAACGTTGAAATCATTCTCCACTGCGCTTGAGACAGGTGCATTCCACCTCCTATATCGTGCTCAATTGTATAGGCTTGAATGGCCTTTTGCTGCTCCTCCAACCTCTGAAGCATATAGAGGGTTGAATTCCACCTCGTTACCACTTCTTGCTTCAGATGATGGCAGGGCAGGTTCAGTAGTTTTTGGTGGTGCTCCAGTCTTCTGTACGTGGTGCCTGTACGCCGAAAGTGTCCTGCAATTCTTCTGGCCACCGACAGCATCTCTTGCACGCCCCTGTCGTTTTTTTAAAAATTCTGCACCACCAAATTCAAGGTATGTGCAAAACATGGGACGTGCTGGAATTTGCCCATATTTAATGCACACACAATATTGCTGGCGTTGTCCGATGCCACAAATCCACAGGAGAGTCCAATTGGGGTAAGCCATTCCGCGATGATCTTCCTCAGTTGCCGTAAGAGGTTTTCAGCTGTGTGCGTATTCTGGAAAGCGGTGATACAAAGCGTAGCCTGCCTAGGAAAGAGTTGGCGTTTGCGAGATGCTGCTACTGGTGCCGCCGCTGCTGTTCTTGCGGCGGGAGTCCATACATCTACCCAGTGGGCTGTCACAGTCATATAGTCCTGACCCTGCCCTGCTCCACTTGTCCACATGTCCGTGGTTAAGTGGACATTGGGTACAACTGCATTTTTTAGGACACTGGTGAGTCTTTTTCTGACGTCCGTGTACATTCTCGGTATCGCCTGCCTAGAGAAGTGGAACCTAGATGGTATTTGGTAATGGGGGCACACTGCCTCAATAAATTGTCTAGTTCCCTGTGAACTAACGGCGGATACCGGACGCACGTCTAACACCAACATAGTTGTCAAGGCCTCAGTTATCCGCTTTGCAGTAGGATGACTGCTGTGATATTTCATCTTCCTCGCAAAGGACTGTTGGACAGTCAATTGCTTACTGGAAGTAGTACAAGTGGGCTTACGACTTCCCCTCTGGGATGACGATCGACTCCCAGCAGCAACAACAGCAGCGCCAGCAGCAGTAGGCATTACACTCAAGGATGCATCGGAGGAATCCCAGGCAGGAGAGGACTCGTCAGAATTGCCAGTGACATGGCCTGCAGGACTATTGGCATTCCTGGGTAAAGAGGAAATTGACACTGAGGGAGTTGGTGGGGTGGTTTGCGTGAGCTTGGTTACAAGAGGAAGGGATTTACTGGTCAGTGGACTGCTTCCGCTGTCACCCAAAGTTTTTGAACTTGTCACTGACTTATTATGAATGCGCTGCAGGTGACGTATAAGGGAGGATGTTCCGAGGTGGTTAACGTCCTTACCCCTACTTATTACAGCTTGACAAAGGCAACACACGGCTTGACAAATGTTGTCCGCATTTCTGGTGAAATACTTCCACACCGAAGAGCTGATTTTTTTTGTATTTTGACCAGGCATGTCAATGGCCCTATTCCTCCCACGGACAACAGGTGTCTCCCCGGGTGCCTGACTTAAACAAACCACCTCACCATCAGAATCCTCCTGGTCAATTTCCTCCCCAGCGCCAGCAACACCCATATCCTCCTCATCCTGGTGTACTTCAACACTGACATCTTCAATCTGACTATCAGGAACTGGACTGCGGGTGCTCCTTCCAGCACTTGCAGGGGGCGTGCAAATGGTGGAAGGCGCATGCTCTTCACGTCCAGTGTTGGGAAGGTCAGGCATCGCAACCGACACAATTGGACTCTCCTTGTGGATTTGGGATTTCGAAGAACGCACAGTTCTTTGCGGTGCTTTTGCCAGCTTGAGTCTTTTCAGTTTTCTAGCGAGAGGCTGAGTGCTTCCATCCTCATGTGAAGCTGAACCACTAGCCATGAACATAGGCCAGGGCCTCAGCCGTTCCTTGCCACTCCATGTGGTAAATGGTATATTGGCAAGTTTACGCTTCTCCTCCGACAATTTTATTTTAGGTTTTGGAGTCCTTTTTTTACTGATATTTGGTGTTTTGGATTTGACATGCTCTGTACTATGACATTGGGCATCGGCCTTGGCAGACGACGTTGCTGGCATTTCATCGTCTCGGCCATGACTAGTGGCAGCAGCTTCAGCACGAGGTGGAAGTGGATCTTGATCTTTCCCTAATTTTGGAACCTCAACATTTTTGTTCTCCATATTTTAATAGGCACAACTAAAAGGCACCTCAGGTAAACAATGGAGATGGATGGATACTAGTATACTTATGGATGGACTGCCGAGTGCCGACACAGAGGTAGCTACAGCCGTGGACTAACGTACTGTGTCTGCTGCTAATATAGACTGGATGATAATGAGATGAAATCAATATATATATATGTATGTATATATAATATCACTAGTACTGCAGCCGGACAGGTAGATAATATATTTATTAGGTAATGATGACTGATGACGGACCTGCTGGACACTGTCAGCTCAGCAGCACCGCAGACTGCTACAGTAAGCTACTATACTATAGTAGTATGTACAAAGAAGAAAGAAAAAAAAAACCACGGGTAGGTGGTATACAATTATGGATGGACTGCCGAGTGCCGACACAGAGGTAGCTACAGCCGTGGACTACCGTACTGTGTCTGCTGCTAATATAGACTGGATGATAATGAGATGAAATCAATATATATATATGTATGTATATATAATAGCACTAGTACTGCAGCCGGACAGGTAGATAATATATTTATTAGGTAATGATGACTGATGACGGACCTGCTGGACACTGTCAGCTCAGCAGCACCGCAGACTGCTACAGTAAGCTACTATACTCTATAGTAGTATGTACAAAGAAGAAAGAAAAAAAAAACCACGGGTAGGTGGTATACAATTATGGATGGACTGCCGAGTGCCGACACAGAGGTAGCTACAGCCGTGGACTACCGTACTGTGTCTGCTGCTAATATAGACTGGATGATAATGAGATGAAATCAATATATATATATGTATGTATATGTAATATCACTAGTACTGCAGCCGGACAGGTAGATAATATATTTATTAGGTAATGATGACTGATGACGGACCTGCTGGACACTGTCAGCTCAGCAGCACCACAGACTGCTACAGTAAGCTACTATACTATAGTAGTATGTACAAAGAAGAAAGAAAAAAAAAACCACGGGTAGGTGGTATACAATTATGGATGGACTGCCGAGTGCCGACACAGAGGTAGCTACAGCCGTGGACTAACGTACTGTGTCTGCTGCTAATATAGACTGGATGATTGATAATGAGATGAAATCAATATATATATATGTATGTATATATAATATCACTAGTACTGCAGCCGGACAGGTAGATAATATATTTATTAGGTAATGATGACTGATGACGGACCTGCTGGACACTGTCAGCTCAGCAGCACCGCAGACTGCTACAGTAAGCTACTATACTATAGTAGTATGTACAAAGAAGAAAGAAAAAAAAAAAAACACGGGTAGGTGGTATACAATTATGGATGGACTGCCGAGTGCCGACACAGAGGTAGCTACAGCCGTGGACTAACGTACTGTGTCTGCTGCTAATATAGACTGGATGATTGATAATGAGATGAAATCAATATATATATGTATGTATATATAATATCACTAGTACTGCAGCCGGACAGGTAGATAATATATTTATTAGGTAATGATGACTGATGACGGACCTGCTGGACACTGTCAGCTCAGCAGCACCGCAGACTGCTACAGTAAGCTACTATACTCTATAGTAGTATGTACAAAGAAGAAAGAAAAAAAAAAAAACACGGGTAGGTGGTATACAATTATGGATGGACTGCCGAGTGCCGACACAGAGGTAGCTACAGCCGTGGACTACCGTACTGTGTCTGCTGCTAATATAGACTGGATGATAATGAGATGAAATCAATATATATATATGTATGTATATATAATATCACTAGTACTGCAGCCGGACAGGTAGATAATATATTTATTAGGTAATGATGATTGATGACGGACCTGCTGGACACTGTCAGCTCAGCAGCACCGCAGACTGCTACAGTAAGCTACTATACTATAGTAGTAGTACAAAGAAGAAAGAAAAAAAAATCCACGGGTAGGTGGTATACAATTATGGATGGACTGCCGAGTGCCGACACAGAGGTAGCTACAGCCGTGGACTAACGTACTGTGTCTGCTGCTAATATAGACTGGATGATTGATAATGAGATGAAATCAATATATATATATATGTATGTATATATAATATCACTAGTACTGCAGCCGGACAGGTAGATAATATATTTATTAGGTAATGATGACTGATGACGGACCTGCTGGACACTGTCAGCTCAGCAGCACCGCAGACTGCTACAGTAAGCTACTATACTATAGTAGTATGTACAAAGAAGAAAGAAAAAAAAAAACCACGGGTAGGTGGTATACAATTATGGATGGACTGCCGAGTGCCGACACAGAGGTAGCTACAGCAGTGGACTAACGTACTGTGTCTGCTGCTAATATAGACTGGATGATTGATAATGAGATGAAATCAATATGTATATGTATGTATATATAATATCACTAGTACTGCAGCCGGACAGGTAGATAATATATTTATTAGGTAATGATGACTGATGACGGACCTGCTGGACACTGTCAGCTCAGCAGCACCGCAGACTGCTACAGTAAGCTACTATACTCTATAGTAGTATGTACAAAGAAGAAAGAAGAAAAAAAAAACACGGGTAGGTGGTATACAATTATGGATGGACTGCCGAGTGCTGACACAGAGGTAGCTACAGCCGTGGACTAACGTACTGTGTCTGCTGCTAATATAGAGTCTAGACTGGATGATAAATTATTGATAATGAGATGAAATCAATATAATATCACTAGTACTGCAGCCGGACAGGTACTATATATATTTATTATGTAATGACTGATGACGGACCTGCTGGACACTGTCAGGTCAGCACAGCACCGCAGACTGCTACAGTAAGCTACTATAGTAGTATGTATAAAGAAGAATGAAAAAAAAAAACCACGGGTAGGTGGTATACAATATTATATATATATATATATTATATACAATTATATATATATATATATATATATATATATTAAACTGGTGGTGATTGATTATTAAACTGGTGGTCACTTCAGGTCACGTTGCAACTTGCAACTAGTACTCCGAGGCCTAAGCAGACAATCACAAAATATATTATTATACTGGTGGTCAGTGTGGTCACAACAATGGCAGTGTGGCACTGACTCTGGCAGCAAAAGTGTGCACTGTGACTGTACGTTATATGTACTCCTGAGTCCTGCTCTCAGACTCTAACTGCTCCCCACTGTCAGTGTCTCCCCCACAAGTCAGATAATACACTTACAGTCACACTATCTATTATCTAATCTAGTATAAATATCACTTCAGCAAGTAGTATAGTAGTATACAGTATAGTAGTACTCCTCCTAATAATGCTCCCCAAAATACTGTGTCTCTCTCTTCTCTAAACGGAGAGGACGCCAGCCACGTCCTCTCCCTATGACTCTCAATGCACGTGTGAAAATGGCGGCGACGCGCGGCTCCTTATATAGAATCCGAGTCTCGCGATAGAATCCGAGCCTCGCGAGAATCCGACAGCGTGATGATGACGTTCGGGCGCGCTCGGGTTAGCCGAGCAAGGCGGGAAGATCCGAGCCTGCTCGGACCCGTGTAAAAAATCTGAAGTTCGGGCGGGTTCGGATTCAGAGGAACCGAACCCGCTCATCTCTAGTATTTATACACATAGTATAGACTATACAGAGGAAATGGGTCTAGACTGCACACCCTAGTGGTTGTAATGAAAGGTGCTATCTGCTGAGATTTTATGGTAATACAGGGGAAGAAATGGGTGCAGATGCACTATACAATCATTACTATAAATTACAGTATATAATATACTAAGAGGTTGTTGGCATATAATTGGCCAATGATATGGGCTTGCTCACCGCGTCGAGGTCACCTCTATCGAGCAAGTCCCTAACACTTTTGGGGTTCACACTGGGACGCAGGGCACCCCCAAATCAGCCCAGCCATGAACCCCCCCAAGGCACCACACTAGTGGAAAATCGTGAGGTGTAATAAAGTATAAGAGAAGCATAGGTAGTTACACACCTGTGGTCTGAGATTACTTCATTCTGACTAGCACCCCTCCCCCACCTACCAAACTGATTTTAAGCAGGGACCTACATCTGACTGCACATCAATGATTCAGGCGTAATACAAAGTAAGTCCTATTATTTTCATACAGTGTCAGTCTATTTGGGGGTAAGCATTGGGACGTGGGGTCCCCTGAACTGTTCTGTCTGGGCCACTCCAGGGCATCACACCCTAACACTTATAGTCACTATTTTTTCACTACCTCTTAAGTGTGTCATTTTATCCATGTATTTTTTTCACCCACTTTATATCTAATTTTAAAACACTTTCTACACTCCGTAACTACCTATGCTTCTCTTATACTTTATTACACCTCACGATTTTCCACTAGTGTGGTGCCTTGGGGGGGTTCATGGCTGGGCTGATTTGGGGGTGCCCTGCGTCCCAGTGTGAACCCCAAAAGTGTTAGGGACTTGCTCGATAGAGGTGACCTCGACGCGGTGAGCAAGCCCATATCATTGGCCAATTATATGCCAACAACCTCTTAGTATATTATATACTGTAATTTATAGTAATGATTGTATAGTGCATCTGCACCCATTTCTTCCCCTGTATTACCATAAAAATCTCAGCAGATAGCACCTTTCATTACAACCACTAGGGTGTGCAGTCTAGACCCATTTCCTCTGTATAGTCTATACTATGTGTATAAATACACACCTGAAGTCTGAGATTACTTCATTCTGACTAGCACCCCTCCCCCACCTACCAAACTGATTTTAAGCAGGGACCTACATCTGACTGCACATCAATGATTCAGGCGTAATACAAAGTAAGTCCTATTATTTTCATACAGTGTCAGTCTATTTGGGGGTAAGCATTGGGACGTGGGGTCCCCTGAACTGTTCTGTCTGGGCCACTCCAGGGCATCACACCCTAACACTTAGAGTCACTATTTTTTCACTACCTCTTAAGTGTGTCATTTTATCCATGTATTTTTTTCACCCACTTTATATCTAATTGTAAAACACTTTCTACACTCCGTAACTACCTATGCTTCTCTTATACTTTATTACACCTCACGATTTTCCACTAGTGTGGTGCCTTGGGGGGGTTCATGGTCTACACCTTTTGCCTTTAAACAGGATTAATTCTTCTAGGCAGTGGTTAAAGTGGGCCGGAACGGGGCGGAACTGCGTTCCGTCACCTCTAATTGCAGGCGGAACCAGTTCCGCCTCCGCCCGCCCACAGCATCAGGTCCCTTCTGCATTGTAAAGGTGACAGCGGCCGCCAGCCAATCCCGGCTGGCGGACCGGCTGCAGCACCAATTAAAAGAAGGGGTGGCTTTTTTAAAATCTGGCGTGAGCCAATCACGGCTCGCGGACCGCCAGCCAATGAGAAGCTGCCAAGTGGCAGCTTCTCATTAGCTGCCAGTCCGGGAGCCGTGAATGGCGCACAATCGGTGGGATCCCTGGTAGGCTGGTCCGTTGTCCCTTAAGTGGCTTACACTCATCCTCCGCCGGGATGGCTGCCGCGAATGGAGCTCGGCTCCGATCGCGGCAGCGTTAGGAGGAAGCTTTTATGTGCACAAGCTCTGGTGTGTCGTTACACCCCTTCCCTCTCCCCTGACAAGTAGGGGGTGCGCAGTGCCGCTGTTGCTGTTGTGCTCTGGGGCTCGGCTGCGGCGTCCACGGAATGACAACCAGTGCGGTCAGGCTCACTGTCTGGGTGCACTTGCAGAAAGAAAGGAGGGGAGGGCTGCAAGGCGGGAAAGGAGGCTGGTGCCTGCCTCAGTCCACCCACCTTATCCGTGCACTGATAGTATGTGCGGGGCCTCGCTGTGTTCGCCAGAGGAAGGTGCAAGCAGTGACAGACAGCGCACCAGGCAGACTCTGATTAACATTTCCTCACAGGTCAGCTGGAGAAGAGCAAGGCAAGTGTGCTGTTGTTGGTAGCTGCACAGGGTCAGGCTGGACGGCAGTGTGTATAATATGCGACTCGAGGCCAGCAGTCACTGAGTTAGGAATATCAGCAGCATGAACAGATCCATGGCTCACCTTATGGAGGAGACCACACTGCCTATTATTGCTGTATCTGATAGTTCCCACCTCAGCCTGTGATAGCAGGGACTTTGGTGCGCAGAAAAAGTTACATATATCTCTTCACTTGCAGTCCGTGTACACAGCCTAGTACAGTCAGTTACAGTACGGGCCCCCTGCATCCCATGTTGCTTGTACAGATAATTATCTTTTTCTACCCAGATGCTAGGGGCATACAGTGGGCATGAGGGGAAGCAGCAGTTTGATGGGGAATGTCCTGTGGACTCTGGGGGCACACAGGGGACATGTGGGGAAGTAGGGCAATGGGGGGCACATAGGATGCCTGTGGTAAAGCAAGTGTGTTCGTGTGTATGTATTAGAGATGAGCGCCTGAAATTTTTCGGGTTTTGTGTTTTGGTTTTGGGTTCGGTTCCGCGGCCGTGTTTTGGGTTCGAACGCGTTTTGGCAAAACCTCACCGAATTTTTTTTGTCGGATTCGGGTGTGTTTTGGATTCGGGTGTTTTTTTCAAAAAACACTAAAAAACAGCTTAAATCATAGAATTTGGGGGTCATTTTGATCCCAAAGTATTATTAACCTCAAAAACCATAATTTACACTCATTTTCAGTCTATTCTGAATACCTCACACCTCACAATATTATTTTTAGTCCTAAAATTTGCACCGAGGTCGCTGTGTGAGTAAGATAAGCGACCCTAGTGGCCGACACAAACACCGGGCCCATCTAGGAGTGGCACTGCAGTGTCACGCAGGATGTCCCTTCCAAAAAACCCTCCCCAAACAGCACATGACGCAAAGAAAAAAAGAGGCGCAATGAGGTAGCTGTGTGAGTAAGATTAGCGACCCTAGTGGCCGACACAAACACCGGGCCCATCTAGGAGTGGCACTGCAGTGTCACGCAGGATGGCCCTTCCAAAAAACCCTCCCCAAACAGCACATGACGCAAAGAAAAAAAGAGGCGCAATGAGGTAGCTGTGTGAGTAAGATTAGCGACCCTAGTGGCCGACACAAACACCGGGCCCATCTAGGAGTGGCACTGCAGTGTCACGCAGGATGTCCCTTCCAAAAAACCCTCCCCAAACAGCACATGACGCAAAGAAAAAAAGAGGCGCAATGAGGTAGCTGTGTGAGTAAGATTAGCGACCCTAGTGGCCGACACAAACACCGGGCCCATCTAGGAGTGGCACTGCAGTGTCACGCAGGATGTCCCTTCCAAAAAACCCTCCCCAAACAGCACATGACGCAAAGAAAAAAAGAGGCGCAATGAGGTAGCTGACTGTGTGAGTAAAATTAGCGACCCTAGTGGCCGACACAAACACCGGGCCCATCTAGGAGTGGCACTGCAGTGTCACGCAGGATGTCCCTTCCAAAAAACCCTCCCCAATCAGCACATGATGCAAAGAAAAAGAAAAGAAAAAAGAGGTGCAAGATGGAATTGTCCTTGGGCCCTCCCACCCACCCTTATGTTGTATAAACAAAACAGGACATGCACACTTTAACCAACCCATCATTTCAGTGACAGGGTCTGCCACACGACTGTGACTGATATGACGGGTTGGTTTGGACCCCCCCCAAAAAAGAAGCAATTAATCTCTCCTTGCACAAACTGGCTCTACAGAGGCAAGATGTCCACCTCATCTTCACCCTCCGATATATCACCGTGTACATCCCCCTCCTCACAGATTATCAATTCGTCCCCACTGGAATCCACCATCTCAGCTCCCTGTGTACTTTGTGGAGGCAATTGCTGCTGGTCAATGTCTCCGCGGAGGAATTGATTATAATTCATTTTAATGAACATCATCTTCTCCACATTTTCTGGATGTAACCTCGTACGCCGATTGCTGACAAGGTGAGCGGCGGCACTAAACACTCTTTCGGAGTACACACTTGTGGGAGGGCAACTTAGGTAGAATAAAGCCAGTTTGTGCAAGGGCCTCCAAATTGCCTCTTTTTCCTGCCAGTATAAGTACGGACTGTGTGACGTGCCTACTTGGATGCGGTCACTCATATAATCCTCCACCATTCTATCAATGTTGAGAGAATCATATGCAGTGACAGTAGACGACATGTCCGTAATCGTTGTCAGGTCCTTCAGTCCGGACCAGATGTCAGCATCAGCAGTCGCTCCAGGCTGCCCTGCATCACCGCCAGCGGGTGGGCTCGGAATTCTGAGCCTTTTCCTCGCACCCCCAGTTGCGGGAGAATGTGAAGGAGGAGATGTTGACAGGTCGCGTTCCGCTTGACTTGACAATTTTGTCACCAGCAGGTCTTTCAACCCCAGCAGACTTGTGTCTGCCGGAAAGAGAGATCCAAGGTAGGCTTTAAATCTAGGATCGAGCACGGTGGCCAAAATGTAGTGCTCTGATTTCAACAGATTGACCACCCGTGAATCCTTGTTAAGCGAATTAAGGGCTGCATCCACAAGTCCCACATGCCTAGCGGAATCGCTCCCTTTTAGCTCCTTCTTCAATGCCTCCAGCTTCTTCTGCAAAAGCCTGATGAGGGGAATGACCTGACTCAGGCTGGCAGTGTCTGAACTGACTTCACGTGTGGCAAGTTCAAAGGGCATCAGAACCTTGCACAACGTTGAAATCATTCTCCACTGCACTTGAGACAGGTGCATTCCACCTCCTATATCGTGCTCAATTGTATAGGTTTGAATGGCCTTTTGCTGCTCCTCCAACCTCTGAAGCATATAGAGGGTTGAATTCCACCTCGTTACCACTTCTTGCTTCAGATGATGGCAGGGCAGGTTCAGTAGTTTTTGGTGGTGCTCCAGTCTTCTGTACGTGGTGCCTGTACGCCGAAAGTGTCCCGCAATTCTTCTGGCCACCGACAGCATCTCTTGCACGCCCCTGTCGTTTTTTAAAAAATTCTGCACCACCAAATTCAAGGTATGTGCAAAACATGGGACGTGCTGGAATTTGCCCATATTTAATGCACACACAATATTGCTGGCGTTGTCCGATGCCACAAATCCACAGGAGAGTCCAATTGGGGTAAGCCATTCCGCGATGATCTTCCTCAGTTGCCGTAAGAGGTTTTCAGCTGTGTGCGTATTCTGGAAAGCGGTGATACAAAGCGTAGCCTGCCTAGGAAAGAGTTGGCGTTTGCGAGATGCTGCTACTGGTGCCGCCGCTGCTGTTCTTGCGGCGGGAGTCCATACATCTACCCAGTGGGCTGTCACAGTCATATAGTCCTGACCCTGCCCTGCTCCACTTGTCCACATGTCCGTGGTTAAGTGGACATTGGGTACAACTGCATTTTTTAGGACACTGGTGAGTCTTTTTCTGACGTCCGTGTACATTCTCGGTATCGCCTGCCTAGAGAAGTGGAACCTAGATGGTATTTGGTAACGGGGGCACACTGCCTCAATAAATTGTCTAGTTCCCTGTGAACTAACGGCGGATACCGGACGCACGTCTAACACCAACATAGTTGTCAAGGCCTCAGTTATCCGCTTTGCAGTAGGATGACTGCTGTGATATTTCATCTTCCTCGCAAAGGACTGTTGAACAGTCAATTGCTTACTGGAAGTAGTACAAGTGGGCTTACGACTTCCCCTCTGGGATGACCATCGACTCCCAGCGGCAACAACAGCAGCGCCAGCAGCAGTAGGCGTTACACGCAAGGATGCATCGGAGGAATCCCAGGCAGGAGAGGACTCGTCAGAATTGCCAGTGACATGGCCTGCAGGACTATTGGCATTCCTGGGGAAGGAGGAAATTGACACTGAGGGAGTTGGTGGGGTGGTTTGCGTGAGCTTGGTTACAAGAGGAAGGGATTTACTGGTCAGTGGACTGCTTCCGCTGTCACCCAAAGTTTTTGAACTTGTCACTGACTTATTATGAATGCGCTGCAGGTGACGTATAAGGGAGGATGTTCCGAGGTGGTTAACGTCCTTACCCCTACTTATTACAGCTTGACAAAGGGAACACACGGCTTGACACCTGTTGTCCGCATTTCTGGTGAAATACCTCCACACCGAAGAGCTGATTTTTTTGGTATTTTCACCTGGCATGTCAACGGCCATATTCCTCCCACGGACAACAGGTGTCTCCCCGGGTGCCTGACTTAAACAAACCACCTCACCATCAGAATCCTCCTGGTCAATTTCCTCCCCAGCGCCAGCAACACCCATATCCTCCTCATCCTGGTGTACTTCAACACTGACATCTTCAATCTGACTATCAGGAACTGGACTGCGGGTGCTCCTTCCAGCACTTGCAGGGGGCGTGCAAATGGTGGAAGGCGCATGCTCTTCACGTCCAGTGTTGGGAAGGTCAGGCATCGCAACCGACACAATTGGACTCTCCTTGTGGATTTGGGATTTCGAAGAATGCACAGTTCTTTGCTGTGCTGCTTTTGCCAGCTTGAGTCTTTTCATTTTTCTAGCGAGAGGCTGAGTGCTTCCATCCTCATGTGAAGCTGAACCACTAGCCATGAACATAGGCCAGGGCCTCAGCCGTTCCTTGCCACTCCGTGTGGTAAATGGCATATTGGCAAGTTTACGCTTCTCCTCCGACAATTTTATTTTAGGTTTTGGAGTCCTTTTTTTTCTGATATTTGGTGTTTTGGATTTGACATGCTCTGTACTATGACATTGGGCATCGGCCTTGGCAGACGACGTTGCTGGCATTTCATCGTCTCGGCCATGACTAGTGGCAGCAGCTTCAGCACGAGGTGGAAGTGGATCTTGATCTTTCCCTAATTTTGGAACCTCAACATTTTTGTTCTCCATATTTTAATAGGCACAACTAAAAGGCACCTCAGGTAAACAATGGAGATGGATACTAGTATACAATTATGGACTGCCTGCCGACTGCAGACACAGAGGTAGCCACAGCCGTGAACTACCGTACTGTACTGTGTCTGCAGCTAATATAGACTGGTTGATAAAGAGAAGATGTCTATGTAACTATGTATGTATAAAGAAGACTGAAAAAAATCCACGGTTAGGTGGTATACAATTATGGAC
The DNA here is from genome assembly GCF_028390025.1 of Pseudophryne corroboree. Lineage (NCBI taxonomy): Eukaryota > Metazoa > Chordata > Amphibia > Anura > Myobatrachidae > Pseudophryne > Pseudophryne corroboree. Next base: position 451,791,786 of record NC_086446.1, read on the forward strand.
GGACTGCCTGCCGAGTGCAGACACAGAGGTAGCCACAGCCGTGAACTACCGTACTGTACTGTGTCTGCAGCTAATATAGACTGGTTGATAAAGAGAAGATGTCTATGTAACTATGTATGTATAAAGAAGAATGAAAAAAAACCACGGTTAGGTGGTATACAATTATGGACGGACTGCCTGCCGAGTGCAGACACAGAGGTAGCCACAGCCGTGAACTACCGTACTGTACTGTGTCTGCAGCTAATATAGACTGGTTGATAAAGAGAAGATGTCTATGTAACTATGTATGTATAAAGAAGAATGAAAAAAATCCACGGTTAGGTGGTATTACAATTATGGACGGATTGCCTGCCGAGTGCAGAGACACAGAGGTAGCCACAGCCGTGAACTACCGTACTGTGTCTGCTGCGACTGGATGATAAATGATATAAAAAATATATATATCACTACTGCAGCCGGACAGGTATATATTATATATTATATAATGACGGACCTGCTGGACACTGTCTGTCAGCAGAATGAGTTTTATTTTTATAGAATAAAAAAAAAAAAAACACACAAGTGAAGTCACACGACGAGTGTTTAACTTTTTCAGGCAATCACAATATAAGTATACTACTAACTATACTGGTGGTCAGTGTGGTCAGGTCACTGGTCAGTCACACTGGCAGTGGCACTCCTGCAGCAAAAGTGTGCACTGTTTAATTTTAATATAATATGTACTCCTGGCTCCTGCTATAACCTATAACTGGCACTGCAGTAGTGCTCCCCAGTCTCCCCCACAATTATAAGCTGTGTGAGCTGAGCAGTCAGACAGATATATAATATATATAGATGATGCAGCACACTGGCCTGAGCCTGAGCAGTGCACACAGATATGGTATGTGACTGACTGAGTCACAGAGTGTATCGCTTTTTTCAGGCAGAGAACGGATATATTAAATAAACTGCACTGTGTGTCTGGTGGTCACTCACTATATAATATATTATGTACTCCTGGCTCCTGCTATAACCTATAACTGGCACTGCAGTAGTGCTCCCCAGTCTCCCCCACAATTATAAGCTGTGTGAGCTGAGCAGTCAGACAGATATATATAATATTATATATAGATAATAGATGATGCAGCACACTGGCCTGAGCCTGAGCAGTGCACACAGATATGGTATGTGACTGACTGAGTCACTGTGTGTATCGCTTTTTTCAGGCAGAGAACGGATATATTAAATAAACTGCACTGTGTGTCTGGTGGTCACTCACTATATAATATATTATGTACTCCTGGCTCCTGCTATAACCTATAACTGGCACTGCAGTAGTGCTCCCCAGTCTCCCCCACAATTATAAGCTGTGTGAGCTGAGCAGTCAGACAGATATATATAATATTATATATAGATAATAGATGATGCAGCACACTGGCCTGAGCCTGAGCAGTGCACACAGATATGGTATGTGACTGAGTCACTGTGTGCTGTGTATCGCTTTTTTCAGGCAGAGAACGGATTATAAAGTAAACTGCACTGTCCTCACTAGTAAACTCTCTCCACTCAGTCTCTACACTTCTACAGTAACAGTACTCCTCCTAGTCAGCTCCAGTAAATCTCTCTCAGTCTCTTATAATCTAAATGGAGAGGACGCCAGCCACGTCCTCTCCCTATCAATCTCAATGCACGTGTGAAAATGGCGGCGACGCGCGGCTCCTTATATAGAATCCGAGTCTCGCGATAGAATCCGAGCCTCGTGAGAATCCGACAGCGTCATGATGACGTTCGGGCGCGCTCGGGTTAACCGAGCAAGGCGGGAAGATCCGAGTCTGCTCGGACCCGTGAAAAAAACCATGAAGTTCTGGCGGGTTCGGATTCAGAGAAACCGAACCCGCTCATCTCTAGTATGTATGTGTGTATTTGTATAGATGTGTATGTGGCTATGTGTGTGTATATATGTGGCTATGTGTGTATAAGTTGTATAATGTGTGTGTGTGTGTATGCTGTGTGTATATCTGGTTGGGTGTGTATTTGTATATATGTGAGTGCGTGTATATGTGGCTATAAGTGTATACCTGGACTGGGCCGAGGGGGGGGGGGCAATATAAACTTTTTCGCCTCCGGGCGTCTGGTAATAACTTATGCACCTGCTGGAGACGAACACGTTGCACAGTTATAAAATTTTGTGTGGCCACGCTCCTTCCTTGTGAGGCCACACCCCTTTTTGCGGCGCGCGCGCTATCCGGGAGCAATCGTGGGGGAGGTGAGTTCCCCCACCTCTCCAGGACCACTTTAAGCCCTGCTTCTAGGTATGTTTGAACTCAGTTTTTCAATTAACACAGTAGGAAGGTTGTTCCAAACATCTTAGAGAACTAACCACATATCTTCTGTGGTTGTAGGCTTGCTCAAATCCTTCTGTCTCTTGCAATCCCAAACTGACTCAATGATATTGAGATCAGGGCTCTGTGGGGGCCATATCATCACTCCAGGACTCCTTGTTCTTCTTTACACTGAAGATAGTTCTTAATGACATTGGCTGTATGTTTGGGGTCATTGTCCTGCTGCAGAATAAATTTGGAGCAGTACAATAATGAGCAACAGTGAAGCATGGTGGAGGTTTCTTGCAACTTTGGGGCTGCATTTCTGCAAATGGAGTTGGGGATTTGGTCAGGGTTAATGGTGTTCTCAATGCTGATAAATTCAGGCAGGTACTTATCCATCATGCAATACCATCAGGGAGGAGTCTGACTCCAAATTTATTCTGCAGCAGGACGATAAACCCCAAACATGCCGCTAATCTCATTAAGAACCATCTTTAGTGTAAAGAAGAACAAGGAGTCCTGGATGGTATGGTGATGATATGGCCCCCACAGAGCCCTGATCTCATCATTGTCGAGTCTGTCTGGGATTGCATGAAGAGACAGAAGGATTTGAGCAAGCCTACATCCACAGAAGATCTGTGGTTAGTTCTCCAAGATGTTTGGAACAACCTCCCTGTCGAGTTCCTTCAAAAACTGTGTGCAAGTGTACCTAGAAGAATTGATCCTGTTTTGAAGGCAAAGGGTAGTCCCGCCAAATACTGATTTGATTAAGATTTATCTTCTGTTCATTCACTTTGCATTTTGTTAATTGATTACAATAAACTATGAACACTTCTATTTTTGAAAGCGTTCTTACTTTGCAGCATTTTTATTATACCTGCTTAAAACTTTTGCCCAGTACTGTATGCCCAATTCACTTCTGGCGTAGCCTCAAGCCAGTGCATATGAGGTCCGATAACTGAGCACAACAGTTTTGCAGAAAACGTTATATTTTATCATCGTAAGTGAAGGGTGATGTAATGTTGTCAAAGATATTTATCATCCGATAGAAAGCTTTGATATGTGTAGAGTTGTTTAAAATAAAACAAGCAGACCTATAACCCACAACTCATCTCGCATTGGCCTGTACTTCCCTCTGCCTTAAAATGATGGACCTCACACAATTACTGGTCATTGCTATCTTCAAACATATCTGACACCATCCTTGGTTTCATTTTCTCAAAACACTGACTTTTAATGGTGTGTGGCTGGAAAGGAATGCATCTGCATTATATGAGAGCAGAAAAAACAAATGTCAACCACATATCCACTCGTATAAGCCTTCTCGTAGAATGACTCTATTACCATTTGCTGGCTTTTAAAGCATGTACAGTTTTTTTTTATTTTTTTATTAGGATTCACTCTGTAAGAGTTGCAGCCAATAAATTGGAGGGTTGAATGGTTGTTAACCTACTGTTTATTTTACCTCACAAAAAGACATTATTATATATTACTTAAATGGCATATAAAACTTTGTTGCAACGTATTTGGAATTTTCTGATGATAAATTATTGGTTCTTAACCTTTTTTGGGCTACAAACTAAACATGGACATATTAGTGCGTAAAGGCACATAGTATATTGAAAGCACATACTTGTTACAGTATAATGTATAACACACGATATGTCAGGAAAGTATAAACTCTACACAACAGGGAAATTATTTGACAGCAGAATACCAACTTTTTCTTTCACTAGAATATTCCTGTTACAAGTGTACACATATACTAACAATAATACTGATACAATTAAAAAGTTACTATCATGCCCATTAAAGGTCGTTCAGAGTTTTACCTAGCATTAACTTCCGTCAAGCTGACTGCACCATTTCCTTAAAGGATTGAGTACTATGGGCATGTTGGGACCAATAGTGCATCATGCCCAATACTGCCAACTTGGATGCTGTGAGGCCACTTAGATAGGATACCTGAAAAGATGCACAATTACCCAGGTACCTGTAAAGAATGTTGCCCACTAGACAAGAGTGTCAGCTTTGATTTATAAATGTGAGTTTCTGTCAATTACATTGCTACCTGAGACAGATGACCATAAGTACATCATGCCCTCTACATAAAGTCCTAACTGGAACCACAAGTACTTCTATATCCACCACATTTGCCTACAGCTCCAGGACCTACCATATACAGGTCAAATGCTTACACAGCCCCATGCATATGTAGAATACTCACTCCCAGACCCTCAGATTCTAGCCATATAAATGAAAGATGAGAAGCCTAAACACTCAGTGGTTACTGCGTTAAGGTTATGTTGTGTGTAGCGAAACATAATATAGGGACAACAACCTCAAAGATGCAGCCAATAACAAAGTAAGATGGGTTCTACAACAAGTAAACACTGGAGGTAATTTTTCCAGGGCCACTAACGGGAAGCAATCTAAGTGCTGTCATAGGTTACAGCATGAACGTACTTTCCAACATATAAAAGTTCAAGAAAAGCTTGCCCCAATCTTCTCAAACCCCATCCTGACCCATCCACACACCTGCCCACAGTTACTCCAAGCTATACTGTGTTTCCTATTTTGGAGTGTGCAAATTACAATAGTTCAGCAAAATCAAGACTATTGGGAGGTATAAACTGTTTTGCGATACAGACTATTAGGAGGTACAGTATGTTTTCATGTAACCCTTCCTATTAACCAACGTTCTATACAGAAATTCCATTCAGCATTGAATCAGTAGCAGTACTAAAGCTGGGTACACACTTGAGCAATTTGTGAATTTAAATTGCTCTACTGTCTTAGCCTCTACCACCTCTGATGGAAGGCTATTCCACTTGTCCACTACCCTTTCTGTGAAATAATTTTTCCGCAAATTTCCCCTGAACCTTTCCCTCTCCAGTCTCAGTGCATGTCCTCGTGTCCTATTGCTTCTCTTCATTTGGAGAATGTTTCCCTCCTGGACTTTGTTAAAACCCTTGATATATTTGAAAGTTTCTATCATGTCCCCCCTTTCCCTTCTCTGCTCCAAACTATACATATTGAGATTTCTTAGTCTTTCTGGGTATGTTTTGTGATGTAGGCCATGCACCATTTTAGTTGCCCTCCTTTGTACAGTTTCTAATGTATTAATATCCTTTTGAAGATATGGCCTCCAGAACTGAATACAGTATTCTAGATGAGGCCGTACCAATGACTTATACAGTGGCATTATTACTTCTTTCTTTCTGCTGCTGATTCCTCTCCCAATGCAGCCAAGCATCTGACTAGCCTTCCTCATTGCCTTGTTACATTGCTTACCTGCCTTTAAGTCATCTGAAATAGTGACTCCTAGATCCCTTTCCTCCTCAGTAGTTTCCAGTATAGTGCCATTAATACTGTATTTAGCTTTAGGATTTTTGAGACCCAAGTGCATGATTTTGCATTTTTTGGCATTAAACTGTAATTGCCAGACTCTTGACCATTCCTCTAGTCTACCTAGATCCTCAATCATTTGTTTTACCCCACCTGGTGTGTCTACCCTGTTGCATACCTTTGTGTCATCTGCAAAAAGGCATACTTTCCCTTTAATGCCATTTGCACTGTCACCAATAAAGATATTAAAAAGCACTGGTCCAAGTACAGATCCCTGGGGTACTCCACTGGTAACATTTCCCTCCTGTGAATGCACTCCATTTACCACAACTCTCTGTTTTCTATCCTTCAACCAAGATCTTATCCATTCAATAATCCTAATATCCAATCCCAAACTTTCAAGTTTATTTAGCAGTCTGCGATGTGGAACTGTGTCAAAAGCCTTACTAAAGGCTTATACAATGTTGGTAACTGAGCCCTATAATGTAGATTGCAACCAAAAGGTGCAAGGCTCTCTGGAAATGTTAGCACAGGGCTGGCCAACCTGTGTCTCTCCAGCTGTTGTGAAACTACAAGTCCCAGTATGCTCTACTACACTTTTGCTATTAGGAAATGCTAAAACATCATAGTGGATCATATTCCAATTTCTACACGAGGGGGCGATAGAGCAAAATTGCTGGCACAAAGGGAAATCGAATGGATACATCGCCTGTCAGCATTAGCCCCCAATGCCTTAATGACCATATTGCTTGGAGCGTTTTTTTGTAACACCTATGTGATATCTCTCCCATCATGGACATCTACTCTAGATCCACAGACTTGGAACTAGTTGTCGATTTGAGTAATATGAATTTCATGCTCCCAATTTACATGTATGTTTTATGGCTCCACAAAGTTACGATATGATACGATAATATTAGCTGCCACAATATTAATTATATTCATAAGTATCATTATACTACTATATAATAATGCTATATCTTTTGTCATATTTTATTAAAGTTTGGTCTAGCTGATCTTGAACATGCATATACCACACTGTTTTTGACTGATCCATCACATACTAGTATGGCTCACATTGTTACTAATCACCACGTTACTTTTAACCACACTATTACTGTTTATTCAGTACACTAATTTTCAATACACTTTCCTTTCTTCCACCAGCACCATTGGGTTACCAGCGGAGGTCGGGACGCCCACGGTTGCCGTGGCACCGGATGACATCACTTCCTGATCACCTGGTCTAGCAACTTACCGGAAGTCCCGTCCAATGCCAGCTCCCGCATGTCGGCACGGCGGACCTACAGCATACTTGCCTACCTGACCCTCTCCATGAGGGAGAAAATGCTCTGTTCCTGGACGTACCTGGTAATGTAGGATTGCCATCACCTGTGGTGAAACACCTTTCTTATCAATTAACTAGCTCACCACAGGTGATGGCAATCATACATTACCAGGAAAGTCCAGGAACAGAGCATTTTCTCCCTCATGGAGAGGGTCAGGTAGGCAAGTATGACCTACAGTCACACACACATTTAACATTTATAAAGGTATGACCATAGCACTGTTCTTGTTTTTTCCACAGCATACAGCCTTGAAAAAAGCGTCCTGCGTGGCGCTGAAATGTTGGCAAGCTATGCCATTATTTAATCTTTTCATGCACTAAAGCTTCACCTTTTTACACCTAGTCTGCTGAGTGTCGCCTGGTTCTTTTTTATTGTGAGTGGGTAGAAAGCAATCCCTCTCTATTGGACCATCTATACCTATACCTATATATATATATATATATATATATATATACAATTCTCCTCCAGCCGGCACTCCGCAGTTACCTCCGCTATGCTGTGCCCGGTGCCCATCCCGGCTAATGCATTTAGCCACATACACTCCACTGTCTGGCGGCACTCCCTGGGCTGAAATAAATTCTCCACAACGTGTATTACATAAACGTTTCAAAGTTTTACTTTGTCTTCAGGATACACATACAACAAATGAACCACAGTTATATAGCCAGTGCACCAGATACATTATTTCAACCTTGTGTGCAAAGTCATCACTATTTTTTACTAGATACTACTACTTTGATTAACAAATTGTCTGCCCTCCCTCCCATCCCTGAAGATATATGGTTGTGTAGTGTCGATGTGTGTAATTTATACACATCGATCCCGCATGAGGAAGGGGTGTTAGCGGCAGAAAGATTTCTAAAGGAACATCCACTGTACAGAGGCCCGGAGCTGAGTTTGATTCTGTCATTATTGAATATGGTGTTATCCAGGAATTACTTCATGTATGCTGGAGAGTTCTATCTACAGACGGGGGGCTGTGCCATGGGTTCTCCCATGGCACCAGCCCATGCCAACATGTATATGTTTACAGTAGAAAGACAAGTGTTCTTTGAGGACCCTGCTATTAAGCGATATATTTTTTTTAGATGATTTATTGATTTTTTGGAGAGGTCCCAGGGAGATGTTTGAACACATTATAGAACAGCATAATGCTGGAGGAGGAAACATCAGGTTCACTTTTTCTATGAGTAAGGTGGAAATTAATTATCTAGATGTGAATATTAGCATTAATAATCAAAAAGTAGTTACTAGATTATTTGCTAATAATCTGTTGAGATTCAACAGTTTCCACCCAAGACCCCTGAAGGCAGGTCTGCCATACTCTCAGTTACTGAGGGTCTGGCGAATCAACAGTGATTATGGTACAGCAGTGTCACAATTAGATGACATGATTGACCGCTTCTTAGATAGGGGATATCCGAGAGATCTCCTATTGAAAGCCAAAGAAAAGGTTATGTCTACAGACAGGGAAACTCTTTTGTCCACTAAAACCAAGGACAAAAATTCTAGAGAAGTGATGCCCTGGGTTACGACATTTACAACTGGCAGTGAGAGGGTTAATACTATTTCTAAGAAGTATTGGCCATTAATCAGGGCTGACAAATATCTAGGATTAAGAGAGACTAACCTAATGCCTTGTTATAGAAGAGGATGGAATTTGAGAGATTTCCTAGTGAAGTCAGATGTTACGGAGGTGGTAAAGAAAAAATCATCACATTTTTTGAGAGCTAAAAATGGCTGTTTTGGTTGTGGCTGCACAACGTGTGGTTTTTTATTAAAAGGAGAAACCTTCCAGCATCCCCGCACGGGGAAGATATTTAAAATCAGACATCATCTAACGTGTACTACTAAATTTGTGGTGTACGAGATCATATGTCCGTGCGGGCTGGCGTATATAGGGAAGACTGAGTATAGTTTTAAAGAAAGGATGACAGCGCACCGCTCAGCAATAAGGAAGGCCATCAGCACTGGCTCAAGTGATCAGCCGGTGCCCCGTCATTTTGTAGAGGCTGCCCACAATTTGTCAACATTACGCTATCGTTTGATAGATCATGTCCCTCCAAGCATTAGAGGGGTTGATCGGGGCAGTAAATTATTAAGATGTGAAAGTAAGTGGATTATGAGGTTGGAGACGCTGGTACCAAAGGGGTTAAATGATAAACTGATTTTGAGCTGTTTTCAATGATCATATATGTTCTACTGGTATAGACTGTATCACTGCCCATTATATAATTCATAGCTGGGATATTGTATTGCCTGTCATTCGATGTCTGCTAGTGTTTTAAAAACATTTTTATCACATATTTGGTGGTTCTGGGTGTTTCAGTAAGGGTAAAACACTGACACACCTGCTGTATAATGAAGCTATTAGTGTAATTAAGAAAGGTGTTCCCAGAAGTGAAGGGGAGTGAGTTACCTGGTGCACTGGCTATATAACTGTGGTTCATTTGTTGTATGTGTATCCTGAAGACAAAGTAAAACTTTGAAACGTTGATGTAATACACGTTGTGGAGAATTTATTTCAGCCCAGGGAGTGCCGCCAGACAGTGGAGTATATATATATATATATATATATATATAGTTCTGAAATTCCCGGCACTCTTGATATGTGCTGTGAATCTGGGTGCCCTCCGCAGCAAATGATGCATCAAACAGAAGGAAATGAGGCAGCGGCACTCTGTTGGTTGAAAAATCAAACGTGTAATAAATCAAATCATGACAAACAGTGGTCACGGTAAACCAACGTTTCGGGGTCCTGAAACCCCTTTGTCAAGGCGTGAACAGTGTAGGAAATAAAACCCCTTACCTTTATAGCACCCGGTGAATCCCGCACGTGAAGGAAAGCAGAGCCAGACGCCGTCAATCGCGGGGGCCGCCGGAAGGCCTCCGGCGTCTCCAGGAAGTGATGTGATGCTGGGTCTGTGACGCGGTTGCCGTAGCAACCAGCGGCGCTTCCCGGTACACCCGCGCCGGCCCTGCAGAAGTGAAAGTGTGACAGATAAAAGACCTAGTTAGATCAGTGTGCAATGTAAGCACGGTGTACAATGCAAGCACGGTGGGAGAAGCTGGGTATAATGTGGTCAAATATGAGAAACGTGTATTAACATGGAAATGTAGATGCCACAAAAGGAAATCTGCATGTGTAAAATGCACCTGAAAGGTGTAAACAGAGTAGGCAAAGATGGCAAAGTCGGAAAAATGTGTAAAGAAGAGGCCTGGGGAGATCTGATCTGTGGTCAGTGAATGTCATGAAAAGATAAACAGAGGAATGAATGGACACAAAAAAGGGGAAGAAAAAGGGGAAGGGGAGGGGGGGGAACGGAGTAGAGGAACGGGACAGTGAAGGTGGACAGAAAGGGAGGGAACGAAAGGAAACGGGAAGGGACGGTAGAAACAGGAAAGGGAAAAAAAGTGATCCAAGGAGGACTGCCTCATTTCCTTTTATATATATATATATATATATATATATATACAATGGAAGGCGGCACTCGGAGACTGTCATCAGTTGAAAAAAGTGTGCTTTTAATCGACGTTTCGGGAGACGTACTCCCTTCCTCAAGACACAGCAAACAAAAGTGCAAGTGCAAAACAACATTTAAATAACTTACAAGCCCCTGGCTCGCCCGTTCCCGCTGCAGCCAGCGGCGTCCCGCTCCACGGCGCCCGCACTTCCGGGTTCAGATAGCTCCGCCCCTCGGTCGTGACGTCCTTCCGTGGACGGGTGATGCCGCTGTTGCAGAGGGAGGCACAGGAAGTGACCACGCGTTGCCATGGGGATGTACTTAAACAATCATAACACCTACGAAACATATAAACATAACATTAAAAATCTGACCACACATTGTGGAAATACATGATATATATATAATGAGGGGGTGCGGTCACACAAAACTAGGGGAGTGGCTACATGACCACATTATGCCACACACAATAATGCCCCTTACACATTATGCCAAACACTGTAATGCCCATTACACATGTCACACCAGTGCTGCAAGTAGAAAAAATGTTTCAGAGGTACCGTGTGTGCGTGCCAGAAAATGGGTGTGGCCAAATGCTACATGGGGCGAGGCCAATGAAAATGGGGGCATAATACACATATGGGGGGGCAGATAGACATATGACCCCAATAGTGTCAGATACACGTTGCCTCACAGTGCCAGATATACATAGCCCCAGAGTGTCAGATACACAAATGCCCCTCAGTGGCAGATACACAAATGCCCCCACAGTGACAGATATACATTGCCCCACAGTGCCAGATACACAAATTCCCCACAGCGCCAGATATACAATGCCCCCACAGTGCCAGATATACAATGCCCCCACAGTGCCAGATATACAATGCTCCACAGTGCCAGATATACAATGCCCCTGTGCCAGATATACATTGCCCCCATCATGCCAGACATACAATGCCCCCACAGTGCCAGATATACAATGCCCTCCTGTGGCAGATATACAATGCCGCACAGTGCCAGATATACTTATACATTGACCCACCGTGCCTCTTTCCTCCATTATGTCATTATGGCTTTTGGCTTCCACTTTAAAATTGGCGGGTCCCGGCGCTAGCGGGCAAGGGGGCGGAGCTATGAAAATTATTTCCGTGCTGCTCACCTCAGACAGCCGGGGACAGCTTCTCCCCGGCAGCCCAGTCTCAGTGTTTGCTCGGCGGATGATCGGATCACGAGTGCAGCGCCTGCAGTGCAAAGTGTGTGGCTGGCCCTGCTAAATTCTTAAGAGTACGCCGTACCCGAGCATACCCACACACTTTTACCACTGTGTCACACACTGTAATGCCCATTATACATTATGCCACACACCATAATGCTTATTACACATTAAGCCACACACCGTAATGCCCATTACACATTATGCCTCACATCGTAACACCCATTACACATTATGCCACACACAGTAATGCCCATTAAACATTATGCCACACACTGTAATGCCTTACAGATTATACCACATATCATAATGCCTATTACATATTATGCCACACACAGTTATGCCACTGACACCATTTTATGTCCCACACACAAAAATGCCCCTTATAAATTATGCCCCAGCTGTGGGGTGGTGGCACCGAGTACACCACCATATTTCTTAATGGTACTCTGTACCACCCTACTTTCAGCACTGTATATATATATATATATATATATATATATATATATAATTTATTATTATTTATTTATTTATTTTTTAAATGCAAAAACCCTCACTCGCTCACTGACTCATCACTAATTCTCTTACTTCCCGATATGTTATGAAGATTACATTTTATATAGCTATTCTGCAGGTGGGAATAGAAAACTACGCAAAGAGAATTTTAATAAACCTCCCCTAAGGGAATGAAAAGGGGGTTGACATAATGTTGCCATTACTGATGTGTTGCTTGCGTTGCATGAATGATAACACCCAAGCGGATAATCATATAAAAATTTGGATTGCTCCTCCAGTGCGTAGAATTTAATAAGCTACAAAAATGCCAAAGCCCTCACTCACTCACTCACTCACTCACTCACTGACTTATCACTAATTCTCTTACTTCCCGATATGTTAGGAAGATTAAATTTAACATACATATTCTGCAGGTGGGAAATAGGAACAGTACTGTATGTCATTAGAATTTTAATAAACCTCCCCTAAGGGGATAAAAAGGGGGTTAACATAATGACATCATCACAGATGCATGCCTTGCGTTGCGTGAACGATAACGCCCAAAAGGACAACATTTGGATTGCATCTCCAGTGTGTAGAATTTAATAAACTACAAAAATGGCCCAGCTTCCTCACTGTGCTATGGATAATGCCAAGAACCATGGATTACTATTTACTTACACTAAGATGTCTCAAATTTACTTCTCTCCAGATTTACCAAATTTTTAACACTCATTTATATTTACAAACGTGAAAATCAGAAACTCCCGGGCGTAGAACGTGTAGAACAGCTAGTATATACAGTTCACATTGCACATGGATGCATTGTGCTTGCACAGAGTCACTGGGACGAGAGCTGCAGCAGAGTTTGGGGAGGGGGGTACAGAAACCCATGGGTGGTGCTGCCCATACCATCCTGTGCTGTCTGTGTACTTTGGGGTCTGTCATGTAATCACAGTATAAACACAGTAGCTGCAGTACCTGACACTCATGGCTCCCCCATGTACTCTATTGTATCTGTTGTTCCTAAAAAGTGAGCTGAGGTTTGAGCTCTTGTGCTGCTAGGATGTAGTGGAGAAAGGTAGATGCCAGTGCCTCCCAAGCCATTGACCTCACTGCACGTCACTGATACAATGTTGATGTAGAGATGTGCCCTGTGGGCACATCAGTGGTGCTGTCACTGGTTGGGGACAGCGCTGGGGCAGCTTGTCTGTCCCCAGCGCTGGGTGCGTGGCGGCGGCGGGTGTCCGGTGCAGGGATTACCCTTTTCCCTGCACCGGACCAGAGGCTGCGGGGGCATTTGAATGTTGGCGCCCTCCGGGAGCCAATCGCGGCTCCCGGAGCGGCAGCCAATCGGAGAGGGGCGCGGCGAGCCAATCGGCGCTCGCCGCGTCATAGGCCCCGCCCCCGGCATCTGACGTCAGACGCCGGGCGGGAGCCTGAACTTAAGACCGCGCGCGGGAGCGCGAAGAGAGGAGACACCGCGAGGAGGAGACGACGGGAGGCCGCGCCGAAGAGCGGTGAAGAGGTCCTGAGGCCGCGGAAGAGGCCAGAAGACGCCAGGCCCCTTGAAGAAGATGTCCAGCGGCGGCTGGACGCGGAGAAGAGACGGAGGCGCCGCTGGCCAGGACGGGTCAGCGGCAGAAGAGGGTGCCGGAGACCCCCGGATTGGGTGAGGCCTCAGTGAGGCTAACCATCCCCCTCCCCTTTTCCTCCCTCGACCACCAGGGACGGGCATTAGGCCCGAGGGCACAATTCGGGCACTAGGCCTGGGCGCAGATAGGAGGTTGGGGGTCGTCATTGGATTAAGTGGTTTGGGCATTAGGCCCAAGCCACCAGAAAGTGGCACAGTAGGCGGGCATTAGGCCCGGGGCAAACGCAGGCAATAGGCCTGGGGGACATTAGAGGGCATTAGGCCCTAGTGCAGTTGGCGGCCGCTAGGGATACTAAGGTGACGCTGGGTACTAGGCCCAGGTCACCCAACGGGCAACAAGTTAGGCGGGCGCTAGGCCCGTGGGTGAAGTCAGGCCTCCGGCCTGTGTGCAGCTAGGGGGCGCTAGGCCCAGTGAATAAGACCCCCGAGGTGAATAAAGGTGGCACTGGGTGCTAGGCCCAGGCCACCCTGAGGTATTTAGGTAGGCAGGCCTGAGGCCCACATAAGGGAAGGTACAGGAGGTGGGTAGGCCGTGCGGCGCCCACCCTCTTTCCAGCGGGGGGGGATTTAAAGGGACAGCACCGTGTGATCTTGTATTCCGATATTGTGATGTATGTTGTTACCGTGCAGGGTAAAGTGTATGCGTTGTTTAAGTTGTGCATAGTTGTGTTGCACCACCCACACGAGCTAGTTTGAGGGCTCTGTTTATGTAGCTAGTGTAGCGGACGCACACTAGGGTAGTTCTTGGCCCTGCACGGCTGTTTGTTTGCCTCCTTACAGGGACCTGTAAGTGGAGAAGATCGGAGTGCAAGACTTGTGACGGTGAGTAGCATCCGTGTACGTTTGTCCCTTGTCTGTCCCCGAGCGCCGGAGTCGGGATTGCTCACGGACGTGAGAATCCTTTTCATCACACTACGTGCGAGAGCGCGAGTGTGTGAAATCTGGGTGGCTGAGGCTTTGTGCCTGTGATGACCTTTCACCCAACCGGTGAAGGTCGCCGTCACCCCTGATATATCCCCTTTTCCGGTGGAAGAAGGGTTGATACCCCCCTTGAGGTAACCTATTCTCTCCTCAGCTCGGTCGTCGGTCAGCTCCGAGAGGGAATCGCCGTGTCCGGATCCGATTGAAGATTGCCAGGTCCGTTGAAGGTTCCGGTACCTGAAGGTGAGAGAGAGCGGCGCCTGGTGAGTACCGAATCTACACCTGCACGGCAGCAGGCACCACCACACCGCAGCCGCACCTCTTACATTGATATGAAAGTATTCCCCTAAATCCCTGTTCATCACATCAGACTAGTCTATCTTTTCTCATAATTGAACATAAATCAATTGGTTTTGTATCAAACAGTAAGGTATCTGCATTTTTCTGCGTATTTAGAATGGTCACCAAGCCAATTGTAAAATTGCATAAATTATAAACTACAGTATAGTCTAATCTAGTGATGAGCGGGTTCGGTTCCTCGGAAACCGAACCCCCCCGAACTTCACCCATTTTACATGGGTCCGAGGCATACTCGGATTCTCCCGTATGGCTCGGTTAACCCGAGCGCGCCCGAACGTCATCATCCCGCTGTCGGATTTTCGCGAGATTCGGATTCTATATAAGCAGTCGCGCGTCGCCGCCATTTTCACTCGTGCATTGGAAATGTTAGGGAGAGGACGTGGCTGGCGTCCTCTCCGTTTATTGTTGAACTTGATTGTGCTTTATTGCTTAATTGTGGGGAGGACTGGGGAGCAGCTGTATAATATAGGAGGAGTACAGTGCAGAGTTTTGCTGATCAGTGACCACCAGTTTTATCCGTTCTCTGAATGAAAAAAACGCTCCTTATCTGTGCTCAGTGTGCTGCATATATCTGTGCTCACACTGCTTAATTGTGGGGACTGGGGAGCAGCTGTATTATATAGCAGGAGTACAGTGCAGAGTTTTGCTGACAGTGACCACCAGTATACGTTGTCTGCCTGAAAAACACTACATATCTGTGCTCAGTGTGCTGCTTTATTGTGGGGACTGGGGACCACCAGTATAATATTATATAGGAGGAGTACAGTGCAGAGTTTTGCTGACCAGTGACCACCAGTATACGTTGTCTGCCTGAAAAACACTCCATATCTGTGCTGCATTGTAGACAGTATATAGTAGGAGTACAGTGCATAATTTTGCTGACCACCAGTATATAATATATAGGAGTACGGTACAGAAGGCCACTGCTGTACCTACCTCTGTGTCGTCAAGTATACTATCCATCCATACCTGTGGTGCATTTCAGTTTTGCACAGTTTGCTGACCACCAGTATATAATATATAGCAGTACGGTACAGTAGGCCACTGCTGTACCTACCTCTGTGTCGTCAAGTATACTATCCATCCATACCTGTGGTGCATTTCAGTTTTGCACAGTTTGCTGACCACCAGTATATAATATATAGCAGTACGGTACAGTAGGCCACTGCTGTACCTACCTCTGTGTCGTCAGTGCCGTTTCTAGCGGCAGGCGAGCCGTGCAACCGCACGGGGCGCCCGCCGCGGCACTTTGTGACTACTCCTCTCCTCCCTCTCTCTCCCCCCGAGCGCTCCTGCTCGGGGGGCGGGGCTTCGCGGAATGACGCATTTGCGTCGTGACGTCACGACGCAAACGCGTCATTCCGCGAAGCCCCGCCCCCCGAGCAGGAGCGCACGGGTGGAAGAGAGAGGGAGGAGAGGACTGGAGATAACCATCGACGGAGGAGGCGGCCGGCGCGCGGGACCCGAAGAGCGGCAAGTTGTAAGTATTCTCATTCTCTCTCTCTCTCTCTCCCTCCCTCCCTCCCTCCCTCCTCCTCCCACTTGACACCTGCCGCACTGTGTAAAATGGGGATACCTGCCGCACTGTGTAAAATGGGGATACCTGCCGCACAGTGTAAAATGGGGACACCTGCCGCACTGTGTAAAATGGGGACACCTGCCGCACTGTGTAAAATGGGGATACCTGCCGCACTGTGTAAAATGGGGACACCTGCCGCACTGTGTAAAATGGGGACACCTGCCGCACTGTGTAAAATGGGGATACCTGCCGCACTGTGTAAAATGGGGATACCTGCCGCACTGTGTAAAATGGGGATACCTGCCGCACTGTGTAAAATGGGGACACCTGCCGCACTGTGTAAAATGGGGACACCTGCCGCACTGTGTAAAATGGGGACACCTGCCGCACTGTGTAAAATGGGGACACCTGCCGCACTGTGTAAAATGGGGACACCTGCCGCACTGTGTAAAATGGGGATACCTTCCACACTGTGTAAAATGGGGATACCTGCCGCACTGTGTAAAATGGGGATATCTGCCTGCCGCACTGTGTAAAATGGGGATACCTGCCGCACTGTGTAAAATGGGGATACCTGCCGCACTGTGTAAAATGGGGGCACCTGCCTGCGTACTGTGTAAAATGGGGGCACGTGCCTGCGTACTGTGTAAAATGGGGACACCTGCCTGCGTACTGTGTAAAATGGGGACACCTGCCTGCGTACTGTGTAAAATGGGGACACCTGCCTGCGTACTGTGTAAAATGGGGATATCTGCCTGCGTACTGTGTAAAATGGGGATATCTGCCTGCGTACTGTGTAAAATGGGGACACCTGCCTGCCGCACTTTGTTAAATGGGGACACCTGCCTACCGTACTGTGTAAAATGGGGACACCTGCCTGCGTACTGTGTAAAATGGGGATATCTGCCTGCGTACTGTGTAAAATGGGGACACCTGCCTGCATACTGTGTAAAATGGGGACACCTGCCTGCGTACTGTGTAAAATGGGGATATCTGCCTACCGTACTGTGTAAAATGGGGACACCTGCCTGCCGCACTTTGTTAAATGGGGACACCTGCCTACCGTACTGTGTAAAATGGGGACACCTGCCTGCCGCACTTTGTAAAATGGGGACACCTGCCTGCCGCACTTTGTAAATGGGGACACCTGCCTGCCGCGCTGTGTAATATGGGGACACTTGCCTGGTGTAATGTGTAAAAAGGGGACTTTTTTATTTTTATTTTTTCCCCCTGTGGTGGGTGTGATATCAGACGAGGCCACGCCCACTGTAATGAGACCACGCCCATTTTAATCAGGCCACACAGCCTTGTCGGGAGCGCGCGCGCCTTTGGCGCGCGCATGCTTTTTTTCTGGCTATATGGGGGGGGGGGGCACGCAATTTTTTTTTATAGCAATGGGGGGGGGGCGCATTTTTAAATCTCGCACTGGGAGCCAAATTGTCTAGAAACGGCCCTGTGTGTCGTCAAGTGTACTATCCATCCATACCTGTGGTGCATTTCATTTTTGCACAGTTTGCTGACCACCAGTATATAATATATAGCATTACGGTACAGTAGGCCACTGCTGTACCTACCTCTGTGTCGTCAAGTATACTATCCATCCATACCTGTGGTGCATTTCAGTTTTGCACAGTTTGCTGACCACCAGTATATAATATATAGCATTACGGTACAGTAGGCCACTGCTGTACCTACCTCTGTGTCGTCAAGTATACTATCCATCCATACCTGTGGTGCATTTCAGTTGTGCGCAGTATATATAGTAGTAGGCCATTGCTATTGATACTGGCATATAATTCCACACATTAAAAAATGGAGAGCAAAAATGTGGAGGTTAAAATAGGGAAAGATCAAGATCCACTTCCACCTCGTGCTGAAGCTGCTGCCACTAGTCATGGCCGAGACGATGAAATGCCATCAACGTCGTCTGCCAAGGCCGATGCCCAATGTCATAGTAGAGAGCATGTAAAATCCAAAAAACAAAAGTTCAGTAAAATGACCCAAAAATCAAAATTGAAAGCATCTGATGAGAAGCGTAAACTTGCCAATATGCCATTTACGACACGGAGTGGCAAGGAACGGCTGAGGTCCTGGCCTATGTTCATGGCTAGTGGTTCAGATTCACATGAGGATGGAAGCACTCATCCTTTCGCTAGAAAACTGCAGTGCCACTCCTAGATGGGCCAGGTGTTTGTGTCGGCCACTTGTGTCGCTTAGCTTAGTCACACAGCGACCTTGGTGCGCCTCTTTTTTTCTTTGCATCATGTGCTGTTTGGGGACAATTTTTTTGAAGTGCCATCCTGCCTGACACTGCAGTGCCACTCCTAGATGGGCCAGGTGTTTGTGTCGGCCACTTGTGTCGCTTAGCTTAGTCACACAGCGACCTTGGTGCGCCTCTTTTTTTCTTTGCATCATGTGCTGTTTGGGGACAATTTTTTTGAAGTGCCATCCTGCCTGACACTGCAGTGCCACTCCTAGATGGGCCAGGTGTTTGTGTCGGCCACTTGTGTCGCTTAGCCAGCGACCTCGGTGCAAATTTTAGGACTAAAAATAATATTGTGAGGTGTGAGGTGTTCAGAATAGACTGAAAATGAGTGTAAATTATGGTTATTGAAGTTAATAATACTATGGGATCAAAATGACCCCCACATTCTATGATTTAAGCTGTTTTTGAGGTTTTTTTGTAAAAAAAACACCCGAATCCGAAACACACCCGAATCCGACAAAAAATGTTCAGGGAGGTTTTGCCAAAACGCGTCCGAATCCAAAACACGGCCGCGGAACCGAATCCAAAACCAAAACACAAAACCCGAAAAATTTCCGGTGCACATCACTAGTCTAATCTGATTCCAAAAGTCCTAAAGACTATCTCCATTACAGAGCATAGACCGATTTTACTGGCCTTCAGCACACAAGGGGTTTCTGTATTTGCAAGGAGTTTTAATATACTCAGGTTTCCTGTGCATACACCAGTGGCGTATAATGGGTGCAGTGTGTGCGGGGATCCACAACGCACACCCTGCACCATTTTTTCAATACTCACCTCTCCAGAGTTTCCTGCCAGCAGCAGCATCTTTCCACAAATCTCCGGGTAAATGGTGCTGCGTACATTTCCCCGGATATTTGCACATGCACAATAGAGTTTGTGCCCCTCTATTGCTCAGATGCTATTACGCTGCCAGGCGCCGGCTACAGAGGAGAGTAAGTTGCACACGGGCCTCCTCTTCTGTTAATACACCCCTGTTATACACTATGGCCCTCATTCCGAGTCGTTCGCTCTGTATTTTTCAAAGCATCGCAGTGAAATTCCGCTTAGTACGCATGCGCAATATTCGCACTGCGACTGCGCCAAGTAATTTTACAATGGAGATAGTATTTTTACTCACTGCTTTTTCATCGCTCCGGCGATCGTAGTGTGATTGACAGGAAATGGGTGTTACTGGGCGGAAACAGGCCGTTTTATGGGCGTGCGGGAAAAAACGCTACCGTTTCCGGAAAAAACGCAGGAGTGGCCGGGGAAACGGGGGAGTGTCTGGGCGAACGCTGGGTGTGTTTGTGACGTCAAACCAGGAACGACAAGCACTGAACTGATCGCAGATGCAGAGTAAGTGTGGAGCTACTCTGAAACTGCTAATTAGTTGGTAATCGCAATATTGCGAATACATCGTTCGCAATTTTAAGAAGCTAAGATTCACTCCCAGTAGGCGGCGGCTTAGCGTGTGTAACTCTGCTAAAATCGCCTTGCGAGCGAACAACTCGGAATGAGGGCCTATATATAGTAACAATTGGTGTGGACTGATGCCTTTAAGCATAAGATCTGTTGTTGAACTGACCTGTTTCTGTTTGTTATGTCGAAGTCGGAAATATTATACAAACACCACACAGAGTGGCCTCCGTGCGGGTGCTTGTTCTGCTGTGCGTGCACATACCCGCACTGCTGCATACATTGGCTCACGAAGCCCTGCGTATTAGCGCGTGGTATGAGTAAATAAGGTAGCATATGCATTCGCATGGAAAAGCCACAAAGACATATCTGATATTTCATCCACATAGTGCATAATTTACACATAGTCCACACACACCACACCAGCAACTTACACTTACTTGGAATGTATAGCAACGGAGGTATTCAGCTTTATAGGAAGTGAGGGGACAGAAATAGATCAGAACATACAGTAGTGTTTGGTATCCACACAGGGGCGGATCCAGAAGAAAATGATAGGGGGGGCACCATGGAAGGGGCAAGTACATTTGCGTGCGGCTGCGTGAGGTGGCGCTTCTTATACAATGCCCACAGTTGTAGCGCTCGTTATGCAATGTTCACTGTACTGGTAGTGCCCCTTATATAGACCACATAGTAGTGGTGCCCCTTATGCAATGCCCGTATTGCCCCCAGTAGTAATGTTGCCTGTAGTAATGCCCCCAGTCATTATGCCCCCAGTGGTAATTTCCCTGCAGTCATGACCCCAGTAGTTTACCGCCCCTTTAGTTTAGCCCCCAAGTAGTAATGCCCCTGTAGTTAAGCCGCCAGTAGTAATGCCCCTGTAGTTACACCGCCAGTAGTTAGCACCTTTGTAGTTGGCCCCCAGTAATAGTCCCCCAGTAGTTGGCCCCCAGTAGATGCCCCCCCAGTAATAATGTCCCCCAGCAGTTTGCCCCCAGTAGATGCCCCCTAATAATAATGTCCTCCAGTAGTTTGCCCCCAGTAGTAATGCCCCTTAGGAGTTTGCCCCCAATAGATGACCCGCCAGTAGTAATGCCCCCAGTAGATGCCCCCCAGTAATAATGCCCCCAGTAGATGCCCCCCAGGAAAAATGTCCCCCAGTAGCTGCCCCCAATAGATGACCCCCCAGTAGTAATGCCCCCCAGTAATAATGCCCCCAGTAGATGCCCCCCAGGAAAAATGTCCCCCAGTAGCTGCCCCCAATAGATGACCCCCCAGTAGTAATGCCCCCCTACGAGTTTGCCCCAATAGATGACCCCCCTGTAGTAATGCCCCCAGTAGATGGCCCCCAGTAGCTGCCCCCAATAGATGACCCCTCAGTAGTGATGCCCCCAGTAGATGCCCCAGTTATAATGCCCCCAGTAGTTTGACCCCCAGTAGTAATGCCCCTTGTTGATGCCCCCCAGTAGTAATGTCCCCCATAGTTAGCCCCCAGTAGTAATGTCCCCCATAGTTAGCCTCCCAGTAGTAATGTCCCCCATAGTTAGCCCCCAGTAGTAATGTCCCCCATAGTTAGCCCCCAGTAGTAATGTCCCCCATAGTTAGCCCCCAGTAGTAATGTCCCCCATAGTTAGCCCCCAGTAGATGCATTAAGGAAATAAAAAACATACTTACCGAGCCCCGTTCCCGCGCCGCTGCAGTCCTCCTCCTGGCGTCCGCTCCTCAGTCACTCAGCACTATCAGAGAGACGTCATGACTGACGTCTCTCCCATAGCGCACAGTGACAGCGCCGGAAGCCGGAGCTCAGTACTGAGCTCCTGCCTCCGGCTGCCGCTGTGCAGTGAGACGGGCGCCCGCTGGTAACACAATCTCAGCGGGCGCCCGTCATCTCCGTATGCGGCGGCGGCGGCACGGGGGGGGTGTGTTCCCAAATGACAGGGGGGGCACGGGCCCGAGTGCCCCCCCCCCTAAATCCGCCACTGTATCCACATGTACAGTAATTCAATGGCAATATTCTGATCGCAGTTTGCCGATAACTGCATGCTCCTGGTCATAGTTATGCGCAGGAATACAGGTTCATATCTCACTGTATGTACTGTACTCCTGATATTCGGCAGGAACCCAGTGGCAGACACCTGCAAGTACACCTGGACCAAGCATCGCCGACCTGTTCAAACCAACCTATGACCGACCCCTCACATACTGTAAATGACCTGCCCCTTGACCTATGGATGAAGAGCTTACAGTTTCCTTTGTTTCATGCTTTGGACTATTGTATAAAAGCCAAGCCTCCTGGCCAGCCTCAGTCTAATTCTCTGAAGGTCATCTTGCCAGATTGACTGAGGACCGGATCCGGGTGGCGCAGGTGAACAAACGTATGTATCCATTGGTTGTAGCTTCTTCTCTGTAATAGTGTTGTATGCTCTGTGTTTACCCCTTTTAAGTAAATATTTGTTGATGCTTTGGACCACAACATAACATATAACTGCTGGTGTTGCATTCCATTTCTGTTAAGGGTTTAAGGTGTATTCAGCCACACGTGTAGCTACATTGTGCTCACTGCGTGTCGGCGTGCTTACGCAAAACGTGCATACATATTCATAAAGGTTTAGCGCATACACTTAGCGGCCGCAGCGGCCTGAACTACTGTGCAATAAGGTATTATTTTTTCCTGAAGGTTAAGCGAACTTAACAGTTAGCAGATGGTTTAAGTTGGCATGCTTAAAAATAGAGATTTGCTCTCTAGGGCAAGTGTGAGTTTTCAATGGCCCTCATTCCGAGTTGTTCGCTCGGTATTTTTCATCGCATCGCAATGAAAATCCGCTTAGTACGCATGCGCAATGTACTGCAGTTACTGCGACTGCGCCAAGTATCTTTGCTATGAAGAAAGTATTTTTACTCACGGCTTTTTCATCGCTCCGGCGATCGTAATGTGATTGACAGGAATTGGGTGTTACTGGGCGGAAGCACGGCGTTTTAGGGGCGTGTGGCTGAAAACGCTACCGTTTCCGGAAAAAACGCAGGAGTGGCCGGAGAAACGGTGGGAGTGCCTGGGCGAACGCTGGGTGTGTTTGTGACGTCAACCAGGAACGACAAGCACTGAACTGATCGCACAGGCAGAGTAAGTCTGAAGCTACTCCAAAACTGCTACGAGGTTTGTGATCGCAATATTGCGAATACATCGGTCGCAATTTTAAGAAGCTAAGATACACTCCCAGTAGGCGGCGGCTTAGCGTGTGCAACTCTGCTACATTCGCATTGCGACCGATCAACTCGGAATGAGGGCCAATGTTTGGACCATGAGTACAAACCTAGAGGACAAATGGGTTAGTGCAGTATAACTGGTTTGAAAAAGCCAGTCTTATTTTTTTACCTACTACTTGCTCCAACAAACTGTTTTCATGTTATTACAGTATATACTGTTGCCAGGGCCGAAACTAGACTTGTCAGCACCCGGGGCAAGGAAGCATTTTGGCTCCCCCCCCCCCCCGCATTACACAAAAAATTATCATGTTATCAAATATTTAGAGAGGGAATACCATTGAACAAAATTGCGCCTCATGTGCCCCAAATGCCAAATGTCCTAAGCATCTGTCACATAGCCCCTGTGTGTCCCCACACATTGCACCACATTACTGCACTACATGATTACACTAAGTGCCCTTTATATTGCACTACACTACGTACATGCCCCTATATGATGCACTACATTACTACACTATCTCCCATACACTGCACTACATTACATGCTCCTAACACTACGTACATGCCCCTATATGCTGCACTACATTACTACACTATCCCCTATACACTGCACTACATTACATGCTCCTATACACTACACTACGTACATGCCCCTATATGCTGCACTACATTACTACACTATCCCCTATATGCTGCACTACACTACTACACCATCCCCTATATGCTGCACTACATTACATGCTCCTATACACTGTACTACATACCCTATATGCTGTACTATGGCCCTCATTCCGAGTTGATCGGTCGCAAGGCGAATTTAGCAGAGTTACACACGCTAAGCCGCCGCCTACTGGGAGTGAATCTTAGCTTCTTAAAATTGCGACCGATGTATTCGCAATATTGCGATTACTAACTACTTAGCAGTTTCAGAGTAGCTCCAGACTTACTCTGCCTGTGCGATCAGTTCAGTGCTTGTCGTTCCTGGTTGACGTCACAAACACACCCAGCGTTCGCCCAGGCACTCCCACCGTTTCTCCGGCCACTCCTGCGTTTTTTCCGGAAACGGTAGCGTTTTCAGCCACACGCCCCTGAAACGCCGTGTTTCCGCCCAGTAACACCCATTTCCTGTCAATCACATTACGATCGCCGGAGCGATGAAAAAGCCGTGAGTAAAAATACTTTCTTCATAGTAAAGTTACTTGGCGCAGTCGCAGTGCGAACATTGCGCATGCGTACTAAGCGGATTTTCACTGCGATGCGATGAAAAATACCGAGCGAACAACTCGGAATGAGGGCCTATATATTACTTCATTACACTACACTACACTACATCTACATTACCAACAATAACACTGCAGGCAGGTATCCCCATTTTACACAGTGCGGCAGGCAGATATCCCCATTTTACACAGCGCGGCAGGCATATATCCCCATTTTACACAGTACGCA
Source organism: Pseudophryne corroboree (assembly GCF_028390025.1). NCBI lineage: Eukaryota > Metazoa > Chordata > Amphibia > Anura > Myobatrachidae > Pseudophryne > Pseudophryne corroboree. Next base: position 451,816,729 of record NC_086446.1, read on the forward strand.
GGCAGATGCCCCCATATTACACAGTACGCAGGCAGATGCCCCCATATTACACAGTACGCAGGCAGATGCCCAGATATTACACAGTACGCAGGCAGATGCCCCCATATTACACAGTACGCAGGCAGGTGCCCCCATATTACACAGAACGCAGGCAGGTGCCCCCATATTACACAGTACGCAGGCAGATGCCCCCATATTACACAGTACGCAGGCAGGTGCCCCCATATTACACAGTACGCAGGCAGGTGCCCCCATATTACACAGAACGCAGGCAGATGCCCCCATATTACACAGTACGCAGGCAGGTGCCCCCATATTACACAGTACGCAGGCAGATGCCCCCATATTACACAGTACGCAGGCAGATGCCCCCATATTACACAGTACGCAGGCAGGTGCCCCCATATTACACAGTACGCAGGCAGATGCCCCCATATTACACAGTACGCAGGCAGATGCCCCCATATTACACAGTACGCAGGCAGGTGCCCCCATATTACACAGTACGCAGGCAGGTGCCCCCATAATACACAGTACGCAGGCAGATGCCCCCATATTACACAGTACGCAGGCAGGTGCCCCCATAATACACACTACGCAGGCAGGTGCCCCCATTTTACACAGTGCGGCAGGCAGGTATCCCCATAGGCAGGTGTCCCCATTTTACACAGTGCGGCAGCGGCAGGCAGGTTTCAAGTTGGGGGGGAAGGAGGGGGGGGAGAGAGAGAGAGAGAATACTTACGTCTTCCCGCTCTTCGGTCCCGCCGCCTCACGTCCCTCGCGCCGGCCGCCTCCTCCTTCATGCTTATCGCCTCTCCCCGAGCGCTCCTGCTCGGGGGGCGGGGCTTCGCGGAATGACGCGTTTGCGTCGTGACATCACGACGCAACGCGTCATTCCGCGAAATTCCGCCCCCCGAGCAGGAGCGCTCGGAAGAGGCGATAAGGAGGTAGAAACGGCACTGCCGCCGGGTCTCTCTCAGCGCCCCTCTAAATCCTGCGCCTGGGTCACATGCCCCCCTAGCCCTCCCCCTAGTTTCGGCCCTGCTGTTGCACTTGAACTAGACCCTCAGGCTCATATGTGTGTAAAGCTTGCTCTGATACTAGCCAATGCCTCCCCAGCCACTGAACTCACCACACGTCACTGCCCTGCATGTAAATATAATAAATACATTTGAACCCCTTGCATTGCAATATGGCTTGTCCCCAGACAAAGTTCTTGCTCAAGGGGGAAGTGGGTGGTTCGGACACTTCTTGAGAGTCCATGTATATTCAATGTGGCATAACTTGATGTGTATATACAATAAATAAAAATGTCAAAATACTGTATATAGGCCCTCATTCCGAGTTGTTCGCTCGGTATTTTTCATCGCATCGCAGTGAAAATCCGCTTAGTACGCATGCGCAATGTTCGCACTGCGACTGCGCCAAGTAACTTTACTATGAAGATAGTATTTTTACTCACGGCTTTTTCTTCGCTCCGGCGATCGTAATGTGATTGACAGGAAATGGGTGTTACTGGGCGGAAACACGGCGTTTCAGGGGCGTGTGGCTGAAAACGCTACCGTTTCCGGAAAAAACGCAGGAGTGGCCGGGGAAACGGTGGGAGTGCCTGGGCGAACGCTGGGTGTGTTTGTGACGTCAACCAGGAACGACAAGCACTGAACTGATCGCACAGGCAGAGTAAGTCTGGAGCTACTCTGAAACTGCTAAGTAGTTAGTAATCGCAATATTGCGAATACATCGGTCGCAATTTTAAGAAGCTAAGATTCACTCCCAGTAGGCGGCGGCTTAGCGTGTGTAACTCTGCTAAATTCGCCTTGCGACCGATCAACTCGGAATGAGGGCCATAGCCCGCTGCGATCGGTCACGTGGTCACATCGCAGTTTTATTTTTGGAACACTGCGCACGTGCAGCAGCCGTAATACACCTGCGTGGACTTACACATTGCAGTCGCATCCCAAAAGGATTCGACCGTTACGTGATTGACAGCAACGCCCGTTAAGTGGGCATTCGTGGGGTGGTGACACGTTTCTGGGGCAGCTGTGTGATGTCACACTCAGCTGCTTTGATTAAATAAATGGTGATGGTGTGCCTGCCTTCACAGTTGGGCTGCGCACGCAGGGGTTGACCATAGTTTGATGTGATCACAATATGACTGCAATGTGATCACAGTTAGATTGCGATCGCATCGCGAGGTGGCCCTTCTCATGCTGGGCGGCCTTGCCCTACGATGGCTGCCCCCAGCTAAGATTTTCCAGTCACAGTTTCTGCTGAATAAGGTCCATAGTGCAATCAGGGGGTTATTCAGGTCACACAGCTAAGTGATTTGACTGCAATAACCCCGTTGGCGGCGCAACTGCACATGCGCAGGCACCGCCCTGTGCGTGCATGGCCACCGAATGCGATCGGCGCGCAATGAGTGCAAATGCCTCTGCCTGACTGACATGTGGGCGAAGGGTGGCGATGAAGCGTTGTGGGGGTGGCGCGGTGAAAACGGGGTAAATCAGCATTGTTTTCAGGGTGACTACGTGACACACAGCCACTCCGATGAGAAAAATGGCGGCCCTGCGATGGGCAGCCCCGAGCATGCAAAAGAAAGGATTGCAGATTCTGCTTTTTAGCAGAATCTGCAATCCGTACTGAATAACCCCCACAGTGGTATAATATGGCACTATTAAATGAAAATGAAAACTCACTCTTTAGTTGCTTGCCCAACTCCAAAAATGACAACTAAGGAGACTGCAATCCAAATTCACTTTCTATACAAAGTGTTATAACATCTGTGAATTTATTGAGGTTTCCAAAGAATGCATTTCTAAGAAAGCTACCAATATAAATTCCAGATGCTACATGGGAAAAAGACTGCCATACGTTATAAACAACATAAAATATATAAAATATGCCATCCATGTACATTCTTAATCGGTTTAGTCTCACCAGGAATGTCTGGATTCATGTACTCTATCAACAATGTTACACAAGTTTTGCTATACCTAGGCACACCACAATTACAGTAGTAGTAAAACATAGAAACATAGAATTTGACGGCAGATAAGAACCACTTGGCCCATCTAGTCTGCCCCTTTTTTATTTTATCCTTTAGGCAATCTCAACCCTTTTTAACCTTAATTCTTTGTAAGGATATTCATATGCCTGTCCCGAGCATGTTTAAATTGCCCTACAGTCTTAGCCTCTACCGCCTCTGATGGGAGGCTATTCCACTTATCCACTACCCTTTCTGTGAAGTAATTTTTCCTTAAATTTCCCATGAACCTCCCCCCCTCCAGTCTCAATGTATGCCCTCGAGTTTTAATACTTCTTTTCCTTTGAAGAATGTTTCCCTCCTGAACTTTGTTAAGACCCTTGATATATTTGAAAGTTTCTATAATGTCCCCCCTTTCCCTTCTCTCCTCCAAACTATACATGTTAAGATCTTTTAGCCTTTCCGGGTAAGTTTTGTGATGTAGGCCATGCACCATTTTAGTTGCCCTTCTTTGTACACTCTCTAATGTATTTATATCCTTCTGGAGATAGGGTCTCCAGAACTGGACACAGTATTCCAGATGGGGCCGTACCAATGACCTATACAGTGGCATTATCACTTCTTTTTTCCTGCTACTGATTCCTCTCCCTATGCAACCAAGCATCTGACTTGCCTTTCTCATTGCTTTGTTGCATTGCTTTCCTGCCTTCAAGTCACTTGAAATAGTGACTCCTAAATCTCTTTCCTCCTCAGTAGTTTCCATTATAGTACCCTTGATACTATATTTAGCCTTTGGGTTTTCGAGACCCAAGTGCATGATTTTGCATTTTTTAGCATTAAACTGTAGTTGCCACGTTCTTGACCATTTCTCAAGCCTACCTAGGTCATTAATCATTTGTTTTACCCCTTCCGGTGTGTCTACCCTGTTGCATATCTTTGTATCATCTGCAAAAAGGCAAATCTTCCCTTCAATACCATCTGCAATGTCACCAACAAAGATATTAAAGAGAACCGGACAAAGTACAGATCCCTGGGGTACTCCACTGGTAACATTTCCCTCCATAGATTGCACTCCATTAACTATGACTGTCTGTTTCCTGTCCTGCAACCAGGTTCTTATCCATTTAACTGATTTATAATCCACCCCCAGGCTTTCAAGTTTATTTAGAAGGTCTGCGATGTGGGACAGTGTCAAATGCCTTACTAAAGTCTAGATATGCTACATCTACAGCTCCCCCTTGATCTATTATTTTCATCACAGAGTCAAAAAAGTCAATAAGATTTGTTTGGCATGATCTCCCACCAGTAAATCCATGCTGTTTTGGATCCTGTAAGTTGTTTGATTTAAGATATTCCACTACTCTTTCTTTTAATAGTTTTTCCATTACTTTCCCTACTACTGATGTAAGGCTTACTGGTCTGTAGTTACTTGCTTCTTCCTTGCTTCCACTTTTGTGCAGTGGAACTACATTTGCTCTTTTCCAGTCCTCTGGAATAGCACCTGTATTTAGTGACTGGTTAAATAATTCTGTTAAAGGTGTAACCAGCACATCTTTTAGCTCTTTGAGTATCCTTGGGTGTATCCCATCTGGTCCCATTGATTTATCAACTTTTAATTGTGAAAGTTCTGTCAGGACCTTCTCCTCTGTAAATGTATTTTCATCTACCTTATTTTTATGAATATCCTTTGCCACTTAACTGTGGCCCCATCCCTTCTTCTGTAGTAAATACTGAGCAAAAATAATTATTTAGGTGATCTGCTATTGCCTTGTCTCCCTCCACCAAATGCTCACTCTCTGTCTTAAGTCTTATTATTCCTCCATTTGATTTTCTCCTTTCACTTATATACTTTAAAAAAAGTTTTGCCCCCTTTATCTACTGACTGGGCCATTTTCTCCTCAGCTTCTGCCTTTGCACGTCTGATCACTTTCTTAGCATCATTCCGTCTGTCCAGATACACCTCTTTGTCGTTATTATTTTAAGTCTGTTTGTATTTCCTAAAAGCCATCTTTTTTTGCTTTCACACTAGTTGATACTTCTTTTGTGAACCACACTGGTTTCCTTTTCCTGGTGCTTTTCCTAACCATTTTGATACAAAGGTCTGTTGCACTTAGTATTGCACTTTTCAGTTTTAGTAGTAGTAGTAGTAATAATACATGTTAATGCTTAATAATCCTACATTATAAAAGGCAAACTCTGCTCCTCACCTCTGGGGGGTATTAGAGTTTTGTGCGCACAGGTGGCCACTAGAAGGCACCCGGTGGAGCAACTCAAGTGTTGCTCTGTTCAGTCGCACACAGCGGTATGTCGTTCCGTCATTTTGACGGACTTTTAACTGGTAAAATATAATTATACATCATAAAAAAATTAAATCACGTATCAATCACAGCTGTTAATCTCAATCACGGAGCACCCTCATTATTATTGATATCTAACGAAAGCACTCTGCATGTGTATATATACCTATCACTATCAGTTGTTACGCACACCAGTGCTAACAGGAGTATACCGGTGTATGAACAGAGAGGGAAGCGAAGCAAACGAACTCACAGACAGTATAACATAACATACACAGGAGGTGATGGAATAACTAATAAACACAAAGTGAACGGAGAAGCCCAAAGGCTCAGGAATTGGGTGTCTCCCTAGTGTCAGGAATGCTCAGATGGAATAGAGCGGACAATGAAGCGAGGTGTAGTGATTTAACATGTGGAGCACCCGAAATGATGTTGCTAAGAGCAACAGAAAAAACCCCAAAGGGTTACCAACGGGTGTGGGAATAAACTCCTTGGTCAGAGATAGAAATATAGACACAAGGAGAGTATCCACAATCCTAACCCCCACTTGCAGGGCACAGGTTCAGCCTACTGCCACTAAACTGACACCTGGACGCCCTGCACAGTGAGGGAGGATTAAGCAAGCAGGTCTGAGAGTACAGCCGCAAACCTGCTGGGTTCACAGAATAGCAAAAGAACCCCAGCAGGTCAAACAACTGACTCCAGTCTTACTGCTAGGTCCGGATTGGCAGAATGAAGTACCGAATCCCAAGGCCTATTCGCAGTAAGCAACAAGTAAATACAAAGTCACACAGTACTAGCTAACTCTCTGGAACTGACTAACAAACAAAGATTCAGCAGCATTTGCCTAGCCTGAGAGGATGGTTTATATAGCAGGTGCTGTCCACGCCCCACTCAGACCTCACAGACTGTGAGCACAAAACCAGCGCCAGATTCCCTGCCGTGCACAGAGCCTGTAACCACTACACAGTAAAAACCCGCACCGGAGTATTAGCTGCGCTCAGGTTACTTCGCTAACACTTGCCTCCCGGTTGCCATGGCGACGTGGCAGCACAGAGCAGGAGATCCTAACAGTACCCCCCCTCTGACGAGGGGTCAAAGAACCCCTACCACCGGGTTTATCGGGGAACTGCGAGAAGAAAGAGCGTATCAGTCTGGGGGCATGAAGATCACAACTGCGCACCCACGACCGCTCCTCCGGGCCATACCCCTTCCAGTGCACCAAAAATGACAGCCGACCCCGAACCATCTTGGAGTCAAGAACCCTTTCAACCACAAACTCCCTCTGACCCCGTATCAGAAGAGGAGAAGGTCTTCCACTAGAAGAAGAAGGATTACTAACCGCCAGTTTTAAAAGGGAACAATTAAATGTTTTATTGATACCCAATGAACGGGGCAGATCTAACTGAAATGCCACCGGATTGATAACCCTGGTGATCTTATAAGGGCCGATGAACCGGGGGCCTAACTTATGAGATGGCTGTCTCAACTTCAAATTCTTGGTGGACAACCAGACGAAGTCTCCTAATTTGAAGCTGCAGGGTCTTCTCCGCTTATCAAAAACCCTTTTGGTCACTAATGACACAGAAACAAGGGCTTTCTTCACTTTCCTCCAAATACCCCTAAGGGCCGAAACCACAGAGGAACCACCAGGCGTGGAATCCAGGGGGTCAAAAGAATTGGCCTTAGGATGATGCCCATACACACAAAGGAAGGGAGAGATCCCTGTAGCAGAGTGAGCCGCGTTGTTATAGGCAAACTCCGCCATGGACAGATGAGCAACCCAGTCAGTATGACACTTGGAGACATAACACCTGAGGAACTGCTCCAAGGACTGGTTCACCCTCTCAGTCTGCCCATTAGACTGTGGATGGTAGCCTGACGACAAGCTCACAGAAATCTGGAGATCAGAACAAAATGCGCTCCAGAATTTGGCCACAAACTGGGATCCACGGTCAGAGACCACTTCAAGTGGCAACCCGTGGAGGCGCACAACATGCTGCATAAATAACTCAGACAGGCGTCTGGCCGATGGCAACCCAACCAGTAGAACGAAATGCGCCATCTTCGAAAACCTGTCAACGACAACCCAAATGGCTGTCATCCCCGAGGATTTGGGCAAGTCCACCACAAAATCCATGGAAATGTGGGTCCATGGCTTAGACGGAATAGAGAGTGGATGTAATGGGCCGACAGGTACCCCTCTAGGAGTTTTATTTTGGGCACAAACGTCACATGCCCGAACCCACTGATCCACATCCCTAGCCACCGAGGGCCACCACACCGCCCTAGACAGCAACTCCCGAGTTCTGGCAATACCCGGATGCCCTGCCGACCTCTTGGCATGGAATTCCAGGAACACTCGCTGTCTTAACCTAGGAGGCACAAACAAGAGACCTACCGGAAGGTCTGGAGGAGCCTGCTCCTGTGCTCTAAGGACTAATGAGAAGAGGTCCTGGGTAATGCCCACTTTAATACATGATGGGGACACAATGGGCAATGGCTCCTCGGTGGTCTCTTGGACTGGAGCAAAACTCCGCGAGAGCGCATCAGCCTTGATGTTTTTTGACCCAGGGCGATATGTTATCAAAAAATTAAAGCGAGCAAAAAACAAAGCCCATCGTGCCTGCCTGGCATTCATAGGTGTGCGCAGGGGGGGTGCCTGGTGCGCACAGGCACCCCCTAATGTCTGGCACCCCGATCTCACATGCCTGATGCAGCGATCGCCGAGCAGACTGATTACTGTCCCCTCTGTGCTGCACCCTGTCAGGACTGCATTACTGACCGGACACCGGGGTTAATCAAGGGTGCCACTGCCACCGGCTTTCAAACTCCCGGCTCCAAATCCATGTACAAAAACAGCGTGATGTGACGTGATTACATCATGCTGCTCGCACGCCCACCCGACACACGCCCACCTCTTTCCTTCTATGCTATGCCAATGCCAGCCACTGATTAGGATCAGCATGCAGCCAGCGTTCCTCTTAGGAAGACAAATTCAATACTGGCCGGCGGTGGGCAGCAACATTGACACGTCACTCATTTTTCCAGCAGCAGCAGTACTAGTCTGCGACAGTCAGTGTCAGTGAGTGAGTGAGTGAGTGAGTGAGTGACTTGTAAGTAAGCTGCTGCAGCTTGCAGGGGAAAGAGAGGGGGAGCCAAACCAGGCTGAGGAGGAGCTGTGTAATTGCAGTGAGTGCCATCAGGGGTGTTTGTTTTGTGCACCCCACAACATCTGACAATGTAACTGCTTTATTAGGATTATTTTATATACGTTGACCGTCAATAGATGGTGCTAGACGCGCCCAAAAGGCGATGCTAGACACACCCCTCCAACGGTGCACCCCCTAATAAAATGTGCTGCGCACGCCAGTGCTGGCATTGAGCCGCTTCGCTGACTCTAAATATGCCAGATTCTTATGGTCGGTGAGAATTGAGACCACAAACTTAGCCCCCTCAAGCCAGTGTCTCCACTCCCCGAGTGCATCCTTTATAGCCAACAATTCCCGGTTACCCACATCATAATTCATCTCGGCAGACGAAAATTTACGGGAAAAGTAAGCACAGGGATGAAGGCGATTATCAGACACCCCCATCTGAGAGAGCACTGCCCCAATACCTATCTCAGAGGCATCCACTTCTACCACAAAAGGACGCTCTGGATCTGGGTGTCGCAGCACCTTGGCCGAGACAAATGCCCTTTTTGAGATGGGAAAAGGCCGCTTTGGCCTCACAAGACCAGTGAGCAACATCCGCCCCTTTCTTAGTGAGTGCCACCAAGGGGGCCACTATAGATGAAAATCCAGCGATAAACCGTCTATAAAAATTCGCAAAGCCCAGAAAATGCTGAAGCGTCTTCAAACTAGTGGGCTGCACCCAATCCAGGACTGCCTGTACCTTAGAACCCTCCATTTGGAAACCTTCTGAGGAGATAATATACCCTAGAAATGCGATTTGCTGGACTTCAAACTCGCACTTCTCCAGCTTCGCCCCAAGCTGGTGGTCTCTGAGTTTCTGGAGGACTAAGCGTACATGCTTCCGATGTTCCTCCAGGGAATGAGAGAAGATTAGGATGTCATCTAGATAAACAACTAAGAATCTATCCAAATATTCCCTGAGCACATCGTTCATGAATTCCTGGAAGACTGCCGGGGCATTAGAGAGCCCAAAAGGCATCACCAAATATTCATAATGCCCTGAGTGGGTATTAAAGGCAGTCTTCCATTCATCCCCCTCTCTTATTCGGATTAGATTGTAAGCACCGCGTAGGTCAATCTTAGAAAAAATGGTGGCAGTACGAAGCTGGTCAAACAAAACCGAAATGAGAGGCAGGGGGTACGAGTTTTTAATCGTGATACGGTTTAATTCCCTGAAGTCGATGCAGGGTCGCAATGAACCGTCCTTTTTACCCACGAAGAAGAACCCCGACCCAACTGGGGACTGTGAGGGTCTGATAAATCCCTTAGCCAAGTTCTCCTGAATGTACTCTGCCATAGCCTCAGTCTCAGGACGTGACAGGGAGTACAACCTGCTCTTGGGAAGCTTAGCATCCGGCAACAAATCAATGGCACAGTCACAGGGGCGATGGGGAGGTAGTACCTCCGCAACTTTTTTGGAGAACACATCCGCAAAATCTGCATAACATCCTGGCAATCCTGGCAAACTTAGCTGCGAGAGCCTGACTGGAAGGCTCAAGCAACTCCTGAAACAATCACTACCCCAACTAAGAATCTCCCCAGAGACCCAGTCAAATTGAGGGTTATGGGCCCTTAACCAGGGTAACCCCAAAACCAATGGGGCAAAAGAACAGACAGTCACATAGAAAGACAACGGAGTACTCACCTGTGTGGTCCTCCTGCTGCCCGTCCGTCTGTACTGCTTACCGATGTCTGAGCTGTATGTCCGAGGGTCTCACAGCACTCTCCTGTCCTCCAATGGTTTGATGTCTCTTAGTCGTCTCCTCCAACGCGTTTCAACCGGATCGGTCTTCCTCTGGGAGTCTTTGCAGTGTTCTGATAGTGGTGGGTGTTAAAATGGCTTGCGGGCGGGACCAGCCCATTGGCCTTTGTGTCAGAACACACACGCCAAGAACCTAAAGGATTTAATCACCAATTTGAGTGATTAAAGGACTGAGTTAAACAGGTGCTCCCCGTGGAGCACACATTGTGATTACCACCTTTTTCATGTTCAGCAATATTTATCTGCACTGTTTCATTATATTGAGTGTCATATTTGATACATGTGAAAGTAAACACACCTTTATATAAGTATCCATTTGCATCATTTCACGAGTACTCAAACTGTAGGGGATGAGCGCAGTCAGGTGAAAACCAGATATCCATATTGAACCAAAGGGCAAGGACACCCTTTTGACTAGCAGCACATCCCATACAGTAAAACCACCCCAGTGCGCAGATTACCTCCCTTTTTGTTAAATCATCATACAAAATGCCCAGTGCCGTAAAAAAAGCATCAACACTTTTAAGCGACGGACAGTCAGGCTGCAACCCATATGCCCAGACCTGTGGGTCTCCTTGTAGCAAGGAAATCACCATGCCCACCCACTGAATCTCCGACCCAGAAGACTGGGGCCTAAGCCTGAAATATAGCTTACAGCTCTCCTTGAAACAAAAGAACTGCGAGCGATCTCCAGAAAAACGATCCGGGAGATTTACTTTCGGCTCCTTAACCCCTGAACTTGCCGCTGCTGCTGCGGGAGCTCCGCTAGCGGCCTGCGGGGTGTTCATTTTAATGGACATCTCATTAAATTGTCGAGTCAGGACCTGCACCTGATCGACCACCTGTTGCAAAGTATTTTGAGGGGTATGCTCCATATTCCCACAAAATTTCAACAGGAGTAGGGCTGCTGAATATGTTACGCACACCAGTGCTAACAGGAGTATACCGGTGTATGAACAGAGAGGGAAGCGAAGCAAACGAACTCACAGACAGTATAACATAACATACACAGGAGGTGATGGAATAACTAATAAACACAAAGTGAACGGAGAAGCCCAAAGGCTCAGGAATTGGGTGTCTCCCTAGTGTCAGGAATGCTCAGATGGAATAGAGCGGACAATGAAGCGAGGTGTAGTGATTTAACATGTGGAGCACCCGAAATGATGTTGCTAAGAGCAACAGAAAAAACCCCAAAGGGTTACCAACGGGTGTGGGAATAAACTCCTTGGTCAGAGATAGAAATATAGACACAAGGAGAGTATCCACAATCCTAACCCCCACTTGCAGGGCACAGGTTCAGCCTACTGCCACTAAACTGACACCTGGACGCCCTGCACAGTGAGGGAGGATTAAGCAAGCAGGTCTGAGAGTACAGCCGCAAACCTACTGGGTTCACAGAATAGCAAAAGAACCCCAGCAGGTCAAACAACTGACTCCAGTCTTACTGCTAGGTCCAGATTGGCAGAATGAAGTACCGAATCCCAAGGCCTATTCGCAGTAAGCAACAAGTAAATACAAAGTCACACAGTACTAGCTAACTCTCTGGAACTGACTAACAAACAAAGATTCAGCAGCATTTGCCTAGCCTGAGAGGATGGTTTATATAGCAGGTGCTGTCCACGCCCCACTCAGACCTCACAGACTTTGAGCACAAAACCAGCGCCAGATTCCCTGCCGTGCACAGAGCCTGTAACCACTACACAGTAAAAACCCGGACCGGAGTATCAGCTGCGCTCAGGTTACTTCGCTAACACTTGCCTCCCGGTTACCATGGCGACGTGGCAGCACAGAGCAGGAGATCCTAACATCAGTACAGCTGAATGCATCAGAATAAAGCAACCAATAATATACATATGTGTGTGTGCGCGCACGTGCGTGTGTGTATATATGTATGTATATTAGAGATGAGCGGGTTCATTTCTCCGAGAACCTGATCCACCCGAACATTGCGATCCGAAGCGGGACCCAAGTCCGGCTTGGGGTTTCCTGTCTGACTCGGATCCCAAAACGAGGCAAAATCACTGTCTTTAGTATAAACTACCAGGGAAGTTAGGCCCTGCCTCACTCCCACTTACTTAATAAAGAACCCTCCAAGTCCCAGCATCCTGACACTAGTGCCAGCCCTCCGGATCCCACTGTCCCTAGCAGGCCTATCACCTGGACAACTAGCTGCCTTCAGGAGCCCTGACTAATGGGAGAGACTCTGCTTTATACCCAGCAGCCAGGTGCTGGCTGATGAATCAGCTTCTTGGGCTTAGAAGCCTATAAGATCTGGTCTGAGCCAAATGGATGAGAACCCGGTCCATACACACTTCCCATCCACCCCAGGACCCTGTATGTAGCTTACAGGTGGCAAAGTACCTCCCTTGCCACAATATATATTTAATTGCGATTGGAATGGTTGTGGTTCACTGTGGTGCAGCAAAATTTCCTTTCTGTATTGTTGTTTTCATTATTGACAAAGAGCACTCACTACTATTATTATTATTATTATTATTATTATTATTATTATTATTATTATTATTTTTATTATTATTATCCTTTATTTATATGGCACCACAAGGGTTCCGCAGTGCCCAATTACAGAGTACATATGCACATAATCAAATCAGGAAAACAGTGACTTACAGTTGAAGACAATATAGGACAAGTCCAGGGTAACTAAGCATAACTACACCAGTAAACGTAGAGATAGGTTTCAAGGTGGCCAAAAAACTGCAGAATTTGGGCAGTTGAGGATTATTAATGTAAGAAAAGGATAAGCACATGAGGGAAGAGGGCCCTACTCATGAGAGCTTACATTCTAAGGGGAGGGGTAGACAGACAGGGGTGACACAGATGGGGTAGACTGAGCAGTTGGGGTAGACAGAGGTTTAGGATGAGATTTGGCTGGGTTTGGTAAAGAGGTGGGTTTGAAGAGCCCGTTTGAAGTTCTGTAGAGAGGTAAAGAATTCCAGAGAAAGGGAGCAGCACGTGAAAAATCTTGGAGATAGGAGTGAGAGGAAGTAATCAGAAGACAGGAGAGTCAGCGTGCATTAGCAGAACGAAGAGGATGGGTGGGAGAGTAAAGGGAGATAAGGTCAGAGATGTAAATGGGAGAGGAGTGGGTGAGTGCTTTGTAAATGTGTGTGAGAAGTATGAATTGGATTATGAAAGGGAAGGGAAGCCAGTGAAGGGCTTGTAGGAGAGGGTAGGTGGACGTAGTGCGTTTGGTGAGGAAGATGAGCCGACCTGCAGCATTGAGGATAGATTGGAGTGGAGAGAGGTAATTGTCAGGGAGGTCAGTTAGGAGGAGATTACAGTAATCCAGTCTGGAAATAATCAGTAATACCCCTTTTCTAATTGCTTTTTAAAATACGGGTAAATGCGCTGGGGAAACGGGTCCCCCAGCAAATTCCCGGATCAAGTGATCCGGGAATCCTACCCGGGTAGCTAGCCGGGTTGAACACGGGTTGGTGTGCGCTGCTGTAAGGGGACTGTAGCACGGGTCACAGCCGTGTCAGGCGACACGGCTGCGACCCGTGCTTATAGTGGAAAAGGGGTATGAGTGAATAATGGTCTTAGTGGCATCCTGGGTGAGAAAAGGTCTGATCCTGGAAATGTTTTTGAGATGAAAATGACCAGTTTGTGAGAGGTGCTGAATGTGTGGTTGAAGGAGAGGGAGGAGTCAAGGATTACGCAAAGACATCATACTTGGGGGCTAGAAAAGATAGTTGTGCCATCAATGGATAATGAGATTGTGGGAGGTGAGGTTGTGCGGGAGGGTGGGAAGATGATCAGCTCAGTCTTAGACATGTTGAGTTTAAGAAAGCGCTGGGACATCCAGGAAGAGATAGCAGAAAGACAGTTGGAGGTACGAGTGAGGAGAGCCGTGGAGAGATCAGGGGAGGAAAGGTAGATTTGAGTGTCATCAGCACAGAGGTGATATTGGAAATTAAAAGAACTAATGAGTTCACCTAAAGAGGACGTATAGAGTGAGAAAAGGAGAGGACCAAGAACAGAGCCTTGGGGGACACCAACAGTTAGTGGAAGTGGGGGGGAGGTAGCGTAATGAGAGGAGATAGAGAAGGAACAATCAGAGAGGTAGAAGGACAGCCAGGAGAGGGCAGTATCAAGCAGACCAAGAGAGTGAAGCATTTGTAGAAGGAGAGTGTTTTCCACAGTGTCAAAAGCAGCAGAAAGGTCAAGAAGAATAAGCAGAGATCAGTGGCCCTTAGATTTGGTTGCATGGAGGTCATTGCAGACTTTTGTGAGGGCAGTTTCAGTGGAGTGGAGAGAACGGAAACCAGACTGGAATGGGTCAAGCAGTGAGTGAGAGGAAAGAAAGGCAGTGAGGCGATTAAAGAAAATACGCTCGAGAAGTTTGGAGTCAAAAGGGAGGAGAGAGATGAGTCGATAGTTGGAGAGAGTGTTTGTATCAAAGGTAGGTTTTTTAAGAATAGGGGAGACAAGAGCATGCTTGAAGGCAAAGGGGACAGTGCCTGATGAGAGGGAGAGATTGAGAAGGTGGGCAAGATGGGAACAGGCAGAAGGAGAGAGGTAGGGGAGGAGTTAGAAGGGGATAGGGTAAAGTGGGGAGGTTGTGGGGGGGGGGAACGGATGAGGGCCATGACTATCCTCACCAGATACATAGGAGAAAGATGTCAGAGTTGGTAAGAGGGAAGGAGCGGGGTGGCAAGGGATGGGTGGTGGCTGGTTGCTGGTCTGGTAGGATGTGATGTCCTGACGTATGGATCAATCTTGGATGTGAAATAAGTGGCAAAGTCAAGAGCAGACAATGAGGAAGGGAGAAGAGGTGGTGGTGGGCAGAGGAGGGAGTTAACATTGGCAAAGAGGCGCCGGGGGTTGGAATACTGGGTAGAGATGAAGTATGATTGTTTAGCAAGGGAAAGGGCAGTACTGAAGGATGAGAGCATAAATTTGAAATGGAGGAAGTCTGGCTTAGAGCCAGAGCCGGCCCTAACCAATATGATGCCCTAGGCAAGATTTTGGCTGGTGCCCCCTAGCACCACCGCTGGTTCTGCCTCTGACCTTGCACCTCTTTCCCAGCACCATCACCCCTCACCCATAGCAGTCCTTGTACCCCCTATATTTTAAATAGGAACAGTTCGCACATTTGACGCACAGCCCAAAAAGGGGCATCTTCTTGCTGGGAAGGGGCATGGCCACACAATAGTAACCCCAATTCCAATTACGCCACACAGTACTGCAACTTTATTCACATTTTATCTTGCGATAGTGTCCATAATTCATATTACATCCCACAGTAGTATCACTTTATCTTATAAACGTTACTCCTCACAGTAAAGCCCCTTATTCACATTACATCACACTGAATTGCTCCTTATTCACATTACACCACACCTTATTGCTCTTTATTCACATTAGACGACACAGTAGTGCCCTTTCTATATGCAACGCCACATAGTAGAGCACCTTATACACATAATGCCACACATTAGTAATGCATTTATACACAATTCCACACAGTAATGCCCCTTACACATAAGAGACACATTAATGTCCTTATAAACATAATGTGCCTTACACATTATGACAACCTTTATTAATGCCCTTTTACACATAATGTCCCTGTGACAAGAACACTGGGATAGTGTTTGAGGGCAGGTATATTTGTCCCAGGTTCTTGTCTTACATGTTTTAGAAAATGTTAACTTCTAGGAAAAATGCTTTTTGTTTTGTCTGAACCTTTTCAGTTTGCTGTAAAAGCTGGGAAAAGGCTCTGAGAGAGAGATAAGGCGAGTTCTAGACATTGGGCCCAGTTCGGGTCTTTGGCCTCACAGAGGGCTAATCAGGGTTTCAGCTGTGTAAGAGTGATATAGTGCTTCTAACCTGATTAGTATGGGCAGACTGCCTGGGAAGGCTGCAGGATCTGTGTGTGAGAGACACGCTTTCTGATGCAAGTAAGCTATACAGTATGTACTGAAGAACTCTGTGTTTTGTTTAGTGACAGTTAGGAACATCTTATGTTTAGTTAGTGCCGGACAGGCAAGGTATTTTTATTTTGGGGTTTGTTTTATTTTCTGTTTCAATAAAACTGGCCGGGGTCGGTTGTACCAGAAACTGGACTTGTGTTGTTCCTCAGCTGCTGCGGGCTGCCATATTCCCCAGGAAAAGGCACCTTGCACCCCTACAGTGTTACAGTCCCTTATACATATGCTGCACATTATTAATGCCCTTATACACATAATGACACACACAGTGCCCCCTACACATTTGCTTAGTGCCCCTATACACATAATGACACACATACAGTAGTACCCTGTTATACATATGCTGCACATTATTAATGCCCTTATACACATAATGACACACATAGTGGCCCTTTACACATATGTTGCACATTATTAATGCATTTATACATGACACACATAATGCTCCTTACACATATTCCGAACACTACTGCACAACCAACCCACTCACATGCACACAGCACTCACACTTCCACTAACACTGTGACCTCTGCCTCTGCTTGGATACAGATGTGTCCTCACAAATCTTGCATCAATGCTAACGTCTGGCACATTTTTGTTAATGAAAATGCATCTTATTTGCATTGCTATGTGGCTAGGATGCACAAGCAGCTTCTGCTGATTAAACTGATATTCAGCATGCCTATATACTGTGTGAGACTGTGGCTGTATCTGCATATGAAATGCTACATACAAAATATAGGCATGCCGCATATCATTTTAATCAGCAGAAGCTGCTGATGCCCATAGACATATCAAATGCCCTAGGCAATTGCCTAGTTTGCCTATGCCTATGGCCGACTCTGCTTAGAGCGTGATTTCCTCCACTGTCGCTCGGCAGTACGTGAGCATTTTTGAAGATATCTTGTGCATTTGGTGTGCCAGGGTTGAGGTGTTGATCTGCGAGGGTGAATAGTGGTTGGCGGAGCAACAGAGTCAACGGCAGAAGTAAGAGATGCATTGTATAGGGATGTGGCTTGTTCAGGGCATGTGAGAGAAGAGGAGAGAGAAGTAAGTCAAACAGGGAGAATAGGGATGAGGTGTCAATAGCCTCAAGTTACGCTTAGTGATGGTAGCCTTAGGAGGGAGAGTTGGGGAAGCAAAGATAGATAAGTTGAAAGAGAGCAGGTGGTGGTCAGAGAGGGAAAAAGGGGAATTGGAGAAACCAGAAATATTGCAGCGGTGAGTCAAAACCAGATCCAGTGAGCTCCCGTTCACATAGGAGGGTGAGGTGGTCTACTGGGAGAGACCAAGTGAAGAGGTGAGGTTAAGGAGTTTAGAGGCAGGTGATTTTGTGGGGTTATTGATAGGGATGTTGAAATCACCTAGGAAGGAATGTCAGAAGAGAGGAAGTGAGGAAGCCAGGAAGCAAAGTTGTCGAGTATATGGAGGAAATGCCAGGTGGAAGGTAAATGACAGCAACTCGAAGATTAGTAGGTTGGTAGAGGCGTATTGCATGGACCTCAAATGTAGAGAATGTAAGGGACGGTTCTGGAGGTATAAGTTGGTATGTGTAGCTTGAGGGTAAAAGGATCCCAACACCTCCCCCATGGCGACCCCCGAGTCGGGGTGTGTGTGAGAATATGAGGCCCCCTGCAGAGAGAGCAGCAGGAGAAGTGGTGTCATAGGGAGTAATCCGGGTTTCTGTAATGGCCAAGAGATGCAGGGAGTTGGAAATGAAAAGGTCGTGAGTGGGAGCCAGTTTGTTGCAAACAGATCTGGCATTCCAGAGGGTAAAGGATTGGGGGTAGAAGTTTGTTGGAGAGATGTGAATGAGATTATCAGGATTGCTGTAGCATTGAGGTAAGATTAATTTGGAAGGAATCGATAAAGAGGGTGTAATGATGGTGCTGGGTCATTGGCTAGGAAGGGAGACTGCAGGAGTGAGGCAGGGAGGGAGTGCAGTATGATAGTGGTGGAGAAGAGGTGAGGTGACAGACAGAGGAGGGAGAGAGCAGGGTTGAGTAGTGGGGTAGAGAGCCTGTGAAGGGGCAGAAGTAAGTTTCAATGGGGAAACAGAAGAGGAGGGGAAGGGAGGCAGAGGGGAGGATGGGAGACAGAATGTTCTGACGATTTAGCTGTGAGATTTAAAGCAACATTTTTTAACTTCTTTCAAAATTGTTACGTTAAATCTTGTATTTATATTGACATTTCAGCAGTTGCTGCAATTCACAGGCTATGACATTTGGTCCTCTGTCAGTTTCTCAGCTTCCTAGTGGATAACCTGCTTATAGCACCTAGATTCAGAGGCGTTACTAAGGTTTGTGACACCAAGTGCGCCACTGCAGACTACTCGCACTTACATAAGGGAACTTAACCTAGGGCCTCTGAAGCCACGTCCCCTAGTGTCTGCTGCTTTTGGGGATGTGTCATGTGGTCACACTGGGCAGCCCCCAGCCTCTTCCAGGACAGTGTGCTGCTCGCCAGGCTTGGTGAACCCATCCAAGGCAGCCCTGCTATATTAGTGTCACCCCCTTGGATGACATCACCCTCTGTGGCTGCACCACCTAGTGATGCCACTACCTAGAAGACATATTTTGGGTTCTTTCAGTGATGGGTATAAGAGGAGAATACAAATAGTTATTTGTTAACCAAACTGTAATTATACTCCATTACCTTTGAGAGTGGTTAGTGTAGTTATCCTAGCGAGAACTGTTTTACATCAGTAACCTAGAAAGCAAAAAAGCAATTTAAGATTAATGTATAGAAAAGCCTGAGCAGAATAATATACATTAAATAAGTGTAATGCTTAAATGTATCTATATATACCCATCAGCTATAACATTAAAACCACTAACAGGTTAAGTGAGTAACAGTGATTATATGGTTACAATTACACCTGTCAAGGGTGGGATATATTAGGCAGCCTCCGAAATGCTCAGATCTTGAAATTGCTGTGTTGGAAGCAGTGAAACTGGGCAAGTGTAAGGAGCCTCCGAACACTCAGATCTTGAAATTGCTGTGTTGGAAGCAGTGAAACTGGGCAAGTGTAAGGAGCCTCCGAACACTCAGATCTTGAAATTGCTGTGTTGGAAGCAGTGAAACTGGGCAAGTGTAAGGAGCCTCCGAACACTCAGATCTTGAAGTTGCTGTGTTGGAAGCAGTGAAACTGGACAAGTGTAAGGAGCTGAGCAACTTTGATAAATGCCAAATTGTGATGACTGGGTCCAAAAGGAAAGTCTTGTGAGGTGTTCCTAGTTCCCTTGGGAAGAGATGACAGTAGGATGCACTATGAGAAGAAGGCAAGCCAGTGGAGGCAGTGTCATGCTCTGGGCAATGTTCTGTGGGAAACTACAGTATGGGTCCTGAAATTCATGTGGATATTACTTTGATGCGTACCACCTATCTAATAATAATTGCACACCAAGGACGCCTCTTCATGACAATAGTACAGTGGCGTAACTAGCCGCCGCCACTGATTTCTGCTGGGAAGGAGGGACACGGAGGGCACAGCGCGCGCCTCTCCTGTGTGTCCCTCCTGGGTCTCCGGCGGCAGTGGCGTGTCTGTTAAATTAAGTGCCCGGCACTTCATTTGACAGACACGCCGCTGACGCCAGAGACGCAGGAGGAACACACAGGAGAGGCGCACACTGTGCCCTCCGTGTCCCTCCTTCTCGAATTGCACAGCAGCGGGGGAGCCCGGGAAGGGGGGGGGGGGGAGTGTACCTGGCACTGGGGGAGCATATTTAGCGCTGGGGTGGTGGAAAGTGTACTTGGCACTGGGGTAGGATATTTAGCACTGGGGGGGGGGGGTGTACCTGGCACTGGGGGAGCATATTTAGCACTGGGGGGGGCATATTTGGCACTGGGGATGGGCATATTTGGCACTGGGGGAGGGCATATTTGGCACTGGGGGGCATGTTTGGCACTGGGGGAGCATATTTAGCACTGGGGGGGGCATATTTGGCACTGGGGATGGGCATATTTGGCACTGGGGGAGGGCATATTTGGCACTGGGGGGCATGTTTGGTACTGGGGGAGCATATTTGGCACTGGGGGGTATATGTGTACCTTGCACTGGGGGGGGGGGGCATATTTGGCACTGGGGGTATATGTGTATCTGGCACTGGGGGGCATGTTTGGTACTGGGGGAGCATATTTGGCACTGGGGGGTATATGTGTACCTGGCACTGGGAGGGGGGCATATTTGGCACTGGGGGTATATGTGTACCTGGCACTGGGGGGGCATATTTGGCACTAGGAGCATATGTGTACCTGGTACTGTGGGGGAATATCTGGCACTGGGGGCATATGTGGCACTGGGAGCACAGCCCTAGCAACAAGCATTACCCCCTGGTTACAAGCACAACACCCAGCTCATGAAATCCCTGGCAACAAGCATTACCCCCTAGCAACGAGCATGACACCCAGTGCATGAAACCCCTGACTACGAATATTACCACCTGGCAACAAGCTATTTTGAGGAACATTACAAAGAGTTCAAGGTGTTCATTTGTCCTCCAAATTCCCCAGATCTCAATCCGATTGAGCATCTGTGCTGGAAAAACAAGTCAGAGCCATGGTGGCCCCACCTCACAACTTACAGGACTTAAAGATCTGCTTCTAACGTCTGGGTACCAGATACCACAGGACACCTTTAGAGGTCTTGTCAAGTCCTTACCTCGATGGGTCACAATGTTAGGCAAGTGGTTTTAATGTTATGGCTGATTGGTGTATGTCCACCATCCCCTCTTTCAGGCATAGGTTGCCATGTCAGGAGGGAGTTACTTCAATAACAGTGCAGACACAGTGTGAATGACAGCTTGGGAGGCTCGCTTTGAAGACATTGGGGGTTAATAGGGTCCGAGTTCTCAGAACCAGCAAGATTCTGGCGATTTCAGCTACAGATTTAAAGAGGCAATACTTTAAATGAAAAAACCAAGCTGGTTAAACTTATTACATAACCCCCATTGACTTTGTGTTTTCATGTATTCGTATGTGGGCTGGACAGATCACTTCAGCAGCCGAGCAATCCGGCAATATGATACGAGGGGGAAGGGGGGGTGGCCGTTTAGGGTGCCACGGCTATAAGATGCTGTTACTCTTTCTACAGCTGGGTACCCCGGCAGCCAGAGGGGAAAATTATCACTTTTCAAAAAACTGTCTTCTCAAAAAGAACAGTTTTTCGAAAGTGATAATTTTCTCATTGGGGCATAATGCATCATGAAAAAATTGTGATAGAATACAATGAGAATTGAAAACTAAAAATTCTCATTGCACAATTTTTTAATGATGAATATGCCCTTTGTGTTTTGCAGTGAGGAGCTAAATTGATCACACATAGGGGCAGATATACTAAACCTTAGAGAGTTATAGAGTGGAGGGAGATAAATAGCTGATTGGCTGGTTCTTTACCTCTCTCCACTTTATCACTTTCTAAGACATATGGGTATATGCAATTGCGGTCGAATTCCCGAAAATGTCGAAAAACGGGACATTTTCGCCAAAAAAAACATGTCGAATTGGATTCGTCAATGCAATACACTACTTTTCGACAAAATATTTTCCGTTTCAGACTCGACTTTTTGCAAATCGACATTTTCAAAATTCGACATGTCTGCAATGGTCAAAATGCGGCTTTTCGACAAAAGTATATTCAATTGAAGAATGACGATTCGACAACAGTGCTTTTCGACAGCAAATTCGTTATTTTCAGTCCGCCTCACTTTGCTGGCGGGATCTAATAAAAAAAAATTAAAACGTGTTTTTTTTTGCTTTTTGGATTGCTAATAGCATATCTATTTATATTTGAAGGGATTATCTACTTGGTTTGTCTTTTTTTGACTCACAAGTATTATTTAATTGATTTTTTTAAAGAATATTTTTTTCTTCACTCTGCTGAGGGAAATGATTCCATAGTTTACCCAGGATACACTTCTGCAAAGCCCCTCCTATCTCCTCACTCCCGGTTTTTTGAGACTAGGGAGAAGGAGCCATTACAGTCAGCTCTCTTGTGGAATCGTTTTTTTAGGACAATCCCTGCGTTTTAACTCATTTATATCCTATTTTTGTACTGACTACAATAATGGAGCCTTTTTCTGACCAGATTGTGATGTTCATGCTGGCTGCAAGCATGGAGGAAGAAAGGGTTGGTGGACATCAGGATCAAGGTCAGCAAATGTCTGCATTGGGTGAGCCAGTATTGCAGGTTTCATTTCCACATCCACGCCAGTATCGCACTAGGCGTGAACTGGAGGATCTCAGCGAGTTCGAGGTGAATCAAAATTATCGCTTATCAACTCGCGACATATATTCGCTGTACGCTCTGTTGGAGGCCGACCTGGAACCTCGGGCACAGACCAATCGCGCAGTCAGCGGTTTCCAGAAACTGCTGGCTACGTTACATTTTTTGGCGTCAGGCACATTCCAGCCTACACTGTCTCAAACATGCGGTTTTTCACAGTCGACACTGTTGCGTTGTATAACCCAGGTCATTAGGGCTTTCCGCAAATTGACGATCCAGTTCATCACATTTCCAGAGACGGACAGCGGATGTCGTGAGATCAAATTAGGCTTTTTTACCAAATACAATTTTCCCAATGTTCTGGGCGCGATTGACTGTACCCACGTGCAGATCAGACCGCCACGGAATTCGGAAGAATGTTTTCGGAACCGAAAACATTTCCATTCCATGAATGTACAGGCAGTCTGTGATGTCGACATGAAATTTTTGAATATTTTTGTGGGATTTCCTGGATCGTCTCACGACTCCTTCATCCTAAGTCAGTCATCGCTGTTTGAGAAGTTCGAAACAGGAAACATGCCGGGTGGCTGGCTGTTAGGTATTTATTTTAATTGTTTTTATTTTTTTATTATTTTTTTAATTTTTTTAAAAATTTATTTTTTTATTTTTATATTACCCACCATTTTTTTCTTTTCCATAGGAGATGCGGGTTATCCCAACAAATCGTGACTCTTGACCCCATTGTCTAATCCTGTTGGTAGAGCAGAAAAACGTTACCAAGAGACACACAAAGCATCGAGGCAAATAATTGAACGTGCCTTCGGTGTACTTAAAAGCCGGTTTCAATGTTTAGACACTTCCGGTGGTGCTCTTTTGTATTCACCGGGAAAGGTTTGCGGCATGGTAAATGCATGTTGTATTTTACACAACATATGTATCGCAAACCGTTTGCCGGTGACTCTTCGTCGCAGTGCTTTCCGACGCGGGAACCGTTCTTCTGCTCTACCGGTGGGTATGGACGAAGGAGATGATTCCCGACGGACATTGATCCAAAGCTTTTTTTCCACTGCCTGTGAGTATACTTGTAACATTTGTATTATCGTGTAAACTGAGATTGTAATATTCTAAAAAAACATCTTTATTTATGTATTTCAGAGTTTTACGTCCTGTTGACGCACCTTCCAAGTTTCGTACTATTGACGACCTGTTACCCCCTGTTTTCTCCTGTTGTTGGGTTGCCGCAAATATTGGACCCGTTATCCAAATGTTCCATGGGCGACCTACTTGTGATGTTGACCCGAACCACCGCCATGTAGCAGACAACCCCCCTCAGGTGAGATGTATTGCCCAAAACTGCCTCTTGTCCAAGTTACCCCGGCGTGTCCCAAGTGCAGCCCTCCGGCATTTGCAAAACTGCACATCCAATCATGCCCTGACAGCAACGCTTACGCTGCGTCAGGGAATGTTTGGATGTGTAGTTACGCAAGTGCCGGAGGGTTGCATTTGGGGCCGCTGTAACCTGCTTGTGTCGTGTTGCTTGTACCTTTTTCCTTTTCCATAGAAGGGTGACACTATTACCAATAGCTGGAACCTCATACTATTCTCTTCCACAGGTCTTGCGGAGTATCCTTCCCAAGTGGCGTGGATGTGAAGAGACACGACATTTCCCCTGATGTTCCATGGGCGACCTACTTGTGATGTGGACCTGACCCTCCGCCATGTAGCAGACAACCCCCCTCAGGTTAGATGTATTGCCCAAAACTCCCTCCTGTCCAAAGTCACCCCAGCATGTCCAAAGTGCAGCCCTCCGGCATTTGCAAAAACTGCACATCCAATTATGCCCTGACAGCAATGCTAACGCTGCGTCAGGGAATGTTTGGATGTGTAGTTACGCAAGTGCCGGAGGGCTGCATTTGGGACAAAGGCCGCTGTAACCTGCTTGTGTCAAAAAGTGTTGCTTGTACCTTGTCTTTTCCATACCAGGGGTACACACACTATTACCAATAGCTGGAACCTCATACTATTCTCTTCCACAGGTCTTGCGGAGTATCCTTCCCAAGTGGCGTGGATGTGAAGAGACACGACATTTCCCCTGATGTTCCATGGGCGACCTACTTGTGATGTGGACCTGACCCTCCGCCATGTAGCAGACAACCCCCCTCAGGTGAGATGTATTGCCCAAAACTCCCTCTTGTCCAAAGTCACCCCAGCATGTCCAAAGTGCAGCCGTCCGGCATTTGCAAAACTGCACATCCAATCATGCCCTGACAGCAATGCTTACGCTAGGTCAGGGAATGTTTGGATGTGTAGTTACGCAAGTGCCGGAGGGTTGCATTTGGGGCCGCTGTAACCTGCTTGTGTCGTGTTGCTTGTACCTTTCCTTTTCCATAGAAGGGTGACACTATTACCAATAGCTGGAACCTCATACTATTCTGTTCCACAGGTCTTGCGGAGTATCCTTCCCAAGTGGCGTGGATGTGAAGAGACACAACATTTCCCCTGATGTTCCATGGGCGACCTACTTGTAATGTGGACCTGACCCCCCGCCATGTAGCAGACAACCCCCCTCAGGTGAGATGTATTGCCCAAAACTCCCTCTTGTCCAAAGTCACCCCAGCATGTCCAAAGTGCAGCCCTCCGGCATTTGCAAAAACTGCACATCCAATCATGCCCTGACAGCAATGCTAACGCTGCGTCAGGGAATGTTTGGATGTGTAGTTTCGCAAGTGCCGGAGGGCTGCATTTGGGACAAAGGCCGCTGTAACCTGCTTGTGTCAAAAAGTGTTGCTTGTACCTTGTCTTTTCCATACCAGGGGTACACACACTATTACCAATAGCTGGAACCTCATACTATTCTCTTCCACAAGTCTTGCGGAGTATCCTTCCCAAGTGGCGTGGATGTGAAGAGACACGACATTTCCCCTGATGTTCCATGGGCGACCTACTTGTGATGTGGACCTGACCCTCCGCCATGTAGCAGACAACCCCCCTCAGGTGAGATTTATTGCCCAAAACTCCCTCTTGTCCAAAGTCACCCCAGCATGTCCAAAGTGCAGCCCTCCGGCATTTGCAAAACTGCACATCCAATAATGCCCTGACAGCAATGCTTACGCTAGGTCAGGGAATGTTTGGATGTGTAGTTACGCAAGTGCCGGAGGGTTGCATTTGGGGCCGCTGTAACCTGCTTGTGTTGTGTTGCTTGTACCTTTTCCTTTTCCATAGAAGGGTGACACTATTACCAATAGCTGGAACCTCATACTATTCTCTTCCACAGGTCTTGCGGAGTATCCTTCCCAAGTGGCGTGGATGTGAAGAGACACGACATTTCCCCTGATGTTCCATGGGCGACCTACTTGTGATGTGGACCTGACCCTCCGCCATGTAGCAGACAACCCCCCTCAGGTGAGATGTATTGCCCAAAACTCCCTCTTGTCCAAAGTCACCCCAGCATGTCCAAAGTGCAGCCCTCCGGCATTTGCAAAAACTGCACATCCAATCATGCCCTGACAGCAATGCTAACGCTGCGTCAGGGAATGTTTGGATGTGTAGTTACGCAAGTGCCGGAGGGTTGCATTTGGGGCCGCTGTAACCTGCTTGTGTTGTGTTGCTTGTACCTTTTCCTTTTCCATAGAAGGGTGACACTATTACAAATAGCTGGAACCTCATACTATTCTCTTCCACAGGTCTTGCGGAGTATCCTTCCCAAGTGGCTTGAATCCTCATCGATGAAAAGGGACACGACAGTTCCCCTGCTGTACCATGGGCGACCTAACACAATACCACTGCATCTTATATTTAACATTGTATTTACTAATAATTTAAATAAAAACCACAGAAAACTTCTCATTTTAAAAATTTATTGAAGAAATATATATAAATTTTATTTTATTTTTGAAATAAAAAATGAAATGTAATAAAACAAAAAAGTAGTTTGTTCTTCTTTACATTCTTTTCTTGTGTAGATATCTGTGGGGAAAAAAAACATATTAAGTAAAGGCAAAAATGATGTCATGTTTATTCCTTTCCCAAGAACATTTGTGGAACCACACAGCCCAGCATGACCCATTGCTGGGTTGTGTGGTTCCACAAAGGCAGGCAGTCCAAAAAGGAATAGTGGTGTCAGTGGTCAGCACTTTGACACGCCTGCACTTGTGGAACCACACAGCCCAGCATGACCCATTGCTGGGCTGTGTGGTTCCACAAAGGCAGGCAGTCCAAAGTGGAATAGTGGTGTCAGTGGTCAGCACTTTGACACGCCTGCACTTGTGGAACCACACAGCCCAGCATGACCCATTGCTGGGCTGTGTGTTTCCACAAAGGCAGGCGGTCCAAAGTGGAATAGTGGTGTCAGTGGTCAGCACTTTGACACGCCTGCACTTGTGGAACCACACAGCCCAGCATGACCCATTGCTGGGCTGTGTGGTTCCACAAGGGCAGGCGGTCCAAAGTTTCTTGAATATATACATTGAAACATTGCTTTACTCACCTTGGTACGCACAACACGAACTATGCCGTCCACTTCAATTTTCCACCCAATCCTATGAATAAGCCAAAAACAAACACTAGTGAAGAGTAAATTCACACAACAGTGAAAGCCTATTGAACACCAATACAAAAAAGATTTTTTTGGTTAAAAAAAAGTGGTATCAGAATAGCTCTTTGGCCCATCATACATGTAGCCACAAGGAGCTTTCATCCGTTACCACACGCGCCCGCATACATGCCCGCGCATGTATGCCTAGACATAAAGCTCCTTGGTAGTACCCGGTCACGGGTGGGGGAGCCCAACACATATAAAACAATAGTAAGAAGAAAAAAAAACTAATGGGAGGGGGAGAAAGGGATACATGAAAAATATAACAGTAAATAAAACAATACGACCGGGCTTATGGTGGTTGTCCGTCCAGATCCTCGTCTTCCTCCTGATGGGGCGTCGATGCCCTGGGCGGCTGGGGAGTGGGTTAACTTGGCCTTGGTGCCCGTGCGGGTGTAGATGTTGCGGCCGGTGTTGGTGGTGGAGGCATCTGGTGGGTGGGGTACATCCCTGTATATCCTTGGTACAGCTGTGACCGTCTGTACCAGGATGGTGGTGGAGAAAGGGAAGGAGGCGTCCATGTGGCTTGTGATGGCGGAAGTGGTGGATCACCAGCGTGTTGATGAGCTGGCTCTGGGAGCTTATCGTACATCATCTGCAGTGTGGTTGCGATGATCTGTTGGCTGGCTGCCGAATGTCATTGGCTCTCCGACATGTTGTCAACACTGTGTGCCAGGCATGATGTGTTCTCCACCAGCCCGTTCATGGATGTGGCCAGAATGTGAAGGATGTCCATAGTCTCCCTGTGATCTTCTCTTCTGGTCTTTTGCATTTCGGCTGTGCTGTCGGCATGAGCCTTTTGCATTTGAACCAGACCGTTTGCCATATTCTCCATTGTCCTCTCAATGGCGTCCAGTCTGGTTCCAACGACACTCGTGTAAGTATCCTGGCGGGAAGTAATCTGGGATGCCAGGGTGTGTACCCTCTGAACATTTGAGGGATCCTGCCCTTCCTGTACGTCTGCCACCAATTGCATTTGTGCAGCTGAAAAGAAAATTAGAAATTATTATACACATTCATACATTTGTTTGAAGGCTCACAATTCGATATTTACTCACACAGGGATGTAGAAACAGCAGGCTGCTGCACTTCCACCTTGTCATCCTCTGACGAATCCTGTAGGAGATCAGGCCTGTAGAAGGGACCAATCCCCGACGCAAGTCCTCTGCTGGTCCGTGGCACCTCTGTTTGCAATAGAAAAAAAAATGAAAGTTAATAAACTATACAAAACTGGTGCACCCCCTCCCCACCCCCCCAAAAAGTAAATACAAACCTTCTCCATCCTGAGGTGCCGCTGCTCCAGGAGCTTCGCTTGTCCTCAATTCTGGAGACTTTTCAAGGGTCCGGCTGGATACTTCTGCACGGCTGTCTTCAAACCCAAGAAAAGTCTCATCCGTTAACCCTGTAGACTCAAACAGTTCGGGTGATGGGTCCACAAGGGTAGTGTCTTGTTGAGGCTCTTCGGTCACAGTCCC
Source organism: Pseudophryne corroboree (assembly GCF_028390025.1). Classification (NCBI taxonomy): domain Eukaryota; kingdom Metazoa; phylum Chordata; class Amphibia; order Anura; family Myobatrachidae; genus Pseudophryne; species Pseudophryne corroboree. Next base: position 451,845,214 of record NC_086446.1, read on the forward strand.
AGAGCTCCTGGAGAGATGACGATCTGGTGATGGCCTGCGCGCAGGAGATGTAGTTTGACGCCAATCTGGTGGTGTGGTCGCCGACGGTGTCTGGCGCACAGGTGACGTTCTGCACGCTGATGTCTGGCGCGCAGGTGATGGTCTGCGCGCTGACGACGTCTGGCGCGCATGTGACTTTCTGCGCAATGACTATGTGTGGCGCGCAGGTGATGATCTGCGCGCTCCTGATGCTTGCTGCGCAGGTGATGGTCCGCGCGCTGCTGTCGATGCTCCACATTAACAAATACAAAAAAAAAAAAGATTTAGTACAGCTCATCTGAATGTATTCTTACCATCAGGCCTGCTTGTCTCCCGCCGTCTTCTGGGCGGTTCTTCCTCCTCGGGAAAGCCAGCAGGACGGCTAGAGTCCACACCTCCGCGAACTCCTTCGACCATGGCAGGGTTCATGCGCCTTCTAATAACGTTCTCCCAGGGTAGCCACTTCAGATTGAGAGCCGGACCACCTCCCGTAGCTGTCTCATGTCGGCGCTGAATCCCCATCTTCTTCTTGGTCTGTCTGCGGCAATCACTGTACCGCTTCATGCAGTTTCTGGTGCTCCGGCGGTTTCCAGATACTGCAGTGACTTGTCTCGCGATGGCATCCCAGATGTTTCGCTTGGTCTTAGCTGCTGTGGTCTGTGCCCTTGGTCCATACAGAACGTCGTAGGACCTGTCGACGCCATCCACTAGGGCACAGTTTTCCGCCTCAGTGTATCTGGGTCCACGCGGCTTCTTCTGTCCTGCATCTTCACCAGAGGCTTCCTCCTCCGACTGCTCCTCTGGCTGGCTTCTTGCCTTTAGGGATAAAAAAAAACAAAACATGCATTTACTAAGATCGGTATGTACCTGTGAGTGTCAGTATCCCTGGCAGTGCGCAAAGATACCTGTAGGTGTTCATGGCAGTGCGCAAACTAGGGTGTGTCAAGTTGGATGCTATTGTCTGCAGGTGTTGTCAGTATTTACCTTTCTAGGCTTTTTCTTTGACTTCTCCATTTGGTCCCTTGACGACCGCGGCTGGTCACTGCATGCCTGGTCGGTCGTATCCTCCTCCTGGGTCGGCTCCCACTCCTCGTTGCTATGCAGGGACAGTTCTTCTGAGGGGTGGGGGGAAGGGGGGGATCGGGCCCGCTTGTCCCTGGACATCTCTGTTGTAAAAAGAAAAAATATATATTTTTACAAATTTAACACACATTACAAAATTACATGCAACCACACATCATGCTGCTGGGACCCTAGTTCTCAAGCAGGACCAAACACATAAAAAAAATAAAAAAAGAATAGAAAAAAAAAACAGCCAAATAAGCCAAAACCCCCGTACAAGCATCCCTGCACATACTGGAGGTCAACAATGGCTGACACACAAAATGGCTGACACACACAGTCACCCCAAACAAGCCAAAAAGCATCCCTGCACATGCTGGAGGTACACCAGTGCTAAAATAGGAGCAAAAAAACATGTTTGGCAAACAAACGACATGACATGTCGACCGCATGGCTGGCAAACTTGCTCCAAGTCACCTCAAACAAGCCAAAAAGCATCCCTGCACATGCTGGAGGTACACCAGTGCTAAAATAGGAGCAACAAAAATGTTTGGCAAACAAACGACATGACATGTCGACCGCATGGCCGACACAAACTTGCTCCAAGTCACCCCAAACAAGCCAAAAAGCATCCCTGCACATGCTGGAGGTACACCAGTGCTAAAATAGGAGCAAAAAACATGTTTGGCAAACAAACGACATGACATGTCGACCGCATGGCTGACAAACTTGCTCCAAGTCACCCCAAACAAGCCAAAAAGCATCCCTGCACATGCTGGATGTACACCAGTGCTAAAATAGGAGCAAACAAACATGTTTTAGCAAACAAACGACATCACATGTGGACCACATTGATACCGACACGCACTAAAATCACCCCAAACAAGACAAAAAACATCCCTGCACATGCTTGAGGTACACCAATGCAAAAGCATGACCCAAAAAGTAATTTTAAGAAAAATAAAACACGTGAAAAACTACCCCAAAACACAAAACTCCCCAAAAAAAATAAGAATTTACTTACCGATAATTCTATTTCTCGGAGTCCGTAGTGGATGCTGGGGTTCCTGAAAGGACCATGGGGAATAGCGGCTCCGCAGGAGACAGGGCACAAAAAAGTAAAGCTTTACTAGGTCAGGTGGTGTGCACTGGCTCCTCCCCCTATGACCCTCCTCCAGACTCCAGTTAGGTACTGTGCCCGGACGAGCATACACAATAAGGGAGGCATTTTGAATCCCGGGTAAGACTCATACCAGCCACACCAATCACACCGTACAACTTGTGATCTAAACCCAGTTAACAGTATGACAACAGAAAGGGCCTCTTAAAGATGGCTCCTTAACAATAACCCGAATTAGTTAACAATAACTATGTACAAGTATTGCAGATAATCCGCACTTGGGATGGGCGCCCAGCATCCACTACGGACTCCGAGAAATAGAATTATCGGTAAGTAAATTCTTATTTTCTCTATCGTCCTAAGTGGATGCTGGGGTTCCTGAAAGGACCATGGGGATTATACCAAAGCTCCCAAACGGGCGGGAGAGTGCGGATGACTCTGCAGCACCGAATGAGAGAACTCCAGGTCCTCCTTTGCCAGGGTATCAAATTTGTAAAATTTTACAAACGTGTTCTCCCCCGACCACGTAGCTGCTCGGCAGAGTTGTAATGCCGAGACCCCTCGGGCAGCCGCCCAAGATGAGCCCACCTTCCTTGTGGAGTGGGCTTTTACAGTTTTAGGCTGTGGCAGGCCTGCCACAGAATGTGCAAGTTGAATTGTGTTACAAATCCAACGAGCAATCGACTGCTTAGAAGCAGGTGCGCCCAACTTGTTGGGTGCATACAATATAAACAGCGAGTCAGATTTTCTGACTCCAGCCGTCCTTGCAATGTATATTTTTAAGGCTCTGACAACGTCCAACAACTTGGAGTCCTCCAAGTCGCTAGTGGCCGCAGGCACCACAATAGGTTGGTTCAGATGAAATGCTGATACCACTTTAGGGAGAAAATGCGGACGAGTCCGCAGTTCTGCCCTATCCGAATGAAAGATTAGATAAGGACTTTTATAAGATAAAGCCGCCAATTCAGATACTCTCCTGGCAGAGGCCAGGGCTAGTAACATAGTCACTTTCAATGTGAGATATTTCAAATCCACCTTTTTCAATGGTTCAAACCAATGGGATTTGAGGAAATCTAAAACTACATTTAGATCCCACGGTGCCACCGGAGGCACCACAGGAGGCTGTATATGCAGTACTCCCTTGACAAAAGTCTGGACCTCAGGGACAGAGGCCAATTCTTTTTGGAAGAATATTGACAGGGCCGAAATTTGAACCTTAATGGATCCCAATTTGAGACCCATAGATAATCCTGATTGCAGGAAATGTAGGAAACGACCCAGTTGGAATTCCTCCGTCGGAACCCTCCGATCCTCGCACCACGCTACATATTTTCGCCAAATGCGGTGATAATGTTTCACGGTGACTTCCTTCCGTGCCTTAATCAAGGTAGGAATGACTTCTTCTGGAATGCCTTTCCCTTTTAGGATCTGGCGTTCAACCGCCATGCCGTCAAACGCAGCCGCGGTAAGTCTTGAAAAAGACAGGGACCCTGCTGTAGCAGGTCCCTTCTCAGAGGTAGAGGCCACGGTTCGTCCGTGAGCATCTCTTGAAGTTCCGGATACCAAGTCCTTCTCGGCCAATCCGGAACCACTAGTATTGTTCTTACTCTTCTTTGCCGTATGATCTTCAATACCTTTGGTATGAGCGGCAGAGGAGGAAACACATACACTGACTGGTACACCCAAGGAGTTACCAGTGCGTCCACAGCTATTGCCTGTGGATCTCTTGACCTGGCGCAATATTTGTCCAGTTTCTTGTTGAGGCGAGACGCCATCATGTCTACAATTTGGTCTTTCCCAACGGTCTATTAACATGTTGAAGACTTCTGGATGTAGACCCCACTCTCCCGGATGAAGATCGTGTCTGCTGAGGAAGTCTGCTTCCCAGTTGTCCACGCCCGGGATGAACACTGCTGACAGTGCTATCACGTGATTCTCCGCCCAGCGAAGAATCTTGGCAGCTTCTGCCATTGCACTCCTGCTTCTTGTGCCGCCCTGCCTGTTTACATGGGCGACCGCCGTGATGTTGTCCGACTGAATCAACACCGGCTTTCCTTGCAGGAGAAGTTCCGCCTGGCTTAGAGCATTGTAGATTGCTCTTAGTTCCAGAATGTTTATGTGAAGAGACTTTTCCAGACTCGTCCATACTCCCTGGAAGTTTCTTCCTTGTGTGACTGCTCCCCAGCCTCTCAGGCTGGCGTCCGTGGTCACCAGGATCCAATCCTGAATGCCGAATCTGCGGCCTTCTAATAGGTGAGCCTTCTGCAACCACCACAGAAGTGACACCCTTGTCTTTGGTGACAGGGTTATTTGCAGGTGCATCTGCAGATGCGACCCTGACCATTTGTCCAACAGATCCCTTTGGAATATTCTTGCATGGAATCTGCCGAATGGAATTGCTTCGTAAGAAGCCACCATTTTTCCCAGGACTCTTGTGCATTGATGTACTGACACTTTTCCTGGTTTTAGGAGGTTCCTGACCAGATCGGATAACTCCTTGGCTTTTTCCTCTGGAAGGAAAACCTTTTTCTGAACCGTGTCCAGAATCATTCCTAGGAACAGCAGACGAGTTGTCGGGATTAAATGGGATTTTGGAATATTCAGAATCCACCCGTGTTGTCTTAGCACCTCTTGAGATAGTGCTAAAGCTGTCTCCAGCTGTTCTCTGGACCTTGCCCTTATTAGGAGATCGTCCAAGTATGGGATAACTAATACGCCTTTTCTTCGAAGAAGAATCATCATCTCGGCCATTACCTTGGTAAAGACCCGAGGCGCCGTGGACAATCCGAACGGCAGCGTCTGAAACTGATAGTGACAGTTTTGAACAATGAACCTGAGGTACCCCTGGTGTGCGGGGTAAATCGGAACGTGTAGATACGCATCCTTGATGTCCAAGGATACCATAAAGTCCCCTTCTTCCAGGTTCGCTATCACTGCTCTGAGTGACTCCATCTTGAACTTGAACTTTTTTATGTAGAGGTTCAAGGACTTCAGATTTAGAATAGGCCTTACCGAGCCATCCGGCTTCGGTACCACAAATAGAGTGGAATAATACCCCTTTCCTTGTTGTAATAGGGGTACTTTGACTATCACCTGCTGAGCGTACAGCTTGTGAATGGCTTCCAACACCCTCTCCCTTTCGGAAGAGACGGTTGGTAAGGCAGACTTCAGGAAACGATGAGGAGGATCCGTCTCTAATTCCAACCTGTACCCCTGAGATATTATCTGCAGGATCCAGGGGTCTACCTGCGAGTGAGCCCACTGCGCGCTGTAATTTTTGAGACGGCCCCCCACTGTCCCCGAGTCCGCTTGAGAGGCCCCAGCGTCATGCTGAGGTTTTTGCAGGAGCCGGGGAGGGCTTCTGTTCCTGGGAAGGAGCTGCCTGTTGGTGTCTCTTCCCTCTTCCTCTGCCTCGTGGCAGGTACGACAAGCCCTTTGCTCTCTTATTTTTGTAAGAGCGAAAAGGCTGCGGTTGAAAGGTCGGTGCCTTTCTCTGTTGGGGAGTGACTTGAGGTAAAAAAGTGGATTTCCCGGCAGTAGCCGTGGCCACCAAGTCTGATAGACCAACTCCAAATAACTCCTCCCCTTTATACGGCAAAACCTCCATGTGACGTTTTGAATCCGCATCGCCTGTCCACTGTCGTGTCCATAAGGCTCTTCTGGCTGAAATGGACATAGCACTCACCCGAGATGCCAGTGTGCAAATATCCCTCTGTGCATCACGCATATAGATAAATGCATCCTTTATTTGTTCTAACGACAGTAAAACATTGTCCCTATCTAGGGTATCAATATTTTCAATCAGGGATTCTGACCAAACTACTCCAGCACTGCACATCCAGGCAGTTGCTATAGCTGGTCGTAGTATAACACCTGCATGTGTGTATATATTCTTTTGAATAACTTCCATCTTTCTATCTGATGGATCCTTAAGTGCGGCCGTCTCAGGAGAGGGTAACGCCACTTGTTTGGATAAGCGTGTGAGCGCCTTGTCCACCTTAGGGGGTGTTTCCCAGCGCGCCCTAACCTCTGGCGGGAAAGGGTATAATGCCAATAACTTTTTTGAAATTATCAACTTTTTATCAGGAGCAACCCACGCTTCATCACACACGTCATTTAATTCTTCTGATTCAGGAAAAACTGTTTGTAGTTTTTTCACACCATACATAATACCCTGTTTTACGGTATCTGTAGTATCAGCTAAATGTAACGTCTCCTTCATTGCCAAAATCATATAACGTGTGGCCCTACTGGAAAATACGTTTGAATTTCTACCGTCGTCACTGGAATCAGTGCCCGTGTCTGGGTCTGTGTCGACCGACTGAGGCAAAGGGCGTTTTACAGCCCCTGACGGTGTTTGAGGCGCCTGGACAGGCATTAATTGATTGTCCGGCCGCCTCATGTCCTCAACTGACTGTTTAAGGGAAGATAAACCATCACGTAATTCCACAAATAAAGGCATCCATTCTGGTGTCGACCCCCTGGGGGGTGACATCTGCATATTTGGCAATTGCTCCGCCTCCACACCAATATCGTCCTCATACATGTCGACACCACGTACCGACACCCACCGCAAACGCACAGGGAATGCTCTAATGAAGACAGGACCCACTAGCCCTTTTGGGGAGACAGAGGGAGAGTCTGCCAGCACACACCACAAAGCGCTATATATACAAGGGATATCCTTATATTAAGTGCTCCCTTATAGCTGCTTTAATATATATATATATAGCCATTAATGTGCCCCCCCTCTCTGTTTTACCCTGTTTCTGTAGTGCAGTGCAGGGGAGAGACCTGGGAGCCGTTCTGACCAGCGGAGCTGTGACAGAAAATGGCGCCGTGTGCTGAGGAGATAGGCCCCGCCCCTTTTTCGGCGGGTTCTTCTCCCGCTATTTTTCCAGTCAGGCAGGGGTTAAATATCTCCATATAGCCCCTATGGGCTATATGTGAGGTATTTTTAGCCTTGTATAAGGTTTATATTTGCCTCTCAGAGCGCCCCCCCCCAGCGCTCTGCACCCTCAGTGACTGCCCAGTGAAGTGTGCTGAGAGGAAAATGGCGCACAGCTGCAGTGCTGTGCGCTACCTTATGAAGACTGAGGAGTCTTCAGCCGCCGGTTTCCGGACCTCTTCACGCTTCAGCATCTGCAAGGGGGTCGGCGGCGCGGCTCCGGGACCGGACTCCACGGCTGGGCCTGTGTTCGATCCCTCTGGAGCTAATGGTGTCCAGTAGCCAAGCAGCAAATCCACTCTGCATGCAGGTGAGTTTACTACTTTCCCCCTAAGTCCCACGTTGCAGTGATCCTGTTGCCAGCAGGACTCACTGTAAAGAAAAAAACCTAAACTAAACTTTCTCTAAGCAGCTCTTTAGGAGAGCCACCTAGATTGCACCCTTCTCGTTCGGGCACAAAATCTAACTGGAGTCTGGAGGAGGGTCATAGGGGGAGGAGCCAGTGCACACCACCTGACCTAGTAAAGCTTTACTTTTTTGTGCCCTGTCTCCTGCGGAGCCGCTATTCCCCATGGTCCTTTCAGGAACCCCAGCATCCACTTAGGACGATAGAGAAATGCAGCAATACAAGCAGTAGCTATACACATACCTGCACACATATATATACTAGTGATGAGCGGGTTCGGTTTCTCGGAAACCGAACCCCCCCGAACTTCACGCTTTTTACCCGGGTCCGAGGCAGACTCGGATCTTCCCGCCTTGCTCGGTTAACCCGAGCGCGCCCGAACGTCATCATCCCGCTGTCGGATTCTCGCGAGGCTCGGATTCTATATAAGGAGCCGCGCGTCGCCGCCATTTTCACACGTGCATTGAGATTGATAGGGAGAGGACGTGGCTGGCGTCCTCTCCGTTTAGAGTAGACTAGAGAGTAGTAGAGAGTGACACTTGATTTACTAATTTTGGGGAGCATATTAGGAGGAGTACTACTTGCTGATAGTGTGACCAGTGACCACCAGTTTAATTAATCCGTTCTCTGCCTGAAAAAAAACGATACACAGTGTGACACAGTCACATACCATATCTGTGCTCAGCCTCAGTGTGCCCTCAGTGTGCTGCATCATCTATGTAATACTGTATATCTGACTGTGCTGAGTGCTCACTGCTCACACAGCTTAATTGTGGGGGAGACTGGGGAGCAGTTATAGCAGGAGTACATATTTTTAACAGTGCACACTTTTGCTGCCAGAGTGCCACTGCCAGTGCCAGTGTGACTGACCAGTGACCACTGACCACCAGTATATTGTGATTGTCTGCCTGAAAAAGTTAAACACTCGTCGTGTGGTGTTTTTTTTTATTCTATAAACGCATTCTGCTGACTGACAGTGTCCAGCAGGTCCGTCATTATATAATATATACCTGTCCGGCTGCAGTAGTGATATATATATATTTTTTATATCATTATCATCCAGTCTATATTAGCACTGCAGCAGACGCAGTACGGTAGTCCACGGCTGTAGCTACCTCTGTGTCGGCAGTCGCTCGTCCATCCATAATTGTATACCACCTACCCGTGGTGTTTTTTTCTTTTTTCTATCTTCTTGATACTAGTAGCTTACTTTAGGAGTCTGCAGTGCTGAGCTGACAGTGTCCAGCAGGTCCGTCATTATATAATATATACCTGTCCGGCTGCAGTAGTGATATATATATATTTTATATCTCATTATCATCCAGTCTATATTAGCAGCAGACGCAGTACGGTAGTCCACGGCTGTAGCTACCTCTGTGTCGGCAGTCGCTCGTCCATCCATAATTGTATACCACCTACCCGTGGTGTTTTTTTTTTCTATCTTCTTGATACTACTAGTAGCTTACTTTAGGAGTCTGCAGTGCTGAGCTGACAGTGTCCAGCAGGTCCGTCATTATATAATATATACCTGTCCGGCTGCAGTAGTGATATATATATATATTTTTTATATCATTATCATCCAGTCTATATTAGCAGCAGACGCAGTACGGTAGTCCACGGCTGTAGCTACCTCTGTGTCGGCAGTCGCTCGTCCATCCATAATTGTATACCATCTACCCGTGGTGTTTTTTTCTTTTTTCTATCTTCTTGATACTAGTAGCTTACTTTAGGAGTCTGCAGTGCTGAGCTGACAGTGTCCAGCAGGTCCGTCATTATATAATATATACCTGTCCGGCTGCAGTAGTGATATATATATATTTTTTTTATATCATTATCATCCAGTCTATATTAGCACCAGACGCAGTACGGTAGTCCACGGCTGTAGCTACCTCTGTGTCGGCAGTCGCTCGTCCATCCATAATTGTATACCACCTACCCGTGGTGTTTTTTTCTTTTTTCTATCTTCTTGATACTAGTAGCTTACTTTAGGAGTCTGCAGTACTGAGCTGACAGTGTCCAGCAGGTCCGTCATTATATAATATATACCTGTCCGGCTGCAGTAGTGATATATATATATATTTTTTATATCATTATCATCCAGTCTATATTAGCAGCAGACGCAGTACGGTAGTCCACGGCTGTAGCTACCTCTGTGTCGGCAGTCGCTCGTCAATCCATAAGTATACTAGTATCCATCCATCTCCATTGTTTACCTGAGGTGCCTTTTAGTTGTGCCTATTAAAATATGGAGAACAAAAATGTTGAGGTTCCAAAAATAGGGAAAGATCAAGATCGACTTCCACCTCGTGCTGAAGCTGCTGCCACTAGTCATGGCCGAGACGATGAAATGCCAGCAACGTCGTCTGCCAAGGCCGATGCCCAATGTCATAGTACAGAGCATGTAAAATCCAAAACACCAAATATCAGTAAAAAAAGGACTAAAAAATCTAAAATAAAATCGTCGGAGGAGAAGCATAAACTTGCCAATATGCCATTTACCACACGGAGTGGCAAGGAACGGCTGAGGCCCTGGCCTATGTTCATGGCTAGTGGTTCAGCTTCACATGAGGATGGAAGCACTCAGCCTCTCGCTAGAAAAATGAAAAGACTCAAGCTGGCAAAAGCACAGCAAAGAACTGTGCGTTCTTCGAAATCACAAATCCACAAGGAGAGTCCAATTGTGTCGTTTGCGATGCCTGACCTTCCCAACACTGGACGTGAAGAGCATGCGCCTTCCAACATTTGCACGCCCCCTGCAAGTGCTGGAAGGAGCACCCGCAGTCCAGTTCCTGATAGTCAGATTGAAGATGTCAGTGTTGAAGTACACCAGGATGAGGAGGATATGGGTGTTGCTGGCGCTGGGGAGGAAATTGACCAGAAGGATTCTGATGGTGAGGTGGTTTGTTTAAGTCAGGCACCCGGGGAGACACCTGTTGTCCGTGGGAGGAATAGGGCCATTGACATGCCTGGTGAAAATACCAAAAAAATCAGCTCTTCGGTGTGGAAGTATTTCAACAGAAATGCGGACAACATTTGTCAAGCCGTGTGTTGCCTTTGTCAAGCTGTAATAAGTAGGGGTAAGGACGTTAACCACCTTGGAACATCCTCCCTTATACGTCACCTGCAGCGCATTCATCATAAGTCAGTCAAACTTTGGGCGACAGCGGAAGCAGTCCACTGACCAGTAAATCCCTTCCTCTTGTAACCAAGCTCACGCAAACCACCCCACCAACTCCCTCAGTGTCAATTTCCTCCTTCCCCAGGAATGCCAATAGTCCTGCAGGCCATGTCACTGGCAATTCTGACGAGTCCTCTCCTGCCTGGGATTCCTCCGATGCATCCTTGCGTGTAACGCCTACTGCTGCTGGCGCTGCTGTTGTTGCTGCTGGGAGTCGATGGTCATCCCAGAGGGGAAGTCGTACTCGTAAGACCACTTTTACTACTTCCACCAAGCAATTGACTGTCCAACAGTCCTTTGCGAGGAAGATGAAATATCACAGCAGTCATCCTGCTGCAAAGCGGATAACTGAGGCCTTGGCATCCTGGGCGGTGAGAAACGTGGTTCCGGTATCCATCATTACTGCAGAGGCAACTAGAGACTTGTTGGAGGTACTGTGTCCCCGGTACCAAATACCATCTAGGTTCTATTTCTCTAGGCAGGCGATACCGAAAATGTACACAGACCTCAGAAAAAGACTCACCAGTGTCCTAAAAAATGCAGTTGTACCCAATGTCCACTTAACCACGGACATGTGGACAAGTGGAGCAGGGCAGGCTCAGGACTATATGACTGTGACAGCCCACTGGGTAGATGTATGGACTCCCGCCGCAAGAACAGCAGCGGCGGCACCAGTAGCAGCATCTCGCAAACGCCAACTCTTTCCTAGGCAGGCTACGCTTTGTATCACCGCTTTCCAGAATACGCACACAGCTGAAAACCTCTTACGGCAACTGAGGAAGATCATCGCGGAATGGCTTACCCCAATTGGACTCTCCTGTGGATTTGTGGCATCGGACAACGCCAGCAATATTGTGTGTGCATTAAATATGGGCAAATTCCAGCACGTCCCATGTTTTGCACATACCTTGAATTTGGTGGTGCAGAATTATTTAAAAAACGAGAGGGGCTTGCAAGAGATGCTGTCGGTGGCCAGAAGAATTGCGGGACACTTTCGGCGTACAGGCACCACGCACAGAAGACTGGAGCACCACCAAAAACGCCTGAACCTGCCCTGCCATCATCTGAAGCAAGAAGTGGTAACGAGGTGGAATTCAACCCTCTATATGCTTCAGAGGTTGGAGGAGCAGCAAAAGGCCATTCAAGCCTATACAACTGACCACGATATAGGAGGTGGAATGCACCTGTCTCAAGCGCAGTGGAGAATGATTTCAACGTTGTGCAAGGTTCTGCAACCTTTTGAACTTGCCACACGTGAAGTCAGTTCAGACACTGCCAGCCTGAGTCAGGTCATTCCCCTCATCAGGCTTTTGCAGAAGAAGCTGGAGACATTGAAGGAGGAGCTAACACAGAGCGATTCCGCTAGGCATGTGGGACTTGTGGATGGAGCCCTTAATTCGCTTAACAAGGATTCACGGGTGGTCAATCTGTTGAAATCAGAGCACTACATTTTGGCCACCGTGCTCGATCCTAGATTTAAAACCTACCTTGGATCTCTCTTTCCGGCAGACACAAGTCTGCTGGGGTTCAAAGAACTGCTGGTGACAAAATTGTCAAGTCAAGCGGAACGCGACCTGTCAACATCTCCTCCTTCACATTCTCCCGCAACTGGGGGTGCGAGGAAAAGGCTCAGAATTCCGAGCCCACCCGCTGGCGGTGATGCAGGGCAGTCTGGAGCGACTGCTGATGCTGACATCTGGTCCGGACTGAAGGACCTGACAACGATTACAGACATGTCGTCTACTGTCACTGCATACGATTCTCTCCCCATTGAAAGAATGGTGGAGGATTATATGAGTGACCGCATCCAAGTAGGCACGTCAGACAGTCCGTACTTATACTGGCAGGAAAAAGAGGCAATTTGGAGGCCCTTGCACAAACTGGCTTTATTCTACCCAAGTTGCCCTCCCACAAGTGTGTACTCCGAAAGAGTGTTTAGTGCCGCCGCTCACCTTGTCAGCAATCGGCGTACGAGGTTACATCCAGAAAATGTGGAGAAGATGATGTTCATTAAAATGAATTATAATCAATTCCACCGTGGAGACATTGACCAGCAGCAATTGCCTCCACAAAGTACACAGGGAGCTGAGATGGTGGATTCCAGTGGGGACGAATTGATAATCTGTGAGGAGGGGGATGTACACGGTGATATATCGGAGGATGATGATGAGGTGGACATCTTGCCTCTGTAGAGCCAGTTTGTGCAAGGAGAGATTAATTGCTTCTTTTTTGGTGGGGGTCCAAACCAACCCGTCATTTCAGTCACAGTCGTGTGGCAGACCCTGTCACTGAAATGATGGGTTGGTTAAAGTGTGCATGTCCTGTTTATACAACATAAGGGTGGGTGGGAGGGCCCAAGGACAATTCCATCTTGCACCTCTTTTTTCTTTCATTTTTCTTTGCGTCATGTGCTGTTTGGGGAGTGTTTTTTGGAAGGGCCATCCTGCGTGACACTGCAGTGCCACTCCTAGATGGGCCAGGTGTTTGTGTCGGCCACTAGGGTCGCTTAGCTTACTCACACAGCTACATAATTGCGCCTCTTTTTTTCTTTGCGTCATGTGCTGTTTGGGGAGTGTTTTTTGGAAGGGCCATCCTGCGTGACACTGCAGTGCCACTCCTAGATGGGCCAGGTGTTTGTGTCGGCCACTAGGGTCGCTTAGCTTACTCACACAGCTACCTCATTGCGCCTCTTTTTTTCTTTGCGTCATGTGCTGTTTTGGGAGTGTTTTTTGGAAGGGCCATCCTGCGTGACACTGCAGTGCCACTCCTAGATGGGCCAGGTGTTTGTGTCGGCCACTAGGGTCGCTTAGCTTACTCACACAGCTACCTCATTGCGCCTCTTTTTTTCTTTGCGTCATGTGCTGTTTGGGGAGTGTTTTTTGGAAGGGCCATCCTGCGTGACACTGCAGTGCCACTCCTAGATGGGCCAGGTGTTTGTGTCGGCCACTAGGGTCGCTTAGCTTACTCACACAGCTACCTCATTGCGCCTCTTTTTTTCTTTGCGTCATGTGCTGTTTGGGGAGTGTTTTTTGGAAGGGCCATCCTGCGTGACACTGCAGTGCCACTCCTAGGTGGGCCAGGTGTTTGTGTCGGCCACTAGGGTCGCTTAGCTTACTCACACAGCTACCTCATTGCGCCTCTTTTTTTCTTTGCGTCATGTGCTGTTTGGGGAGTGTTTTTTGGAAGGGCCATCCTGCGTGACACTGCAGTGCCACTCCTAGATGGGCCAGGTGTTTGTGTCGGCCACTTGGGTCGCTTAGCTTAGCCATCCAGCGACCTCGGTGCAAATTTTAGGACTAAAAATAATATTGTGAGGTGTGAGGTGTTCAGAATAGACTGAAAATGAGTGTAAATTATGGTTATTGAGGTTAATAATACTTTGGGATCAAAATGACCCCCAAATTCTATGATTTAAGCTGTTTTTTTAGAGTTTTTTTGAAAAAAACACCCGAATCCAAAACACACCCGAATCCGACAAAAAAAATTCGGTGAGGTTTTGCCAAAACGCGTTCGAACCCAAAACACGGCCGCGGAACCGAACCCAAAATCAAAACCCAAAACTCGAAAAATTTCCGGTGCTCATCACTAATATATACATACCCCAAACACCCCAAAGACATACCCCAAACACCCCATGTACACCTCATGGCAACCCCCACTACACAAACACATACATGCAACACCAGACCCACATGTGGTACTTACCTAAAAATTTAGAAATAGCTCCAAAAACGACTCTCCTCCGGGGTAACAGGTATCCTCCTGTCTGTCCTGGATTAAAGCCTGCTGGGTGTCCAAACGATACCACAGCAAACAAACAATTTGCTAGCTCTGCACCTCCACACACCTCTCTGCAGGTTCACAAAATGGCTGCTGAGCACGCAGCAAACAAGCCCTAATAAAGGGCTGAAAACGGCGGGAAGTCGAATTCAGGACGCCCACTACTCGACGATTGGTTCGTTATTCGACAAGGGGAGTGTCGAATGCGTTTTGTATTGCATATGGTAAATTCATGGTCCCGGCGGGAGGGCTGCGGCTGTCGAGTACAGTCGAATTTTTAAACTGACGAAAAAAAGGCGCAATTCGTCCGGAATTGCATATACCCCATAGTACATTTCCCCTTTAAAGTGAGTGAGTGCTTTGGAGGATAATCAAGTTGCCCGGCTGTGTGACAGTGTTACAGGGTGAAGCCACATGAGACCACTGGTATAATCTGAGAAGACTTCTTCAAAGAAAGAAGACACACTCAGGTAGCAATAATAAGCCTGACTAGAAGTCCTAAAGGAGATCTATACTAATTCTATATTAATACAGATGTGTTTTACCTGTGTCCCATCGATACCTGCTAGTGATTAGATAACAATAGTCCCTGGTTTATTCTGACACCCTGAATACAAGAACATGTTATAATGGTGGTGAATGCCCAGATCAGGTACCATTCTTTGTTATAGCAATCACTTATTAAATCATTTAATGGTCTCTCTGAAATGTTGGGAATTAACAGATGTACCTCATCTTGTTTACAGTTACGTTCAATTAAAATTGGACTGCTTACACCATCAACATTTCTGTCCTATGTGTTTATATGGGGAGGAGGGGGTGGATAAAATTCCTAGTAGAGGAATAATGACGAGAGACCATGTAAGGGAAGTATACAAAGGGTTTATAGGGTTAGCTCTTCTTGTGCAGCTACTGTATCATCTACAGCTGTCTTGATGATTTGTAAGCATGCACTTGTAAAATCACTGTGCCTTTAAATTATGTCAACTGTTATTGGAATGAATTTGTCCTTGTTTGGGCACATACATTATTGATAACCGCATTAGCTGACTCCCAAAACGCTGCATCTGAGTCTTAAATGGGTTGAGCAATGTCTCACTTCATATTCCACTTGATTGATTTATAAAGAGATATTTCTCAGAACATCTTAAACTTAAAACTACATTATCCTTCAAGAACACTGTTACTGCAAATATTTTACTCTTTATAAAACCTTGTACGTAGGAGTGTAATGGTAGTCATAGCAGCTCATCCTTACTGTGACCAAATTAATTTAAAATATAAATTGTCCTGTACTTCTGTTAAGCTATGTGCACTGGGAGGTTGGGAGGCAGTCAGTTGACCGCTGTACGGGAACCCGGCAGCCAATATACCGGCGCCGGAATCCCAACACACCACCACCCAAGGGGGTATAGAACACTGTGGCTAACGAAGGTCGCCAACAGGCCTGAAGTGTGGCAAAGGGGACATGCTGCGTTCTCCGTCAGGATCCCAGCTGTTGGTATCCCGCCATCAGTCTCCTGACCGATGGGATCCTGACCGCCGGGATCTCATACTGATCCTGGGAGGTTGCCTCTCTGAAATGAAACTTTGAGCTACAGCAATGCACAGAGTTACAAGTTTAGATTGAGTCCATTAAAACTAATGGCAAATGGACACTTGCTGTGAAAAGACTGTGGCACTTCTACTGCACATGCACAACTTTCCAATGACATCTCTACTGTGCATGCACATATCTCCTAGTAAATGGTTGTCACCCTGCTTTCCCACTGATTTCTACTGTGCCAAAATGTGGCTCTGCACAGGTGAATATAATATACTAGGTGATTCATCGCGTCCTACGGGCTACGCCCCCTTAACCCTTGCACACCCTTGTTTCGTGCAATATTTTTATTATATGGAGTATTACTTCCAATTATAATTGTGTGAGTGGATAAATATTGCATGGACAAAGGACGTGCGATGGTTAAGGGGTCGTAGCCCCTTGCAACGGCGTGAACAGCGCACGCAGGGCCTGATGAATCATCTAGTAGGTTCTGTGATTGGGGGAGTGGTGGGTGCGGGGGAGACACGGATGGGGAAGGGGCAGTTGCGGGGGTGCCACTGGTGGGGGTGGGGCTGGTGCGGTGGTGCCGCGGGTGGGGTCCGAAGCCACCACGGGTGGGTGAGGAGTGGTTGCAGGGGTGCCACGGGAGGGGCAGGTGCAGTGGTGCCACGGCTGAGGGCGGGGCGGTTGCGTGGGGGTGCTGCGGGTGGGGGAGGGGGTTTGGAGCCACCGCGGGTGGAGGAGGGGGGGTGCCACGGATGGGGGACGGAGGTACTGCGAGTGGAGCAGGGGCGGGTAATGCTTCTCCTCCTGGAAGCGGCTAAGCTGCTGTCCTCACTTTGGCAGTGGCTTTCCCAGAGACTCGCACTGTAGCCAAGCAGCCAGTCACTATTGTTAGCGCCGGTGTCCCAACGTGCCGCATTACCGGAAATCAGATGCACTCAATAAATTACAGCTCCCAGCAGCCCTTAGCACCGGAATGCTTCGGCGCTAAGGGCTTCTGGGAGCTGTAGTTCATTTAGTGCGTCTACTTCCCTGTAATGCGGCGCGTTGGGACACCGGCGCTAACAATAGTGACTGGATGGCAGAACTGACTGACTGGCTGAATCAATGTAAAAGGTGAGAGTACTGTGCAGTGTTAGTTACACTGCACACTCACTGTACTTCACAGCACTGTCACCTTTTACATTGATTCAGCGTCCAGACATGACTCTCCATGATATCACCCACTCTACCCATTACATTAGCCATCTCAGGGCTTTCAGGCTGGCAGGCTAGGTGCTGTGTTGCGGAGTCAGGGCCTCTGGGGATCTGGGCACGGCTGTGGTGGGTAGGCACTTATGTGACATCATGCGCAGAGGAGGCTGAGGGGCTCAGAGAGTATGCGGCGCAGGGAGGGCTATGAAAGCCTTCCGCTGCGCCACTTTCATACACATCTATGCCGGTGGCCGCAGCAGCTTTTGTTCCACCTGCGCCGGGGCTAGGGAGTGGGGATTGTTGATGGCGGAGGGGGCAGGCGGACGGGCAGCAGGACATAGGATGCTGCAGTAAAAGGATGTTTTTTTCCCCTATCTACAACGCAGAGACTTGCTGCAGATGCAGTGGCATACCCTCCAACTGTACCTTTTTAGCAGGTACAGTACCTTTTTTTATGGTCTGTACCATTATTAGGCTCTCTAAACTTCCATTGAAAGTATAGGAAAAGGGGCGTGATCACACCCCTTTATCCGTGGCCACGCCCTCTTTCCGAATTTGTACCAATTTTTATGTGTTGGAGGGTAAGTTGCTGCAGATGCAGTGGGCCTATTTTGGGGTGTGGAGCTGGAGCTGCAGCTCCATCAGCCCCATTGTTAATCCTGCTCTAGGAACATACAGCAGCCAAAGGGCAGAGCCTCCCATTGGATGTTACCTGTGTGGGAGGGCGTTTCTCACCCAATCAGCTGTGGACACGGTGTGATAGACCTGCTGCTAACCCAATGAGAGCTCCTAGCCACGCCCAGCATTATACACACAGGCACAGAGTCACAGATCTGGGCTATTATATAGGAGATGGGTGCACACCCTGCACAGATTATAATTACACCACTGACAAGGCTGCTCTGTTCTTGGGGCATCATATTCTGGGAGAATCACCCTAAATTTGGGAGTCTCCCGGACATTCCGGGAGACTAGGCAAGTATCATACAGGATATTAACCTAGGGAGCTCCTGCAGCTTTATTCTGTATTGCACTGCGCATTGCAGGCAATTC
The DNA here is from genome assembly GCF_028390025.1 of Pseudophryne corroboree. NCBI lineage: Eukaryota > Metazoa > Chordata > Amphibia > Anura > Myobatrachidae > Pseudophryne > Pseudophryne corroboree. Next base: position 451,863,522 of record NC_086446.1, read on the forward strand.
CCTGACACATAAACAACACCGCTATGTGAACACGGCTGATATAGTTCCTAGAACTAATCTTTGTATGTCAGGAATTAGAGTTTATGCTGCTTGCTATGTGCACGAAAATATCATATATAATTGCAAAGTTGCCAATATCATGAACATGGCTGTCACAGAATACTGTTGTGTGGTAGGTGAACAGGGGATGGAGCCCCATACTGCTAGGAGGCCCATCTATTACTGCTATGGCCCTGCTTGTAAGCATGTATAATGCTTTTTTTAAGGAACTTAGGAATCAGCTACATTATGGTATAAAAATGTTAAACGTGGTGACTATAAGAAGGTTAATATAGTAGACATATAGCTTGTTCCTTTAGCTCATATAATTTAATATAAGGGACACCCATACAATCTGCCAGTACATAATTGGACCAGAAAGGAAAGCCTGATGTCAATTTCATCCCATTAAGAGCAATCTTGCAAATTGATGCATGGATAAGCAGAGTGGTGGGAGAACAACTGAGCATAAAAGAGCTTACGTTTGTAACATACAAAGCAGAAGTGTCTTGCATACCTCCCAACATGACCCTCTCCAGGAGGGACACAATGCTCTGCTTCTGGACTTTTCTCTTAATGTATGATTGTGGGCACCTGTGTTGAACAGGTTAATGGATAAGAAAGGTGTTTCAGCACAGGTAATGGCAATCATAATTTAAGAGGGAAGTCCAGGAGCAGAGCATTCTGTCCCTCCTGGAGAGGGTTATGTTGGGAGGCATGGTCTTGGGTCAGAGGGACCTTGGTGTCACAATAGAGATGGAGTGGCTGGTTAAATAGGGCCCTGTATAAAGATTGTATAATTTTTTCCTGAGACAAGACGTGTTTCATAGATGCCATAAAGCAGAGATTCTCAAACGCAGTCCTCAAGGAACGCCAACGGTCCAGGTTTTAAATGTATCCATGGTTGGCCACAGGTGACTTAATTAGCACAAGAAGTCAATTTGATTTAACCATCTGTGCTGAGCCATGGATATACACTGCTCAAAAAAATAAAGGGAACACTAAAATAACACATCCTAGATCTGAATGAATGAAATATTCTTATTAAATACTTTGTTCTTTACATAGTTGAATGTGCTGACAACAAAATCACACAAAAATTATCAATGGAAATCAAATTTATTAACCCATGGAGGTCTGGATTTGGAGTCACACTCAAAATTAAAGTGGAAAAACACACTACAGGCTGATCCAACTTTGATGTAATGTCCTTAAAACAAGTCAAAATGAGGCTCAGTAGTGTGTGTGGCCTCCACGTGCCTGTATGACCTCCCTACAACGCCTGTGCATGCTCCTGATGAGGTGGCAGATGGTCTCCTGAGGGATCTCCTCACAGACCTGGACTAAAGCACCCGCCAACTCCTGGACAGTCTGTGGTGCAACGTGGCATTGGTGGATGGAGCGAGACATGATGTCCCAGATGTGCTCAATTGGATTCAGGTCTGGGGAACGGGAGGGCCAGTCCATAGCATCAATGCCTTCGTCTTGCAGGAACTGCTGACACACTCCAGCCACATGAGGTCTAGCATTGTCTTGCATTAGGAGGAACCCAGGGCCAACCGCACCAACATATGGTCTCACAAGGGGTCTGAGGATCTCATCTCGGTACCTAATGGCAGTCAGGCTACCTCTGGCGAGCACATGGAGGGCTGTGCGGCCCCCCAAAGAAATGCCACCCCACACCATTACTGACCCACTGCCAAACCGGTCATGCTGGAGGATGTTGCAGGCAGCAGAACGTTCTCCTTGGCGTCTCCAGACTCTGTCACGTCTGTCACATGTGCTCAGTGAGAACCTGCTTTCATCTGTGAAGAGCACAGGGTGTCAGTGGCGAATTTGCCAATCTTGGTGTTCTCTGGCAAATGCCAAACATCCTGCACGGTGTTGGGCTGTAAGCACAACCCCCACCTGTGGACGTCGGGCCCTCATACCACCCTCATGGAGTCTGTTTCTGATCATTTGAGTAGACACATGGACATTTGTGGCTTGCTGGAGGTCATTTTGCAGGGCTCTGGCAGTGCTCTTCCTGTTCCTCCTTGCACAAAGGCGGAGGTAGCGGTCCTGCTGCTGGGTTGTTGCCCTCCTACGGCCTCCTCCACGTCTCCTGATGTATGGGCCTGTCTCCTGGTAGCGCCTCCATGCTCTGGACACTACGCTGACAGACACAGCAAACCTTCTTGCCACAGCTCGCATTGATGTGCCATCCTAGATGAGCTGCACTACCTGAGCCACTTGTGTGGGTTGTAGACTCCGTCTCATGCTACCACTAGAGTGAAAGCACCGCCAGCTTTCAAAAGTGACCAAAACATCAGCCAGAAAGCATAGGAGCTGAGAAGTGGTCTGTGGTCACCACCTGCAGAACAACTCCTTTATTGGGGGTGTCTTGCTAATTGCCTATAATTTCCACCTGTTGTCTATGCCATTTGCACAACAGCATGTGAAATTGATTGTCAATCAGTGTTGCTTCCTAAGTGGACAGTTTGATTTCACAGAAGTGTGATTGACTTGGAGTTACATTGTGTTGTTTAAGTGTTCCCTTTATTTTTTTGAGCAGTGTACTTAAAACCTGGACCGTTGGGGTGCCTTGAGGACTGCATTTGAAAACCTCTGTCGTAGAGTACATAATAAATTACACCATACCTCCCAACATAACCCTCTCCAGGAGGGACAGAATGGTCTGCTCCTGGACTTCCCTCTTAATATATGATTGCCATCACCTGTGCTGAAACATATTTCTTATCCTTTATCTATTCAAAACAGGTGATGGCTATCATACATTAAGAGAAAAGTCCAGGAGCAGAGCATTTTATCCCTCCTAGAGAGGGTCATGTTGGGAGGAATGTTACCCGCATATTTATTAACCATCTATTTGCCCATTTGTTATAATCCCTCCCCACACACGTATTTCTGTTGACCTGCTCCAGGATGTAGTCAAAAGGTCGACAAAAACAATGTTGATATTCATAATATCAACACCACAATGCTAACAGTTATAACATTGTCATAAGGGTTAGGCTGAGGGTTGCGCTGTGGGCGGAAGGGTGAGGGTTGCGCTGCGGGCGGAAGGGTGAGGGTTGCGCTGCGGGCGGAAGGGTGAGGGTTGCGCTGAAGGGGGACATTAGTGTTAGGCACTAGAGGGAGGGTTAGGGTTAAAGATAAGGATTAGGGGTAGGATAGCTGAGAAATAATTGCCGGAATGTATGGGTATTGGAGGTCTGACGCGTAAGTGACAGTCACGTGATCGCCAGGACCCGGGAAATACAGCTGGATCTGTGCAGACATCCGGAGGAGGTAAGTGACTGCTGGGCCACTAGGATAAAACATCCACATTCTAACATGTCAAAATTTCATCACTGTCTACATGATCAATGTCAACGTGGTCAACGTCGACATTATCACCATGTCAACATGATGCATGACATGACTGTCAACATTTCCTCCCCAATCTGACCGCACCTAACCCAGTTCAATTCACTTGGTTTCTCTCCTACATTAATAATATCATCTGCGGGGGGCGTGGCCTGGCAATGGAGGAGAGCAGTCGCAGCTTCTCAAGGCTCCTGCTTCTACAACATCTTTCCTGCCCTCCTTGCTGCCCGGACCCGCTCTTTTTCACTGTCCTGCTCCCTCAAGCCCCCTCATAAACCCCTCTGCCCACTGCTGACTTGTGCCGCAGAATCGGGGAGCGCCGTGGATGCTCCCGCGGATTACGGCCTGGTCCCCACGCCGAAGCCGGGACCTCGATTTTGGCTCTGACCCGCCGGCCCCCGGACACGCTGCACCTGAAACACCCCGCTTACCTACACCCCTCACGGCACCTTTAGACGGCCCTGCAGAGACGGACGAGCGGCGCAGCACATCGCCCCATGTAGCCGTCTGACTCGCCACGCTGCTGGAGCGGTAACGCTGGCGCCTGCACGTTACATCGCGGGATGGACTGTGGTGGATGGCGAGCACCTGATGCCTCCCCAGCACGGGGAATAACCACACAGCCGCTGGCCCTGCAGTGAACGCCTTGCTCCAGCTGCCGGAGGAGGCTCTCCCACCCGCGGCCCTCAGATTGCTGTGCTCCCGTGATCCGGCTGGCCCTCCGGGTAGACGGCTGCCTGCACTCTCCACTATCTGACCCCCCACTCCCCACGGCTCTCCTGGGAGATATTACATGGCCCTCTGCGGCTAACTCTCTCCCGTCTGCATCCTAGCGGCAGTATCCCTGGTGACTGCCGCGGGAGAGACCTGGGGCATCTCCACGGCCGGAATTTCCTCTCTGCATCTGCTCCGCAGAGCCACATGACGGACCCTAGTGGTGGGATCTGTACCCACCCCGGCATCCGGCCACACCGCGTTACTGTTGATTGACCGGAGGGAGCCCGGCTGCCTGTCTTGACCTACCTGCTTAACCCGGGGCTGCTACTAGCACCATCCTGCTGACCCTCTGGGTACATCCGATTTTATTAGCCAGCCAATTTATCTATTTCCTTCATTTACCCAATACTCGCTGGGCCTGGAGACGAACCTCGGTTCCTGCTGGGTGCAGACACTCTCTCCATTCCCCCTCCCCTGTATATCTGCACACCTCAACAGCTCGGATGAGGACAAGCTACAACTGACGTCTTCCATACCCCCGGCTGGGGAGACATCACACCTCTCACACCTCTCTCGCTATCCGAGGGACGTGACCAAAATGTCACCTTAAATACATATGCCTAGTAAGTGAGACCCGTTATATATCCTTTACTACTCGAGCTCTCTGTGCCTCAAAATTGCCCTTATAGACTACCCCTGCATGGAAAAGTTCCTGATACCTCTGCCCGTAATGTCCACAGGCACTACTCAGCATTCCCGAGAGGACACTCCCTGTGGCGATTCATCTGACTCCGACCACTCGACCACACGCTCACTATCTCAGCGCTCTCGCAAATCACGACCGCCTGTGAGACAACCTAAGATGAAACCCAAGGACCTGCTAGCGGTCTTAGGGCCACTCCTTGACGAAAAGTTGGCGGGCATCAAGGAAGCCATAGAGTCCTCCTCGACCCTGCTTAGTCAACACTCCACTCGCCTCGACGAAGCGGAGCAGAGGATATCGACCCTAGAAGACAACTTGGAGGAGGCGCAACGCTCTTTACGGGCCAAACAATCAGAGGTCTCTGACCTCTCGGAGAAGCTAGATGGCCTCAAAAATCGCAGCAGACGTGACAATCTAAGGGTCATAGGCATCCCGGAGTTGATAAAAGGTCATGAGCTCCTGGACCTCCTTTTATCAGGCATTCCACAGCAACTTTCCATGGACCCTCGCCATCGAAAGAGCCCACAGGTTGGGGCCTGAACGCAGAAACTCTTCTGGGCGCCCTCGCCCGGTCATAATGAAGATTCTGAACTATGCGGACAAATCGAGACTTCTCGACCACTACCGCAAGGCTAGTGGTCTCACAATTAATGGTGACCGTCTCCTCATCTTTCAAGACTTTTCTGCGCTGGTGTCTACGAGACGCAGAGAGTTTGCCCCTATCTGCAAGCACCTATTTGAAGCAAAGATCAGATTCTCCCTACTCTACCCGGCTCGCCTCAGGGTCTTCGAGGATGGCAAGCCACGGTTCTTTGATGATCCTGGGGAGGCCGGGCGGCATTTCTCTCTTGATAACACATGAATGATGCCTGATCCTGCCTACCGGTGACTTTCTACCACCCGAGCCTGCCCTCAGGTCTCACTTACGAACTGCCTCGAGTGTATCCATTACACACTCAAGATTTTTTTTTTTCTTGTTACTCTTTGTTGTTCCTGTTTATGTTTGTAAGTTTTGTTAGATTTATTTGCCTAGGCCGGGGCCCCTATCCTCCACTGGGGAAACCCTCCCCCGCTCGCTGGGACGGGGTGGGACCCTACTTTATCTTTTACATGTTTTTGCTAATGTTTTACCCGGTAGGGGTGGGTTGATATGTCCTCTGACGCCCATCCCCTATCTCATGTAGACGGAGTCCCAGATGCCACATCGCTTCGAATAATCTCTTGGAACGTAGAGGGCCTAAATCACCCGGTCAAGAGAAAGAAGGTGGTATCACACCTGAAACGCAAGTCCCCCCCATGTTGTCTTCCTTCAGGAGACGCACTGGTTGGACGACCCTAGACATACCCTACGTGCTCCATGGATCGGAGAATGTATATCGTCTCCGTATCATTCCAAATCTAGGGGGGGTAGCGATATTATTACATACCAATCTGCAATGTTCTGTACTACGAAAACTTTGTGATCCTGGAGGTAGATTTTTACTATTGGACATCACGGTCAATAACACTATTTATACCCTTCTCAATCTCTATGCACCCAATGTCTCACCTGACTCCTTTTTTTGCAAATCTCCTAACTACCCTTCTTAATTGGGGTAGTACAAACCTGATTGTCGGTGGGGACTTCAACTTGGTAGCTGACCCATCCATGGATAGATCCGGGGTAAGTGCCTCCTCTAACTCACCCCATGCGCTATTACTTTCCTCCTTCTGCACACAATTGGACCTATTAGACCCCTGGCGCATCCTCCATCCCACTCTAAAAGACTTTACTTTCTATTCCCATCCTCATTCCTCTCATTCTAGAATTGATTACATTTTCACCACCACTGGCCTTCTCTCCAAGGTCACCCATACCTCCATTGAAAATATTATTATTTCTGACCATGCCCTGATCTCTCTTCACATCCAACTGACTCTGCCTTCACATAGTGCTCCTAGGTGGCGCTTTCCTGCTTATCTACGCCACTCCACTGACTTCCTCCTACATTTAAAGCAATCCTGGCTTAACTATAACTTAGATAATAGCGATCAGTCCTCGGACTCTTCAATATTCTGGGGCGCAGCCAAGGCTGTTCTTCGGGGACACATAATGTCCTATACTCATTCCAAAGGGAGGAAGTTTACTTCTCAACTGCAGACCCTAAGTGCCACCCTCACCTCAGCGTATCAGCTGTATGCTCAACACAATACCCCCGCACGCAAAGAGGCCTATCTCTCTGCCAAAATCATCTACGATACGTTCCTCACGGAGCGAGCCCAACTATCCTACGATTATCAACGGAACAGATTTCATAGATGGGGCAATAAATTGGGCAAATTGCTAGCAAATTTAATTAAGGGCCCTAAATCCCGCACATGGGTGAACGCAGTCAATAGCTCTGGCACGTTGACTACTGATCCCGAAACTATATGCACCGAATTTAGAAGCTTCTACCAATCTCTGTATGCCGTGGGGGCCCTGATGACTCAGAAGCAAGCCACTCCTTTCTGGAGAAAGCTTCCCTCCCGATATTGACCCAGGAGGAGAGAGACTCCCTCGAATCCCCGATCACGGCTGAGGAGGTGATTGACGTCATTAAAACTTTACCAAACAACAAAAGCCCTGGCCCAGATGGTTTTGGTGCAGAGTTTTATAAAATGCTCCGTGACGAGTTGGCTCCCACCCTAACGTCTCTTTACAACCACATTCTTACCTCTAAGCTTACTCCAATTAGATTCAATGAAGCCACTATTATAGTCCTAGCAAAACCTGGCAAGGATCCATCCTTACCCAGCTCTTATAGACCGATCTCCTTGCTCAACCAGGATTTCAAAATTCTCACAAAGCTCATGGCCAATAGATTGCAACCTTGCCTCTCTCGTATTGTATCACCTGTGCAAATGGGCTTAATCAAGAATAGACAATCCGTCCAGGGTATTAGAACTGCCCTGGCAGCCATCACCCACTCGCGCACTCACAATCTTACATATAACATACTGATAAACCTTGATGCGGAGAAGGCTTTTGACAAGATTGCCTGGCCCCACTTGGCTAGAGTCCTGATCCATCAACGATTTGGTAAGAATTTCCGTGGCCTTGTCGATTCTCTTTATAATCGCCCTACTGCGCAGGTAGTAGTCAATAATGTCCCCTCACCTCCCTTCGTCCTCGAAAGGGGAACCAGACAGGGTTGCCCTCTCTCCCCTCTTCTCTTCAACCTAGCTTTAGAACCCTTTTTACGATACATCTTAAACTTACCTATCTTCAGGGGTATTAAGATAGGCAATAGAGAGGTTAAACTGATGGCATTTGCAGATGACATCCTCCTCCTCACCTCTAACCCGAGACACTCTGTTCCGACGTTACAGGATGCTATTGAACGCTTCTCCTCCTTTGCTGGTTTCTCCATCAACTATAATAAATCAGAGGCTTTAGCTATATTTCCTCAAGTCACCATGGGTTGGGACACTCCCTTCCCGTTTCGCTGGGCTCCCACACATATCACATATCTTGGGATTATTCTCTCTTCTGACTCTACCCATCTCTACTCTGACAATATACGCCCTGTCCTCGCCAAAATCCAGACTGAATTAGCGCTCTGGCACACGCTGCCCCTCAACTTAATGGGACGATGCAACCTAGTTAAGATGGCTAGCTTTCCCAAATACATGGTGGATTGGTTTTCTGGTGGCTCCGTATATACCCTCCCCAACATAGAGGAACACCTTTTCCATCCTTTCTCCCCAGCTGCTCTCCTTCATGCACCTACCTCACTGATTCCTTCCCATATAAAATCCAACATACTCTTTCATGACACTTATAAAGCCTGGAAATCTATCAATAAACGATTGCACAGGAATTCCTCTAACTCCCCTTACACCACCTTTTGGGGCAACCCACAATTTCCTCCTGGTTTGGACGGCCGTGCTTACTTGACGTGGAAAGAGAAGGGCATCTCGTGCATTCGAGATATCTTTGACCCTGGGGGTAAGATCTACTCTTTCTCTGCATTATCAGATAGATATGGTCTACCCAACTCCCAATTTTATATGTACCTCCAATCCCGTCATTTTGCACAGTCGTTACCACCTGGAATGGCCCTTGATACGGCCATTGACCCTCTTACCCCTCTCTTGCGTTTTAATCTGACCATAGGATATAGGCTGCGTAATTTATACTCTATTCTCATAGACTCAGGGAAAACACCCTTGCAAAGTGCTCTCCACTCGCGCTGGCAGCGGGACATACCTGATTTCCCGGCTATGTCAGTACTTATGTCCAAACTGTCCCCCACATTTAAATATTTAAAATCCGCAGCTTTGCAGGAAACGCACCTCAAATTCTTAAATCGAGCCTACATCTCCCTGAAACAGCATTCCTATTTCACCCTGGCCTCTACGGGTCGATGTTTTAAATGTGGGATGGCTGAGGCCACCTACTATCATAACTTCTGGGACTGCAGGAAAATAAGAACTTTCTGGGACAAGCTGATAAACCATGTTAATGATATCTTTTCAGTTCGAATCACCAAGCTCCCTACCGCATGTCTATTTTACTGCTTTTCAGATTGGAACCTGGGACCACACAAACAGAAGATTATACCTGCCCTGACAGTTATCCTTACTATCGCTAAAAAATTAATCCTCACCCATTGGTTATACAGACAATCTCCATCTATTGCAGAAATGAGAACCTCTCTGCTAAACAACATATTTTACGAGCGACAGGCTCTAGTACCGGATATAGAGTCAGGGGCCCCTAGATTCTATGGGAAATGGGAAACTGTTATACAAAGCTTTGATAATGCCACTCAGCTCAGAATCCAGAAAATCTTCGAACCCACCACTTGGTATTTGTATAGACAGATTGATTAATGTTATTAACTTTGCTAAGTTTGAAATGTGTTGAGCCGGTAAAATAAGAATTTACTTACCGATAATTCTATTTCTCGGAGTCCGTAGTGGATGCTGGGGTTCCTGAAAGGACCATGGGGAATAGCGGCTCCGCAGGAGACAGGGCACAAAAAGTAAAGCTTTTCCAGATCAGGTGGTGTGCACTGGCTCCTCCCCCTATGACCCTCCTCCAGACTCCAGTTAGGTACTGTGCCCGGACGAGCGTACACAATAAGGGAGGATTTTGAATCCCGGGTAAGACTCATACCAGCCACACCAATCACACCGTACAACTTGTGATCTAAACCCAGTTAACAGTATGATAACAAAAGGAGCCTCTGAAAGACGGCTTCCTACAACAATAACCCGATTTTTGTAACAATAACTATGTACAAGTATTGCAGAATAATCCGCACTTGGGATGGGCGCCCAGCATCCACTACGGACTCCGAGAAATAGAATTATCGGTAAGTAAATTCTTATTTTCTCTATCGTCCTAGTGGATGCTGGGGTTCCTGAAAGGACCATGGGGATTATACCAAAGCTCCCAAACGGGCGGGAGAGTGCGGATGACTCTGCAGCACCGAATGAGAGAACTCCAGGTCCTCTTTTGCCAGGGTATCAAATTTGTAAAATTTTACAAACGTGTTCTCCCCCGACCACGTAGCTGCTCGGCAGAGTTGTAATGCCGAGACCCCTCGGGCAGCCGCCCAAGATGAGCCCACCTTCCTTGTGGAATGGGCATTTACATATTTTTTGCTGTGGCAAGCCTGCCACAGAATGTGCAAGCTGAATTGTACTACAAATCCAACGAGTAATAGTCTGCTTAGAAGCAGGAGCACCCAGCTTGTTGGGTGCATACAGGATAAACAGCAAGTCAGATTTCCTGACTCCAGCCGACCTGGAAACTATATTTTCAGGGCCCTGACAACATCCAGCAACTTGGAGTCCTCCAAGTCCCTAGTAGCCGCAGGCACCACAATAAGCTGGTTCAGGTGAAACGCTGACACCACCTTAGGGAGAAACTGGGGACGAGTCCACAGCTTTGCTCTGTCCGAATGGACAATCAGATATGGCTTTGTGAGATAAAGCCGCCAATTCTGACACTCGCCTGGCCGAGGCCAGGACCAACAGCATGGTCACTTTCCATGTGAGATATATCAAATCCACAGATTTGAGTTGTTTAAAACAATGTGATTTTAGGAATCCCAAACTACGTTGAGATCGCCCAGTGCCACTGGAGACATCAAAAAGGGGTTGTATATGCAGTACTCCCTTAACAACTTCTGGACTTCAGGAACTGAAGCCAATTTCTTTCTGGAAGAAAATCGACCGGTCGAAATTTGAACCTTAATGGACCCCAATTTGAGACCCATATACACTCCTGCTTGCAGGAAATGTAGGAATTAACCTAGTTGAAATTCTTCCGTGGAGCCTTCCTGGCCTCACACCATGGAACATATTTTCACCTAAGCGGTGATAATGTTGTGCGGTCACCTCCTTCCTGGCTCTGACCAGGGTAGGGATGACCTCTTCCGGAATGCCTTTTCCCTTAGGATCCGGCGTTCACCCGCCCTGGCGTCAACGCAGCTGCGGTAAGTCATGGAACAGACATGATTCTTGCTGAATCAAGATCCTTTCTAGTATCTCTTGAAGTTCCGGGTACCAAGTTCTTCTTGGCCCAAACCGGAACCACGAGTATAGTTCTTACTCCTCTCCTTCCTATCATTCTCCATACACTGGGTATGAAAGGCAGAGGAGGGAACACATACACCGACTGGTACACCCACGGTGTTACCAGAGCGTCCCAGCTATTGCCTGAGGGTCTCTAGACCTGGCGCTTCATGTGGGACACCATCATAACCACCTTTGTTTGGTCTTTCCCAACGGTTTACAAACATGTGGAAACTTCCAGATGAAGTTCCCACTTTTCCGGGTGGAATTCATTTATGGTGAGGAAATCTTCCTAGTTGTCCACTCCCGGAATGAACACTGCTGACAGTGTTATCACATGATCTTTCGCCCAGCGAAGAATCCTTGCTGTCATTGCCCTCCTGCTTCTTGTGCCGCCCCGTCTGTTTACGTGGGCGACTGCCATGATGAAGTCCTACTGGATCAGCACCGGTTGACTTTGAAGCAGAGGTCTTCCTAGGCTCAGAGCATCGTAAATTGCCCTTAGCTCCAGTATATTCATGTGGAGAGAAATCTCCAGACTTGACCACACTTCCTTGGAAATTTCTTCCTTGTGTGACTGTTCCCCAGCCTCTCAGGCTGGCATCCGTGGTCACCAGAACACAGTCCTGAATGCTGAATGTGCTGCCCTCTAGAAGATGAGCACTCTGCAGCCCCCACAGAAGAGACACCCTTGTCCTTGGAGACAGGGTTATCCGCTGATGCATCTGAAGATGCGATCCGGACCATTCGTCCAGCAAATCCCCCTGAAAAGTTTTTGCGTGAGATCTGCCGAATGGAATCGCTTCGTAAGAAGCCACCATTTTTCCCAGGACTCCTGTGCATTGATGCACTGATACTTGGCCTGGATTTAGGAGGATTCTGACTAGGTCGGATAACTCCCTGGCTTTCCCCTCCAGGAGAAATACCTCTTTCTGGACTATGCCCAGAATCATTCCTAGGAACAGCAGACGTATCATCGGAAAACAGCTGCGATTTTTGGAATATTTAGAATCCACTCGTGCTGTCGTAGAACTACTTTAGATAGTTCTTTTCCGACCTCCAACTGTTCTCTGGAAACTTGTCCCTTTCAGGATATCGTCCAAGTAAGGGATAATTTAGATGCCTTTCTTCTTTTAAGAATCATCTTTTCGGCCATTACCTTGGTAAAGGCCCGGGGTGCCGTGGATAATTCAACGGCAGCGTCTGAAACTGATATTGACAGTTCTGTATCACGAACCAGAGGTACCCTTGTTGAGAAGGGCAAATTTGGACATGGAGGTAATCCTTGATGTCCAGGGACACCATATAGTCCCCTTTTTTCCGGTTCTCTATCACTGCTCTGAGTGACTCCATCTTGATTTGAACCTTTTTATGTAAGTGTTCAAAGATTTCAGATTTAGACTATGTCTCACCAAGCCGTCTGGCTTCAGTACCACAATATAGTGTGGAGGACTAATACCCTTTTCCTTGTTGTAGGAGGGGTACTTTGATTATCACCTGCTGGAAATACAGCTTGTGAATTTTTTCCCAATACTGCCTCCTTGTCGGAGGGAGCCGTTGGTAAAGCAGGCTTCAGGAACCTGCGAGGAAAAAATGTCTCGACTCTCCAATCTGTACCCCTGGGATAATACTTGTATGATCTAGGGGTCAACTTGCGAGTGATCCCACTGCGCGCTGAGACTCTTGAGACTACCCCCCCACTGGTGGAGGGCTTCTTTTCCTGGGAAGGGGCTGCCTGCTGCAGTCTACTTCCCTTTCCTCTATGTCTGGGCAGATATGACTGGCCTTTTGCCCGCTTGCCCACATGGGAACGGAAGGATTGAGGCTGAAAAGACAGTGTCTTTTTCTGCTGAGATGTAACTTGGGGTAAAAAGGTTGGATTTCCCAGCTGTGGCCGTGGCCCCCAGGTCCGACCCCAAATAACTCCTTCCCTTTATACGGCAATACTTCCATGTGCCGTATGGGATCTGTATCACCTGACCACTGTCGTGTCCATGACATCTTCTGGGAGATATGGACAACGCACTTATCTTGATGCCAGAGTGCAAATATCCCTCTGTGCATCTCGCATACATATATATAGAATGCATCCTATTAAATGCTCTATATCAATAAAATATTTTTAGTCAGGGAATTCGACCAAGCCAACCCAGCACTGCATCTCCAGGCTGATGGCGATCGCTGGTCGCAGTATAACCACCGTCTGTGTGTATATACTTTTTAGGATATTTTTCCAGCTGCCTATCAGCTGGCTCCTTGAGGGCGGCCGTATTTGGAGACGGTAACGCCACTTGATAAGCGTGTGAGCGCCTTATCCACCCTAATGGGTGTTTCCCAACGCGCCCTAACTTCTGGCGGGAAAAGGTATAACGCCAATATTTGCTATCGGGGTAAACCCACGCATCATCACACACTTCATTTTATTTTATCTGATTCAGGAAAAACTACAGGTAGTTTTTTCACTTCCACATAATACCCTTTTTTGTGGTACTTGTAGTATCAGAAATATGTAACAGCTCCTTCATTGCCCTTAACGTGTGGCCCCAATGAGGAATACGTTTGTTTATTCACCGTCGACACTGGATTCAGTGTCCGTGTCTGTGTCTGTGTCGACCGACTGAGGTAAATGGGCGTTTTTTATAAAAAAACCCTGACGGTGTTTCTGAGACGCCTGGACCGTTACTAATTGTTTGTCGGCCGTCTCATGTCGTAAACCGACCTTGCAGCGTGTTGACATTCTCACGTAATTCCCTAAATAAGCCATCCATTCCGGTGTCGACTCCCTAGAGAGTGACATCACCATTACAGGCAATTTCTCCGCCTCCTCCAGCATCGTCCTCATACATGTCGACACACACGTACCGACACACAGCACACACACCTGGAATGCTCTGACAGAGGACAGGACCCCACTAGCCCTTTGGAGAGACAGAGGGAGAGTTTGCCAGCACACACCAAAAAACGCTATAATTACATAGGGACAACCTTATATAAGTGTTTCTCCCTAATAGCATCTTTATATATATATTTATATCGCCAATTTGTGCCCCCCCTCTCTGTTTAAACCCTGTTTCTGTAGTGCAGTGCAGGGGAGAGCCTGGGAGCCTTCTCTCCAGCCCTTCTGTGAGAGAAAAAATGGCGCTGTGTGCTGAGGAGATAGGCCCCGCCCCTTTTACGGCGGGCTCGTCTCCCGCTCTTTAGTGAAATTTGGCAGGGGTTAAATATCTCCATATAGCCTCTGGGGGCTATATGTGAGGTATTTTTAGCCAGTATATAGGTTTACATTTGCCTCCCAGGGCGCCCCCCCCCAGCGCCCTGCACCCTCAGTGACAGCGTGTGAAGTGTGCTGAGAGGAAAATGGCGCACAGCTGCAGTGCTGTGCGCTACCTTTAGAAGACTGTCAGAGTCTTCAGCCGCCGATTCTGGACCTCTTCTAACTTCAGCATCTGCAAGGGGGCCGGCGGCGCGGCTCCGGTGACCATCCAGGCTGTACCTGTGATCGTCCCTCTGGAGCTAATGTCCAGTAGCCAAGAAGCCAATCCATCCTGCACGCAGGTGAGTTCACTTCTTCTCCCCTCAGTCCCTCGTTGCAGTGATCCTGTTGCCAGCAGGACTCACTGTAAAATAAAAAACCTAAGCTAAACTTTCTCTAAGCAGCTCTTTAGGAGAGCCACCTAGATTGCACCCTTCTCGGCCGGGCACAAAAATCTAACTGGAGTCTGGAGGAGGGTCATAGGGGGAGGAGCCAGTGCACACCACCTGATCTGGAAAAGCTTTACTTTTTGTGCCCTGTCTCCTGCGGAGCCGCTATTCCCCATGGTCCTTTCAGGAACCCCAGCATCCACTAGGACGATAGAGAAATAATATCTACTTATCGCAGTCCACAGGACATATATCCAACCTGACAACCTTATGGTATAATTTTTCCTTTAGAGAATGATGCTGTATGCTGTCCTGTTTTCATGTCTTGTCCACCCCCCCCCTTCCCTTCCATCTCCCACCCCCTCTTTTTTTCTTTCTTTCTCCTCTCATTTCTCTTCCCTCTACAATCTATACGAATTCGAATTTCTACCTAACCAATCTTCTTTACAAAATAGAAAATTATTTGAAGAAGGGTTATTATCTCTTCATTTCCTGTTTTCTTTCTCCTTGTCTGTAGTGGTCTCTCAGCTGCTAAGGGGCTATATGGTCAGATACTGAGGTTTATTACAAGTCTTTACTTCCACTAGATACCTTCATGTCTTTTTAATACCAGATCTCACATTTCACTAAGCAAAATGGTAACCCTAGACAATAGGAGTGGAATATATCCTATGGATATCATTTATTACCAAATTCTTACATGTACTATATGTAATTATGCATGTATTTTCCACATACCGAGACATTATTGTATGACCCTGACCTACCTCGTATTTCTATTATTTGTACCTCTCCACTATGAATCCAGACATGGAATTTTGTACATCTATCTTTACCTTTCTTCAATAAACATTGTTTTGAAAAAAAAAAGATGGCTAGCTTTCCCAAATTGCTCTATGTCCTCCAGATGGTTCCAGTTCTGCTCTCAAAATCTGACTTATCTTCCCTTAACGCATCTATCTCCAAATTTATTTGGGCCAATAAACGTCCCAGAATTAGCTTTTTCAA
Organism: Pseudophryne corroboree; assembly: GCF_028390025.1. Lineage (NCBI taxonomy): Eukaryota > Metazoa > Chordata > Amphibia > Anura > Myobatrachidae > Pseudophryne > Pseudophryne corroboree. The sequence goes on from NC_086446.1 coordinate 451,879,549, forward strand.
ATTGTCCCAGACAGTACAAAAGGGGGGTATGAATCTGCCAGACATAGAGCAGTACAATAGAGCATGCCTTTTACGTTTTGCCATGGACTGGCTTAGAGGTACTTCAGTCTTTACCGACTTGATGATTGACTCCCAACTCTGTGCCCCTCTATCCCTAAATTTTCTTCTCCACGCAACTAGGTCCGAAATATTATCCCTACACATTGACAACCCACTTTTAACTTCCACCATTATGGCATGGCGGCTATCTAGAAAATCTCTGAAGCTACAATACACCTACTCATTATTTCTACCTTTGGTCGGTAATCTGCAGTTTCAGAAGGGTAAGGCCTCTCTTCCCTTCACCACTTGGCACGTGGCTGGAATTGTACGGATCGCCGACCTTCTTGACTCAGAGAAAAAGCTACTTTCCTTCGCTGATGTGGTGTCTAAATTCAACATCAACCCTCACCACATATTCTTCTTCTTTCAGGCCTCGCATTACATACAATCGGTCCTTTTACACTTACACCCGTCAGACTTTACTAACTCCCTAGACACGCTCCTTCGCTCTGGGACATATTCTGTCTCAACCATTTACGCCCGCATACGTATAGAACACGTACCCACCTCTGATTTAACTCAGGTTCAGAAATGGTCCTCCCAAATTCCTGCAATGTCTCCTGAAGATGTCATGGATAGTTTCATAGCTTCCCTAAAAATTATCCCGGCCAGCTTATACCAAGAAATGTCCTATAAGATCTTACATAGAGCCTATATCTCTCCAAAGAGGAGTCATCTGATGGGTTTATCTGACTCGGCAAAATGTATAAAATGCTCTGCACCAATAGCTGATTTAATTCATTGCTTTTGGCACTGCCCTTACATTCAAGCTTTCTGGGCTGAGCTGAGGGCCTATGGTACCTCCGTGTTGGGTTTACGTTTTCAATGCACTGCCTCTTGGGCTCTCTTTGGACATATTCGTGACAAACTGATCTCCCTTCCCAGGATGCGAAACTGGTAGTGATTCTCTCAGCGGCAGGTAGGAAAGCTATACTTCAACAGTGGATACATGACACCCCTCCCACATTACCTCTGGTGACCTCTAGGCTCCTCTTCCTGTTCACAATGGACTGGTTAGAAACAACTCTCAATAAAGAAATACTGACTCCTGCGCTATTTCAATGCTGGGGTCGTTTTATACATAAGCTACCCACTTTAACAAAAATGGCTATTCAGCAGAGTTTCTGCTGCACTACATGGTACGGCCTTCAACTCCTGACTGATAACCCTCCGGTTTCTCTCCCATAGACGCCTAACTCCTTTCGCTTTCCCTACTCCCCCCTTCCTTCCTCCTTTCTTTTCTCCTCCATGCACTTATCTCTGTTATCCATCGTAACCTCCTCCACTCCCCTCTTCCTCCTCTTCTGTTCTCTGGCTCTCCGTCAACCTCTTGTTTCCTTTAGCTCTGATGATGTCTCCATGGATGGGTCGGCGGTCCCTTAGCCTAGGCAGGTACTATTTTATTCTTTCTGTTTGTCTATAGTTTTTGGTTTTCTGTGTTCCCTGACAAGGAGTACACATTAGAATATTATACTGTGTGTATTTTTGTTTTGTTTCTACACCAGATCTACGACCGTTTATATTGCACAACAGCTCTTATATACTTTGGTAATTCTATTATCTATAATTTTAGTTTGTTATATTAGAAAATGGAAAATGTGAGGTTTTCGCCTCGGGCTCCGCCATCCCTGCGTTTGGTTAACCTGTGATTCAATTGAGATTGGTGTATTGTGTGGACCCCATGCTATTTCCTGTTACTCTTTGTTGTTCTTTGCAAACCTCAATAAAATATATATTGGAAAAAAAATAATATCATCTGCTAGTACTACATACTTCCCAACTGTCCTGCCTTTGGCCTTCTTGAACGTATGACATACTTGCCTACCTGACCCTCTCCATGAGGGAGAAAATGCTCTGTTCCTGGACTTTCCTGGTAATGTATGATTGCCATCACCTGTGGTGAGCTAGTTAATTGATAAGAAAGGTGTTTCACCACAGGTGATGGCAATCATACATTACCAGGAAAGTCCAGGAGCAGAGCATTTTCTCCCTCATGGAGAGGGTCAGGTAGGCAAGCATGACGTATGATCAACCATGGTCTGCATAACATGCATATTCTGTTTATATGGGGAGGGGAACTGAATGGGGATCTCCATCATCACATTATCATCATTGCTTGCAATGGTAACTACCCTGTGATGCGTTGCGTGGGCCTCACTTCTGCATACCTCCCAACATGACCCTCTCCTCTCCAGGAGGCACAGAATGCTCTGCTCCTGGACTTTTCTCTTAATTTATGATTGCCGGCACCTGTCTGGAACAGGTTAATGGATAAGAAAGGTGTTTCATCACAGCTGATAGCAATCATACATTAAGCAGAAAGTCCAGGAGCAGAGCATTCTGTCCCTCCTGGAGAGGATCATGTTGGGAGGTATGCTTCTGTGATCCTACTTCAACTATAGCACGTTTTAAAACAAGTTCTCTTACAGTCCACAGAATATGAGAACAGCGGTTAAGGGGGCGATGCATCAAGCATCGGAGAGCGATGAAGTTACCCAAAGCAACCAATAAGCTTCTGTGATTTATCTAGCACAGTCTATGAAATGACAGAAGCTGATTGGTTGGTTTGGACAACTTCTCCACTTTATCTCTCACCAAGGCTTGATACATCTCCCAGTAATGTTGTATTTTTTTTATATATATTCTAAACCAGGTCAGAACCAAATCATAACCAGATTGTTACAGAATGTTTTTGTATTTTGCTTGTATGTAAGTTACATACAAGCAAAATACAAAAACATTCTGTCCATTTATACAGTTATTTTAACTTTTATTAGGAAATAGACTAACGCAAAAGGCTAAGAGAGGAAGAAGAAGGGAGAGAGATACTGTATTTATTTGCACAACAATCAAACGACTAACCTCAAAGCAACAATCTCTTGAGGGTAAAAGGTAGGGAAAAAGTATGGGGAAAGGACCAGGCTGTAGGATTAGAAAAAAAGCAAGCGTAATAAAAAAAGCCAGAGTGAGAGACAACTGACGCAGCATATGCGGAGGACGGACAGGATGCCGGCGGTCAGAATACTGGTGCCGGAATCGTGATCTGTGACATCCCAACAGGGGCGAGGTAAGTATGTTCTCTCTTCTCCCCTAACCCTTCACTCCCTCAGCCTAACCACGACCTACCCGGGTGACACCTAACCCCCCCCCCCTACACACACACACACGCACACACACACACACACACACACACACACACACTCACCTCCCAGCACTAACCCACCTGCTATTTTAACGGTCGGGATGCCGGCTGTTTGGATTCCAGCGTCAGTCTCCTGACCCTGTCAGGATTCTGTCATCGGTATTACGACGGGTGTTGGAATTCTGGCGGGATTCCAGCAGCTGCCATCTTAACCGCATCCCCAGAGGACTCTTCAAATTTGAGCCACCTGAACCATGTAGAGGTCTGAATTCCTATGTACGTTCGGTCGGTAGCAGAAAGAGTAATATCATCCAAAGGCATATATATGTATAGAAGTCCAAGAGATGAAACCACTTTGACATTGACTGAGGGAAGTTTTCCAGTGAACGGGTTAAAAGCCTTGGCAGCGTTCCCTAGGTGCTTACGGAAGGATTTCACCTCCTTCTCCAAAATCAAAGTGGACAACTGTATCATTTTCTCCCACTATGAGGAAATCTTGGGACAGCGCCACCAAATATGATAGGGGGAACCTCCAACAAAGAGGAGAGATAACTAGAGAAATTTCTATGAAGAAGTTCTGGACATTTATACCAGCATTAAGTATTTTGTATTGGGTTTCTACAACGGAGGTGTTATAAGAACGAGCGTGTGTGAATTGACATGCCCTGTTCCTTTTATGGGATAATGGAAATCTCGAAGATCTCGCTCCCTTGCCTTGGCATATTTTGGTTTTGTGGCGAACCCATCTTCCAAAACGAGTTGGGTAATGGTGGAGATGGAGTGTTTTAGAGGGACAGGGTGTACGCAGAGCAGGTCAAAGATCTAGTAATTGTAGAAATGAGATGTCGTGAGGAAAGAGCATAGTTAGCAATATCTCCGAAACTCTGTGGTTGGTAATAATTTATCTTCTTGCAAAGAGGGTACTGTGTGAACGGTGCCCTGCTGAACCAAATCACCAAACCTCTGGATGCTGGAGGCCATGGTAATAGATGTATAGGAACAGCTACCTATTCCCCTTCTACTGTATATACGCACACTCTCTGTTTTGTATCAGTGTTGATAATAACTTTATGACAAATTAATTTTGGTTCATATTTACTGTCACCAAGTTTGAATAGACTTTTTGTGACCACGATGAAGTGTTTGGCAGATGGATGAGTCTGCCACCAACCAACTTCAGCTAGTGGACATCAATCACTGACCAGGGAGAATTTAATTGCGAACTAAATCAGTGTGGCAGTAGCTGTACTTTATGCCAGCCCAAACCCACACACTACTTTGTGCTGCCCCATGGGGTAGCGAGCACTTTTGTGTGACTTCAGAATTCACCTGGGCGGACAAGAGTGCAAGATGCACCCATCACCTGCAATTGAATTCCTGAGTGTCTAGAGCTAGGATGTTCGGTTCCCCCCTGCAAACTATAAATTTGCACTCTCCCTCCCATACTCTACAAAGGGACAGAGTGTGCCAAAGGCAAGCTGCAAAATGGGGTGTTGCCTCCCAAGGAAGGGGCGTGTCCACACAATAGTACTCCCATTTAATTTCCCCCACACGATAGCACAAACTTATTCACATTACACCGCACATAGGGGGTGAATCAGACCTGATCGTAGATGTGCTACATTTAGCACATCTACGTTCAGCTTCCCTGACATGTGGGGAGATGCCCAGCACAGGGCTAGTCAACCCCGCATGTCAGTCCCTGCCCCGTCGCACCAGTACAAAAGCATTGCAACAGCGGCGATGCTTTTGTACTGGAAGAGTAGCTCCCCACCAGCGCAGCTTCTACTCGCTGGCAGGGAGCTACTCGTCGTTGCTCAGGTCGCAGCGGCTGTGTGTGACATCACCCAGCCACCGCGGTCCGCCCCCCCAATGGTCCAGGAACGCCTGCGTTGCCAGGACCGCGCCCCCTAAACAGCGGCTAAACGCCACCGCCCCCTCCCGCCCAGCGACCGCCTCTGCCTGTCAATCAGGCAGAGGCGATCGCAGGGCTACGACAGCCGTCGGCTGTCTGGCATGCGCCGGCGCTCTACGGTGCCAGAGCATGCACACTTTAGACCTGATCACTGCTATGCGAACACGCACAGCACCGATCAGGTCTGAATCAGCCCCATAGGGCCATAATTCAGATCTGATCGTCACACGGCTACGATCAGCCACCCTGACATGTGGGGGGACGCCCAGCACAGGGCTAGTCTGCCCCACATGTCAGGCCCTACCCCCACACACAAGTACAAAAGCATGGAACAGCGGCGATGCTTTTGTACTTGATAAGTAGCTCCCTACCGGCGCAACTCCTGTGCACTGGCAGGGAGCTACTTGTTGCATCCCGGGTCACAGCGGCTATGTGTGGCGTCACGCAGCCGCCACGACCCGCCCCTTGTACGCCTGCATTGCCCGGACTGTGCCCCCCAAATGGCGGCCAATCGCCACCGGCCTGCCCCCTCCCGCCCAGCGAACTCAATCAATCAGGCAGAGGCGATCGCTGGGCTGAGATGCTGATAGCATCTCAGGCATGCACATGCGCACTGTGGCGCATGCGCAGTTCAGACCTGATTGCCCGCTGTATGAAAACGCACAGCAGCAATCAGGTCTGAATTAGGCCCATAGTGCCTCTGATTCATATTACACCACATAGTAGTGTCCCTTATACACATTACACCACATAGTAGTACCCCTTATACACATTACACCACACAGTGGTGCTCCTTATACACGTTATGTTACACAAACAGTAGTGGCCATCGCTGTAGGGGGCTCTGCAAGCGGTGGATGTTAAGCAGCTGGCCGGCAGGTACAGCGGGCAGGAGCGCAGAGGCAGGGATGAACTGGAGAGTAGAGCCGCGCTGCTTGTCATACAGTTTGACATGCGCAGCAGTGACTGGCAGCAACAGTGGGCAGACAGCAGCAGGGTAGCAGCAGAGCAGGAAGAGTACCTCTCCAGGCCAGCACCTCTCTGCTTTGCATACCTTTGCTGAGCCTGCTGCGCCGGTCATCTGTAAACACTGCAATTTTAAAATTCTCTGTCACTAATTTGTACCCCACCAATGTCAGAGTTTTTACTGATTGCCGTTACTAAGACCTCCATACAAAGTATAAATATGAGTGGGGACAAGGGGCAAGCCTGTCGAGTGCCGTTAGAAATGGTTAATGACTATGAAAGAAAGCATACCATTAATCCTAATCCTCGCTGAGGGGAATTTATAAAGGAAGTTATGGAAACAATCCCACGTACTCCAGTATACCCCCAAAGTGTTTTTTGTTTTTGTATATATATATTTAACCACTTAAGTGGCTAATATTTTTTGGGGGGAAATCCCCCAAATTAACGATTTTTTAAATGAGTTAATTATGTAAATAATAGCTACTCAAACCCGATTCAGTATATTGTTATCTACAAATATGCAGATGTGCTAATAAAATATTTACCGAATAAAGGTTAAATAGCTCTTACTTACATAATCTGACCATTTAAAAAATCAACTATTGTGGAAAAATAGATTTATACGGTTAATATGTGAAAGACTCCCCTTCTCCTCCCCTTTCATCCCATCCAATATGCTGGTGATGGTGGTCATTCCGAGTTGATCACAGCCAGCAACTTTTAGCTGCTGCTGCGATCAATAGTCCACGCCTATGGCGGAGTGTATTTTAGCTTAGCAGGGCTGCGATCGCTTGTGCAGCACTGCTAAACTAAAAGAAATTCAAGCAGAAGTAGACTAGGGCTGGACATACTTACCCTGTGCGATGGATCCAGCGATGATGGGCCCGGCATTGACGTCACACCTCCGCCCTCCGTTGTCCTGGACACGCCTGCGTTTTACTCACCACTCCCCGAAAACGGTCTCCACCGATCCGGATCCGCCCATCCACGCCTCCTTCCTGTCAGTCTTCTTAATGGTCGCCGGGCAATGTCGCGCATGCGCACAGCGGCCGTCGCGCATGCGCATTCAGCACCCGTTCGCACCGCAGCAAAAAAACGCTGCGTGCGAACGGGTCGGAATGACCCCCGATGTTACTTGCAGGGACAGCGTTTTGTACGTAGCAGGGTTAGGTTCATTTATATCTCGAGTCTCACAGAAGTTCATTTATCCATAAAAACAAAAATTATTTATCTCTTATGACAGTTCTTTTACTTTACTGAAAAATAACAAAATACAGATAAATAGCAAAATAGAAATGTTACTAGGTTAAATCTGAGTGAAAATGATCCAATGACAGAAAAAGACTACAAGCAAAAAGAGTAAAATAAAAACTTCACTCGGATTTGGCAGTTAACAATATGGCTTGTGCTATGGATGTGTGAGATTCCGTTAATGGAAAGTACTTGTGGTTGATATATATGATATACAGTATGGGCAATATGAACGGTATAATGGTTAGCATTACTGCCTCACAGCACTGAGGTCATGGGTTCTATTCCCACCATGGTCCTAACTGTGTGGAGTTTGTATATTGGGGGTAATTCCAAGTTGATCGCAGCAGGATTTTTGATAGCAATTGGGCAAAACCATGTGCACTGCAGGGGAGGCAGATATAACATGTGCAGAAAGAGTTAGATTTGGGTGGGTTATTTTATTTCTGTGCAGGGTAAATACTGGCTGCTTTATTTTTACCCTGCAAATTAGATTGCAGATTGAACACACCCCACCCAAATATAACTCTATCTGCACATGTTATATCTACCTCCCCTGCAGTGCACATGGTTTTGCCCAATTGCTAACAAAAATCCTGCTGCGATCAACTTGGAATTGCCCCCATTCTCCCCGTACTTGCGTGGGTTTCCTTCGGGAAATCAGGTTTCCTCCCACAATCCCAAAATATACTGGTAGGTTATTTGGATCCCAACAAAATGAACCCTAGTGTGAATGTGTGTGCGTGTACATGTGGTAGGGAAAATAGATTGTAAACTCCACAGGGGCAGGGACTGATGTGAATGGCCAAATATTTTCTGTAAAAGAACTACGGAATATATGTGTGCTGTATAAATAACTGGTAATAAATAAATAAAATAAATATGGTGGTGGCCCCATAGGACTTTAGGTGGCTACAGGGGCGTAGCCAGAACTTTGTGGGCCCCATAGCAACATTTTGAAGAGGCCCCCGTCCCAATACTTCTAGAGAGACACTTCTCTGCAGCAATTGTTAATTTTATGCTCTATAATAGTGCCCTAGTTCATTTTCTGAACCATAGTAGAGCCTTATTTAATGTTATGCCCCATAGTAGTGCCCTAGTTTCTTTTATGAATCGTATTAGTGCTTAAGATCAACATATGTCACATTTCAGAGCTGCCAGTACACATTATGCCGCACAGTATCCCCAATTCACATTATAATATGTAGTGCTCCCCGTTCATATTGTGCCTCATTACAGTGCCCAAGTTCATATTATATAACATTAAAATGCCCTCCAGTTCATTTTATACCACACTACAATGAGCAGGTCCAGGGGCATACCTAGATATATTGCAGGCCCCAAGGAAAAAGTTTGAAAGGACTCCTATGTACCACCCACTGGCGAAAAATGTATATAACACATGTAACTTTAACAGGGAAGGTGGGCCCCTCTCAGCTCTGGGCCCCATTGCTGCTGCACTGCCTGCACCTATGGTAGCTACGCCCTTGCTGATACCATAAAATGTGAACAGAATAAATTATTGATATCTTAACTGGGGGAAATAATTACTATTGTTTTGAAAGGAAATAATGAGCATTAGTATTTTGAGAATAGCTGCCAGGAAGAAGAGGCAAGAGGTGAGATAATGTGTGCTTAGAAAGTGCAGTTCTAAAATGTTTGTATGATGATGGTATGTTTAACCGGGTTGGGTATGGGTGACCGGCGGTTGGGAGACCCCCGGTCACCATACCGAAGCTGGGATCTCGGTGTTTAGATAGCCGGTGGAGGGGGGGCGTGAGTGCAACAAAGCCCCTTGCGGGCTCAGTGGCTCGCTGCGCTCGCCACAGGTTATGTTCCTACTCTATGGGTGTTGTGGACACCCACGAGTGGGAATTGTCCCTGTCAGTCGGCATGTATGATTTACCCCGTGCGGGATTCCGGCATCACATAACCGTACCCCATTTAACCTTTTACTGACCACTTATTTTATTTAGATTAGTTAATTATGTTTCATACAGTCTATCCTATAGACCATCTAAGTGTTAATTATTAATACTGTATTCCATACACTATCAAGTGTTTAAAAAGACTAATGTGCACTGTCGAAGTCAAAAATATTACATAAAAAGAACATACAAACTACACACATATAAGTCGCTATACTTGCAAATACGCGCAGCGAGCACAGCAATATATGGTAACACATGCATTTACACGGATATGCCACAGAGATGGATTCGACACTTATTTCATACAGTACATAATTATAATAATATGAAGCGCCAGACATCATGATGATTTAAAATTATATAATGAAGTAATGTCATGTATGTGTATTATTGGAACAAACCAGATACACCTGTCATATTTGGTATTAAAGCAAGCAGATTAATGTGTAGATTCATTTGATACTTGTTATTAAGTTGTAGGACAATGCAACAAATAATTATCATTAAATGTATAAAAGCTAAAATCACTTTTATTAGAACAATAGATATTCCAAACAGGTAGTGGACAGGAAGCTCAGGCCATCTTCTTTGGACGTCCCCAAGGCTGAACCTGATTAGCATATACAAAGAAACTAGTGACTCATCATGAATGAGTAAGTTCCCTCCCCAAAAAAACTAGATAACACATTGCTGATCACACAGGAGGTTAGTTCCTGTTTTGGTCTCAGCGTAAGATGGAGTCCCAGCATGATTTTAGAGAGAGAGAGAGACATAAGCATTGAGGGAATGGTATTGTATTGCTGGCCTGTAACTGTATGTAACTGTAACTGTATGTAACTGTATGTAACTGTATGTATTAACTGCTTACTGTATGAGTTGTAACTATAGGTATACTGTACATTGTAATATATTGAATCCATATCCTTTTAATAACAAATATATACATTAATGAGCTTTGGAACTCAGATAATGTGTGGGTGTATTGTTTTCTCTTGTGGGATGCAATGTTTTGCGATGTACAGCGCACTTTTATTGTATATGGTAATAAGATGCGCCTGGCGTCTGCAATATATATTAGAGCAGGCATTTTAAATATTTGTGAGAAAGCAATTTGGCATTCACAGATGGGGACTCGTCCAGGATATCAGGGTCTTAATGATGCACTGTACATTACAAACGCGGATGTAATCGACCGGCTCCGATGGACGCATCGCGACGCTGATGAAAATAACATCCACGTGTATTGTTGTGATATCAGTAAGCCAATGATAGGAAATTTCAAGGGACAATGCGTTTCTCATAATATTTAAGATGCTAAAATGTATTTTTATTGTTGCAAAACAAAGTTCAAATAAGTCATATTGTGTTTGATTCAGATTGGATTGTTTATCTGTTAAGTAGGTAAAAGTACATTTAAAAGTTGCTGCATAGCCTTGATATAGTTTTTTTTAACTCATGCCTAAAATAACTTCTGGTGCTTGTATAATGAGTGATTTCTTTGTGACAAAGGAAGCCGCATGGTCTGTCCTCCATTTTGGACTAACCACATGGCCTGTCCACCGTTTTGTGTAAACCTCATGCATGTGGAAGGGGGAGGAGCAGTCGCCATTTTAGGATGGTCATTTTCGAAATAGCTGATTTTCAGTCTGCTCAGAATAATCAGTTTCCTTGGTCACATCAAACACCATTTATGAGTTACCAATGAATTTATTTAACCCATGCCATAGTCAATTACAAATAGTTTCAATTGGGCCTAGTGAGAGTAAATGGTAAGATAAATGCTTGGCTTGGGGTAAAAAAAATTGCACATAGATAGAAAAAGGAAAGAAAAGGTTTTGGGGTTTTTTTTTTCTCTTTTTCCTTCCAAGACTTGTAGAATCTGCTTGCTATAGGATAGCCATTGAAATGCAAATTAACCTGTGTAACTGATTTTTTTTTAGCAGTGGAAAAGCAAATAGCTTTGATATGCAAATAAGAGGTACGGTGTCTCATAGGAGACCAGTGAATGGTACATATATATAATATTATTATAATTATGTGTATATTTATATCAGTGTATGTTCTGCAAGATAGCTATCCAATCTGAATCATATCATTTAAATTATTGATTATTGCTAGAGTCATTATAGATCTGTGTGAAATAGGATACATTTGTTGCTATATAGGTAAATTTGAAATAACAGTATTTTAAGGAAGTAAGTGTAAAGACACAAACGCAGGTCTGCATAAAAGTTTAAACAGAACAAGTTGTGTCTAGTGGGCAATAGTAATTAGTATTGTTCACATTTATACTTAGAGCTGTGTGATTTGTTTTATTGCGGACGCAGGGTTTTGTACACATGTCTCGGACAAAGTAAAGGACTGCGCATGCAGCATAAGAGACACGCACGGTTGAGTGTGTACGCAAAGTGCGTAAGAATGCGGGCGCTAAGTACAAATTACACAATAGTGTCGTTTAGTTCAAAGGTGGGATAGTAGACATTTAATACAATAGCACGTAACTATCAGATTTCAAAAGCAGGTTACTCTAAATTTAGTTTAAAAACTTTATTGCCTCTGGGGTAAAGCTGCCTATCTGAATGAATTGAAATTTTCGGTACAGAAAAAACCAAAGTGTATTTGAGTGAGCGAACGTAGGAGTGAGTGGATATTGAACCCAGGGAATTCGGGATCCCGTAGTGTGGTACATCAAGTTAGTGGAGGCTTGGTGGCGTGAGGCGGCTGACTCATGTTAATATAGATTGAAATACGCAAATCGTGAGGAGATTTGCAGAGGAGCGTAATAGGGAATTGTGCATTGTGTACTATTGAAGTAAAAAGGTTTTTTGTTACGCTCCGAGCTGAGGGTCACAGTTTGTACATTGACCCGTGGTTGTACGGCAGATAGGTAACAAGTACCTATACGCTGTGCGATTGGACCGCGCGTTTGTGGGGGCGATACATAGCGCAACTTGATACCCCTTTTACGAGCTTTTGCATAAAATCGCGGTATCATTAGCACTGTATAGGCATACGCAAGCGTGATTTGTGTATAAAAAGTGTATAGGGAGTTTCGCTGGTCTCTCTCAGGAAAATCTCCAGCGGCAGATATTTACTGGAAAAGGTGAGTCGCTCCTAACACTTCCAGTAAATAGAAACTAGATAGGGCCTCACTGGGTACGCGGTGTTCACTATTGGAGTGAGTCGTGGTACTCAGCGGAGAAGGAGCGAGTGAAAGCGCTAGGTGTCTTTCACCGTCTATTTGCGGTGTACATTGGGGATTGCGTTTATTGGCAAAAAGTCCGCGATGGGATCCAATTGCACAAGCAGTGGGCGTTTGGTAGCTAGGGTTCAGGCTGAAGAAGAGTTGGGACCGAGAAGGTCAGACTCGGGACCGAGAAGGTCATAATTGCGACCGAGAAGGTCAGCAAGGTTTATTATGTGTGAAAAGTATGGTTCACACACGGAGGCTTTTTGCAATGAATGGTTACGTATGACTGACAAAGATAGGGTACCATTCCCTAAGGTGGGCAGCTTTGAACCAGAGGTATTGCAGAACTTAAGGATAAGGATATGTCTGATAAAATCCAGAAAACAAAGGGTCAGACGTACAAAGTGTTTAACCCTGTGGCAGCAAGAGGGGTTGGTGAGTTTGATCCTAAGGTATTGCAGGTGGTATGTCTAACCAAAGTCATATAAGACAAGAATGGAAATATAAGACCTGTTTGAACTTGTAGCAACAATAAACAAGTAGGAAGAAAAAAAGAGAATGCAAGTACACCGCCATATGTAGATGTGGAAGCAGTTACGGCCAGCATACAAACTATAGAAAATAATAAAAATATGAAATATATGACTGTACCCTATATATGTACTAATGAATGTTGAAGTTTTATTTAGGAGGAGAAGGTGACCTGATTGTTTTCAGCCATTTCTCATGTACCCAGAGGAGTATCCAACCGGTAAAAGAAGAGCAGTAGCCTGTGGGGGAAGTGGCTGAGATCAGTGGAACAGGTAAGTATGGTATCATTCGTGTACATATATAGTAAAACCCAAAAATAAAACAAAAAAATCAAGAAAGTCACGTCAGAAATGGAGAAAAACCTGTCCACACATTAGTATTTGCCAGTAGGAAAGCGGACAGAGACAAGGTAACCCCCGGTATTTCTTTCAATTACCATATAAGAAGTATTCATTCCTAGTAATGCCCCTAGTCAAGATGAGCTTGGAAATGTTTGTTGGACCATGTACAGACCCTTAATACGGGATGAGAAGGATTGAATGAATACTTCGCATGACCTAGAAGCTTGTTAAACTTTTTTTTTTGGTTTTGTCTCTTGCAGTAATAGAAAACTCTCCATCTGGATAAGATCACTGGTAAACACTAATTCGGCAAATGGGAGGTGGCTGTCTCTGTGCAAATGGACGGGCTCAATAAGGCATTGAGTGTCAGGGTGCAGACTTCTTTGCAAAATTGGAAAGGGGTCACAGTAGCTAATCTTAGATAGTGTGCTATTGAACATCACAAGAATAGTGCTAGGCGCAGAGAACAACAGGTGGGGAGGTTGAGGACGGTAAGTATGCTGGCACATACAGGAAAGACCCATCAGTCCAAACCCCAGATCCCTAATGGTCAATAATATGTTACACTTGTAGGAAGGAAGGGCATTTTGCCAGAGATTGTAGGAGTAGTAGGACACATAGTCAATATAGATCCCCTAGACAGAAAACACAAGCCACATTATTAAACACATAGACGGGACCAAGGGACATATAGTAAGGAATCATAAGCCATATAGAAAACACAGATTCGGCTAATGGGAAGAACAAAATAAATGCAACATTACCCTTTGACAAAACTTGCTGGGGTTAAGATGAGGCCTCTAAACTTTTGCTTCTTTTCCCTAGCAGAAATGGCCCCTGATTAACTTAATTTTGTTAGATATGATATACATATACTATGCTCCCGCTCAGGAAGTACAAAGTATGTTAGACACCCACGAAGACTAATGTCGCATTCTACTGTTCTAGATGCATGTCCATCACAGGTAGAGGAAATTATCTCACAGATACCGGGTTCCCTATGAACTTAGGATGGACAGGACACTGGATTGATGGCTGGGATAGTCCCAATAGCGATATGATAAACACAGACATTTTTTTAAAGGGAGTAGACCAAGTAGAGAATCACTTCCCCGTAGTGCCCAATCCAGTTGTCAAATTTTTATAAAATCTTCACCTCTACAAACTCATCTGTCACCAACCTCTATTCTGTTTCTCTACAGTTTCCTCTTCATCTTTTGCGTTCACACAGGGTGGTACAATACATGGACCCAATTACAGTTCAAACTCCACATGCCTAGGTCCTTCAGAGTTCTGCCCGAACCCAGTATATCTCAACAGCACGATGACACCAGTATTACTGCAGTGTGCCTTGTCATGCACAAAGGGTGGAGAATGGGAATACTGGTGAAGGGAAATTTTGTATAGACACTGATATGCCTGTTGGTGAACGGCAAACCTGACATTTTCTTTTTCATTTTCTTCTTCTTTCTCTCCTCTAGAGATGTTTCTTTTTTTCTTTTTCTTTTTGAGTTATGCTCATGGTACTCTACATTGCAAACACACAATAGTTAAATTAAGATACAAAAATTCGTGTTCCCTACAGGAAAAGGCAGTCTGGAGGACAAAGGGGTATGGCCAGGAGTCCTCAGGACTGTGAGCAGGTGGACACGGTAAGCCAGTAGCCCCCAGAGCATACCTTCCAAGTCTAGCTGAGGTGGCACACGGTCTGACTCATCTAGGCAAAGAGGGTAGGTGCAGGCTGATGAGAGCCTACTGGTGTGCGCCAGGATTCTATTCTCATGCAGGTAAGAGAGCAATTACCTGTCTTGCTTGCTTGAGGAAGAATATTGGTAAAGCAATACCGACAGAGCCATCCCATATCCCTCCTGCAGACGGATCTTTTCAGGAAATACAAATTGACTTCATACAGTTAACACCCTTTAGGAATTATTGTTATGTATTGGTGTGCACTGATGTTTTCTCAAACTGGGTAGAGGCATTTCCGGCCGCCACGGATGCTGCTGTGTTTACCGCAAAGGAAAATTGCACAAAAATTTGTGTGTAGATAATGGTACACCTAGAAGTAGGAGCAAAGCTTGAAATTGTACTATTGTGATCATAGATACTGCCACTAATATTATGTAGCTTCGGAACCACTCCCAGATCTTCACTTAACGAATCACCCTCTTCGAAATTTGTTTTTGTTTTTGTTTTGGTATTTGTGTTTTTGGAAGACAACCTCATGTCATGATTGATCCGCACAATGATCAGAAATACACCAATGAGGTGACAGTACAGTACCTTATTGAGATGAGCCAGCATTTGAGAACTTTTACAAAAGAACTTGAAACTGTTGATTGCTGGTATGCCAAATACTAACTGTCTTGATTGTGAACCAAGAGACTGTGTGATTGTTCTTACGCTCAGGTTGCCTAACAGACAGGTGGGAAGGACCGTACCAAGTTTTGTTGACAGCACTAAAGGTTGCCGAAAGAGAGACTTGGGTCCACTCGTCCCACTGCAAGAAGGTCGCTGACCCGGAGAGAACTCGTGACAAAGTAGTTCATTGCTCACATTCATCGAGTTTGTGTAGTTTGGTAACTGTGTGTTCAAAGTGAGCTGTGTGTTCAAAGAGCAAGGTGGAGAGCAAAGTGAACTGTGTGTTCCAAGTGAACTGTGTGTTCAAAGAGCAAGGCAAAGAGAACCTCGTATCACTAGAGACTCTGTTCCGTGAAGACT